>NC_135827.1:5900830-6213453 GCF_964213995.1 Mustelus asterias | reverse complement strand
ATCCTACCTGCCAAAGACTTCTCATGTCCCCTCCTGGCTCTTCTGAACTCTTTCTTTAGGTCCTTCCTGGCGAACTTGTAACTCTCAAGCTCCCTAACTGAGCCTTCACGTCTCATCTTTACATAAGTCTCCTTCCTCTTCACAAGAGATTCAACCTCCTTAGTAAACCACGGTTCCCTCACACGTCTGCTTCCTCCCTGCCTGACAGGTACGTATTTATCAAGGACGCGTAGTAGCTGTTCCTTGAACAAGTTCCACATTTCAATTGTGTCCATCCCCTGCAGTTTCCTTCCCCAACCTATGCCACCTAAATCTCGCCTAATCGCATCATAACTTCCTTTCCCCCAGCTATAACTCTTGCCCTTTGGTATATACCTATCCTTTTCCATAGCTAAGATAAATGTAATCGAATTGTGGTCACTGTCACCAAAGTGCTCACCTACCTCCAAATCTAAAACCTGGCCTAGTTCATTACACAATCCAATGTGGCCTCGCCTCTTGTTGGTCTATCTACATACTGTGTCAGGAAGCCTTCCTGCACACATTGGACAAAAACCGACCCCTCCAAAGTACTCGAACTACAGCTTTTCCAGTCAATATTTGTAAAGTTAAAGTCCCCCAGTACAACTACCCTGTTACTTTCGCTCCTATCCAGAATCATCTTTGCAATCTTTTCCTCTACATCTCTGGAACTTTTCGGAGGTCTATAAAAAACTCCCAACAGGGTGACCTCTCCTTTCCTGTTTCTAACCTCAGCCCAAACTACCTCAGTAGACGAGTCCTCATCAAAAGTCCTTTCTGCCACCGTAATACTGTCCTTGACTAACAATGCCACACCTCCCCCTCTTTTACCACCTTCCCTGCACTTACTGAAACATCTAAACCCCGGAACCTGCAACAACCATTCCTGTCCCTGCTCTATCCATGTCTCCGAGATGGCCACAACATCGAAATCCCAGGTACCAACCCATGCTGCAAGCTCACCCACCTTATTGCGGATGCTCCTGGCGTTGAAGTATACACACTTCAAAACACCTTCCTGCGACCCTGAAACCTCATCCATGACCTCACTACTCTCAACCTCCTGCACACTGGAGCTACAATTCAGGTACCCACCCCCCTGTTGAATTAGTTTAAACCCTCCCGAAGAGCATTAGCAAATTTTCCCCCCAAGATATTGGTCCCCGTCTGATTCAAGTGCAGACCATCCTGTTTGTAGAGGTCCCACCTACCCCAGAAAGAGCCCCAATTGTCCAGGTATCTGAAACCCTCCCTCCTGCACCATCCCTGTAACCACGTGTTCAACTGCTCTCTCTCCCTATTCCTCTCCTCACTATCATGTGGCACGGGTAACAAACCAGAGATAACAACTTTGTTTGTTCTCACCCGAAGCTTCCACCCTAACTACCTGAATTTCTGCCTTACATCCTGATATAACTCACAAGGCTAGAGATGTTCGAGGAAATAAAGGCTTTTATTGACGACTACAATAGAGCTACCATATATAGTACACGATCCCAGACTGAAGGGTACCAGACAGAGCAGTGACCTTTATACCTCTCCCAGGAGGCGGAGCCCGACTGGGATGTACCATAATAACTATATTACAGGTAGAACAGCCCAACCCTAACCCCAACAGTAACATGTAGAACAGCCCAACCCTAACCCCAACAGTAACATATATACAGACTCATAGTACTGGCCAGACCATGGCTCAGTACTACCTGGTGGGAACCAACGATGGTTCACAACATTCACCCCTCCTTTGAAGACAAAGGCCGGCGGGGTACAAAAAAAACACAGAACAATTGGTCATCAGTCTATAAGTTCAGACGGTCAGGGGGACCGCACCGTCGTTGTGACCTCCTCAATACCGGCGATGACACCGGAGTAGGCACTCGCGGTGGCGTTCTCCCCAAGGCGGTGTCCAACGGCTCCTCCAGTGTCTCACGGGCCGGTTGACCCCGAGGTGGTGACAATCCGCTGAACTCGGACACGCCTTGAAGTGGCGACCATCTCCTGGACTCAGGCAAACTGTACACGGGAGTAAAAGAGTTAAGTGATGGTCCCGGTGCTGCCCGCACCGTGTCAGGAGGGGAAACAATAGTTGGGGGGTCTCTAACAGGAGGTATGGGAGCGACAGGGGTTTCCAAGCTCCCTGCTGGCGCCAGGTCTTGAATCGAGACCGTGTCCTCTCGCCCATCAGGGTATGCCACATAGGCATACTGAGGGTTGGCGTGGAGGAGATGGACCTGTTCAACCAAAGGGTCGGACTTGCGGGCCCTAACATGTCGCCGCAGGAGGACAGGTCCTGAGTACGTCAACCAAGATGGTAATGAGGTCCCAGAGGAAGACATCCGAGGGAATGAAAACAGTCTCTCATGGGGAGTAGCGTTGGTTGCCGTACACAGGAGTGAGCGTATGGAGTGGAGCGCATCAGGGAGCACCTCTTGCCAACGGGAGACTGGAAGGCCTTTTGACTTCAACGCCAGTAAGACAGCCTTCCAGACTGTAGCATTCTCACGTTCCATATGTCCGTTACCCCTAGGGTTGTGGCTCGTGGTTCTACTAGAGGCAATCCCGTATGAGAGCAGGTATTGCCTCAAGTCATCGCTCATGAACGACGAGCCCCTATCGCTGTGGATGTAACAGGGGTACCTGAACAGGGTGAAAAGATCATGAAATGCCTTGATAACCGTGGCAGCGGTCGTATCAGAACAGGGAATGACAAAAGGGAATCGTGAGTACTCATCAACCACATTGAGGAAGTACACATTCCGATCTGTCGAGGGAAGGGGGCCCTTAAAATCCACACTCAACTTTCGAAGGGACGAGTGGCCTTAACGAGTTGTGCCCTGTCAGGTCGGTAAAAGTGCGGTTTGCATTCCGCGCATACCCGGCAGCTTCTAGTTATGGACCTGACAACCTCCACCGAGTAGGGTAGATTCCGGGCTCTTATGAAGTGGAAGACCCGAGTGACCCCTGGATGGCAGAGGTCATTGTGGAGAGCCTGCAATCGATTCTCCTGCATACTGGCGCATGTTCCACGCGACAGGGCATCCGAGGGCTCGTTGAGTTTCCCTGGACGATACAGGATGTCGTAATTATAGGTGGAGAGTTCGATTCTACACCTCAAGATCTTATCGTTCTTGATCTTGCCCCGTAACGTGTTACTGAACATGAAGGCCACGGACCGCTGGTCCGTGAGCAGGGTGAACCGTTTTCCCGCCAAGTAATGGCGCCAATGCCGGACGCCCTCCACAATGGCCTGGGCCTCCTTTTCCACCACTGAATGTCGAATTTCGGGGCCTTGGAGGGTGCGAGAGAAAAAGGCGATGGGCCTGCCCGCCTGGTTAAGTGTGGCAGCCGGGGCGAAATCAGATGCATCGTTCTCCACCTGGAAGGGGATGGACTCATTGATAGCGTGCATCGTGGCTTTCGCGATGTCGGCTTTTAGTTTTTCAAAGGCCAAACGAGCCTCTGGTGCTAGGGCAAAAGAGGTAGACTTGATGAGCGGACGGGCTTTGTCCGCGTAATTGGGAACCCACTGTGCGTAGTAAGAGAAGAAGCCTAAGCATCTTCTCAGTGCTTTTACGCTAGTGGGCAGGGGAAGTTCGAGGAGGGGACGCATACGGTCTGGATCAGGGCCAATGACCCCGTTTTCCACCACGTATCCGAGGATAGCGAGGCGGCGCGTGCGAAATACACACTTCTCCCTGTTGTAGGTCAGATTCAGGCGAGATGCAGTGCGTAGGAATCTAAGAAGGTTGGTATCGTGGTCCTGCTGGTCATGGCCGCAGATGGTGACGTTATCCAGGTACGGGAAGGTAGCCCGCAGTCCGTTATGGTCCACCATTCGGTCCATAGCACGCTGGAAGACCGAGACCCCATTGGTGACACCAAAAGGAACCCTTAGAAAATGGTACAAGCAACCATCCGCCTCAAAAGCCGTGTATTGTCGGTCCTCTGGGCAAATGGGGAGCTGGTCCGAGGCAGACTTTAGGTCGATGGTGGAGAACACCCGGTACTGCGCAATCTGGTTGACCATGTCAGAAATGCGCGGGAGGGGATACGCATCCAGCTGCGTGTATCTGTTAATGGTGTGACTATAGTCTATGACCATCCGGGGTTTGTTCCCACTCTTGATCACCATGACCTGCGCTCTCCAAGGACTAGCGCTAGATTGTATGATCCCTTCCTTGAGGAGCCGCTGAACCTCAGATCGAATGAAGATCCGATCCTCAGCGCTGTAACGCCTGCTTAGTCGCGATGGGCTTGCAACCTGGCACGAGATTCTGGAATAAAGAGGGTGTGGTAATCTTAAGCATCGAGAGGCTACAGATGGAGCGCGTTGGGCAATTTGGAGGCTGCAGTTCTCCCACTGAAAGCGGAGGGAGTGGCCCACCGTACTGTAGGGTTACACTCTTCAAGTGGACCATGAAATTTAGTCCGAGGAGTATTGGGGCGCAAAGGTGCGGTAACACCAGGAGCTTGAAGCTCTCGTAAACCGTGCCCTGCACAGTTAGATTTACCACGCAACTCCCTAGCACGGTGACAGACCGGGACCTTGACGCCATCAAAATTGTCTGCTTGACAGGCTGGATCTGGAGGCCACACCGCTTCACGGCGTCTGGGTGAATAAAGCTCTCCGTGCTCCCGCTGTCAAACAGACAACATATCGTGCGTTTGTTAACCTGTTTGTCCATTATGGACTTGTCGAGTCTGTGAGGCTTTGCCTGGTCCAGGATGATCGACGCCACCGTTGGTTCGTGAGCGCCACTGCAGGCAGCTGAGACGGATGATGGCGACCCCTGCTGGTCATTCGCGGTCGGTGCTGACCAAAATGGCTGCTCCCATAGGTCGCATGTGGGCGATGGCACCAAAATCAGCGACCCCTGGTGGTCGCGCGTCTCTTGCGACTCCGTCGTCTGGAATGGCGACGTCCTGGCCTCGCACGTGGAAGAAACCCTTGACGATGCCGACGACGAGGAACCCGGCTCCGGGGAGTCACACGCCGCACTGCTGTTCCTGGATATAAGTTTGGATCGACATACCTTCAAATAATGCCCCTTCTTGTCGCAGGCGGAGCACAGCACCGCTTTAGCGGGACATCGCTGCCAAGTGCGCTTCACTCCCCCACAGAAGTAACACCGCGGTCCGCCTGGAGCTGCTGCCATCGTCAGGCCCGAGGGTGGGCACGCCATCACGCAGCTTTTCGGACCCGCTGGATGAAGTGGGGTCTGTGACTGCCCCTGCCACGCTGTCTCCACGTGGTCGTCGGGATACATCGCCAGGCTTTTGGAGGCCGTTTCTAGCGTATCCGCAGGCTCTATAGACTTAGTGAGATTGAGATTACCTTGCTCCAACAGCCGAAGTCGGATATAAGACGATCCGATTCCCGCCACAAACGCATCTCGAGCGAGGTCGTTCATGTTCTGGTCTGCCGACACTGCTTTGCAGTTACAGCCCCTGGCTAGCTGTAGGAGCTCGCACGCATACTGTTCCGTCGTTTCGCCGGGCTGCCATTGTCGAGTGGCTAAGAGGTATCGAGCATGCATCTCGTTTGGCGGTTTAATGTAGCGCTTCTTCAGAAGCTCGAGGGCCCCTTTGTAGTCAGTGGCCCCACGGATCGCTAAATATACAGCGTCGCTTACCCTCGCGTGGAGGACCCGGAGTCTGTCGTCGTCGGTGGTGACCGCTGCGGAGGCTTCGAGGTAATTCTGAAAACATTTCAACCAGTGGTCGAAGGTGTTGGAGGCGCCCGCCGCACGTGGGTCCAGCGTAAGCCGTTCAGGTTTAAGCATTTGCTCCATGCTCTCTGTGTCGTTTTCTTTTTTTTTTCAACGACGAGAGTTCAATTAGTAGTCAATAAAAGTGATGCGCGATATAACTCACGAGGCGAGAGATGCTCGAGGAAATAAAGGCTTTTATTGACTACTACAATAGAGCTACCATATATAATACACGATCCCAGACTGAAGGGTCCCAGACAGAGCAGTGACCTTTATACCTCTCCCCGGAGGCGGAGCCCGACTGGGATGTACCATAATAACTATATTACAGGTAGAACAGCCCAATCCTAACCCCAACAGTAACATGTAGAGCAGCCCAACCCTAACCCCAACAGTAACATATGTACAGACTCATAGTACTGGCCAGACCCTGGCTCAGTACTACCTGGTGGGAACCAACGATGGTTCACCACACATCCCCACCCCTTTTCCTACCTATGTCTCAAGTGCCTATGTGAACCACAACTTGGGGCTGGTCCCCCTCCCCCTCAAGGATTTCGAAAACACGATCCGAGACATTGTGGACTCTGGCTCCTGGGAGGCAACACACCAACCGTGAGTCTCTCTCGTTCCCGCAGAATCTCCTATCTGTCCCTTTAACTATGGAGTCCCCAATGACTAATCCTCTACTCCTCTCCCCCCTTCCCTTCTGAGCCACAAGGTCAGACTCTGAGCCAGTGACCTGTACACCATGGCTTACCCCTGCTAAGTCGTCCCCCCAACAGCATCCAAAAGTGTACTATCCCCAATTTCTACTACATTTCTTGTTTCTCCCCCCGACTTGGATGGCTCCCTGTACCTTGGTGCTGTGGTCAGTTTGCTCATCCTCCCTTTCCCTCCCCTTCTGAGCTGCCGGGCCGGACTCTGCCCCGGAGGCACGGCCGCTGTTGCTTCCCCCAGGTGAGCTGCTCCCCCCAACTGTACTTAAACAGGAGTACTTATTTTTAAGGGGCACAGCCACTGGGGTACTCTCTAGTACCTGACCTTTCCCCTTCCCATTCCTAACCGTGACCCACTTGTCTGTCTCCCGTGGCCCCGGTGTGACCACCTGCCTGTAACTCCTATCTATCACCTCCTCATTCTCCCTAACCAGACGAAGGTCATTGAGCTGCAGCTCCAGTTCCCCAACGCGGTCCCTTAGGAGCTGCAGCTCAACGCACCTGGCGCAGATATGGACGTCTGGGAGGCTAGCTGACTCCAGGACCTCCCACATCCGACACTGAGAACAACGAACTGGCCTCACACTCATAATTCCCCCTTTCATCCAATGACACAGGAAAAGCCGTCTAAACCTACCCCACCTCTGCCTGTTTACGCCGAAGCCCGATGAGCCAAAGCCCGTCAGCTCCCACTCTGCTCCCTGCTCACTGCGCTGCCCGCTCCCGACGCTGCCCGCTTAATAGTGCGGCCTACTTATATACCTCGCGCATGCTGAAGAAAAATTTAGACCTTTCCCACATTTTACAGCAAAGCACTTGGAAAACAGTGGCAGGATTAGACAGAGTCAGCATGGATTTATGAAAGGGAAATCCTGCTTGCAAAATCTACTGAAATTCTTCGAGGATATAACAAGTAGAGTTGATGATGGGAAGCCAGTGGGTGTGGTTTATTTGGACTTTCAGCAGACTTTTGATAATGTCCAGTAGACACTGCCGGTCCGGCACCCTGGCACTGCCAACCTGGTGAACTGACAGTGCCCACTGGGCATCCTGGCTGAGCTCACTGGGCACACTGGCATTTCCCACCAGGCAGTATCAAAAGGCAGGGCCTAAGGGAGGGAGGGGGCCATGATCAGAGGCAGCAATCAGCTGGGGGCAATGATTGGGGGGGGGGGGGTTTGCAATTGGTGGCGGCAACTGGAGGGGGGGGGGTGAGTGATCAGAGGTTGGGGTGGGAAAGGGGAGTGACAATCTCCCAGTGCACTGTGTACACTTGTACACTGTGCACTGGGAGATCGGGGTGCATGTGCAATTGCGCCCTCTAGCAGTCTGCAGCCAGATTCCTGGGTGAATAGGCTCTGTCCACTCCCCTGACTGATGAAAATCACACTTTGCCTCAGTTGTTTTTCTAAGTGACATTAGATAGCATCTGGGAGCTCGCCCAAAAATGGGCGGGATTCTTTCCTGTTTTCACAATCATTCGGCACTTAAAATCTTTTTGGTAAGATCACCCCCACGTCTCTTTCTCAGAAATTCTGCTGTTTGAGGATATATCCTTCTCTGGAAACTGATGTATGAGTGTCAGAAGGCAGTTGTCTTTCTGTATCTGTCCAGAGGGGTTAAAAGGCTGGAAATCTAGCATCCACATGAGCACATCTGTTTTTAATGCTAATTGGTTCTGAAGAGGGATATATGTCTATGGGGATATTGCTTAAATTGGAATTATAGCAATGGATAGCTGTTAAGAATTATACTTCGTCATATTTAAGTATTTTAATTGATAAAAGTTATACCAATTATTTTTGTTATATTCTAACTGTGTTGTTGGATAAAGTTTGCTTTCATTAAAAATTTCCCAATGGGTCAATAGAATCACACCTGGAGTGAAACATCTAATGCTCACACTAACACCAGAATCAAGTACAGTTAGGGACTAGACTGACTTCATAATATACCCTAACGTTTCTGACCTGGTCCCTAACATTCAAGTACAGGAGCAGGAATGTCTTGCTGCAATTATGCAGGGCTTTGACGTGGCCACACCTGGAACACTGTGTGCAGCTTTGGTCTCCTTATGTAAGGAAGGATGTTCTTGCTCTAGAGGAAGCACAGAGAAGATTTAACAAACTGATTCCTGGGATGGCAGGACTGACACACGAGGAGAGATTGAGTCGGTTAAAATTGTGTTCACTGGAGTTTAGAAGAATGAGGGGGGGGGGATCTCATAGAAACCTAACAAATTCTAACAGGACGAGACAAGAGGATGGGGTGTCTGGACCCAGGGATCACAGTTTAGGACAAAGATGAGGAGCGATTTCTTCACCCAGAGGGTGGGCAGCCTGTGGAATTCACTACCACAGGAAGTAGTTAAGGCCAAAACATTGTATGTTTCAAGAAGCATTTAGATATAGCTCTTGGGGTGAAGGGGATCAAAGGATATGGGGGGAAGGCAGGATCAGGTTATTGAGTTGGAAGATCAGCCATGGTCATGATGAATGGCAGAGCAAGCTCAAAGGGCTGAATGGCCTTGGGCTGCTCCTATTTTCCATGTTTTCTCTGTTTCTATGTCACAATCAGTGGGTGTTTCTCCCAACCAACAATCATTTCTCTTCCTTACCCCGGACAATCACCAGTGCTCTCCCCACCACACACCCAGCCCAAAAATCATCGAGGGCACCGCTTCCCCCCGTCCCCCCTGCCCCTCACCCACCACCAGTGAAGTATCACCCCCTCAGTGTCCACATACCCACCACCATACATAAATGAGCCCTCCTCCACCAATGGGGCTCCCACGAATGCCTACCCATGGCTCTGCTCCCTGGCACAGGTTGGCACTGCCAGGTTAGCACTGCCAACCTGACAGTGCCAAACGGTGCCAGGGCACTGCCCATGCATTTTCCTCACCTCTAGGGGCTATACTTATGTTTGCACCCCCTGGGGGGATCCCCTCGACTGAATCTCGTTTTTAAAAAGCTGTTGTAAACCACACACTTGAATGATTTTAAATTTTATTTATTAGTGTCACAAGTAGGCTTACATTAACACTGCAATGAAGTTACTGTAACAATCCCCAAGTCGCTACCCTCCAGCACCTATTCGGGACTGAGGGATAATTTAGCATGGCCAATGCACCTAACCAGCACGTCTTTCGGACTGTGGGATATTCAGTGAGGGGGATTAGTTTGGGGGGTGGGGAGTGGTGGACGGGGCTTGGTAATGTCATTATTCAATCCATTAAAATGTGCTTCTCGCCCTTTGTGGGCATGAATCCCGTGACGTGGGGTGTGAAAAATCGGGAAAGGCGATCTCAGCAACTTCTCTTATAGAGGTGAGTTATGTGACTCATATCACCTAGGCTAGTCTGGAGGACTGAAGGAACATAAAGATTAAATGTCACTGTGACCTTGGATGGCTCAGGTAACTCGGTCCTGGCTGTGCTGTGAGATTGGAATCTGCCTTCGTATAGGTCACTGTCATCGCCACCTTGTTGAAAAACCCCATTACAAGCCGATGTGTCTTTTTAGCAGAGCTGGTATTTATTTTGATTATGGTTTTGTTAAGTCCTAGAACCTTTCTATTCCTTAGATATGTTGAGAAAGAAAGCAGGATTTGTATTAGAATCAGACGGAGTGGAAGAGGCCCTTCGGCCCATTGAGTCTGCACCGACAAGCAAGGAATACCTTACCTTCCACTTAGCACAAAGATCTGCGGGTTAGGTTGATTGGCTATGCTCAGTTGACCTTTATGGTGGGATTTTATGGCCTCGCTCATCCCGAAACTGTAAAACGCCACATGAGGTCAACTGACCTTTCCATGTTCCGCCCCCTCACCTGCTCCAAATCTCAAGGCGGGCAGGGTGGTAAAATTCCAGCCTTAGTGCCGGGGGGATTAGTAGGGCATATATGTGGGATTACGGGGACAGAGCCTGGGTGGGTTTGTTGCCAGTGCAGACTCGCTGGGCTGAATGGCCTTTTTCTGCACTGTTGGGATTCTATGATTAATCCCCTTTACCAGCACTTGGCCCATTGTCCTCAATGTTGTGACATGCAAATTTCTTACTCAGGTACATCTTAAAGGATGTGAGGCCACTTTCCCAGACAGCGCATTCCAGACTGTCACCACCCTCTGGGTAAAAAATACAATATTAGAATGCTTTCGCAACCTCAGAACGATTTAAGACCAGTTGGAGTCTAAACCATTGTTGTAATGTTGAGAACACTGCAGCAAATTTTCACAAGGTGAGAATTCAGTATTGTGGATTGTAATCCCCGGCCAATTCTGTGTGTGTTCGATTCACTGACCTTGATGTCTTCATACACTCCAGTAATGTGGTAAAGATAGTGAACAGAAAACTTTTGCATTTAATAACTTTAACTATGAGAGTCGTAAAACAATACAGCATGGGAAACAGGCCCTTCAGCCCAACCCGTCCATGGTGCCCTTCCAGCTAATCCCAATTGCCCGTGTTTGGCCCATATCCATTTTATCCTTTCCCATCCGTGTTCTTATCCAAACGCCCTTTAAATGTTGCTATTGTACCTGCCTCAACCAATTTCTCTGGCAGCTCATTCCAGCCTCTGCATGAATAAGTTTCCACTTTTAAATCTTTCCCCTCTCACCTTAAACTTATGCCCTCTAGTTTTCAATTCCCCTACTCTGGTGGAAAAGACTATGGTCAGAATTTTACTGGCATACCCGCCCTGGAATTGGGGCAGGGGAGCTTCGCAGAATGGCATTCTCTGTTGGCCTTGGGCGGGATTGTACGAGCATCAGAAGGGCGAGGAGGCAAAATTCTGGCATATGTGCGTCCATGCCCCTCATGATTTATGCACCTCAATAAGATCACCCCTCATTCTCCTACGTTCCAAGGAATAAAGTCCTAGCCTGGCCAACCTTCCCCTATAACTCAGGCCCCCTAGTCCCTGCAACATCCTCAGAAATCTTCTCTGCACTCTTTCCAGTTTATGTCTTTCCTATAACAGGGTGACCAAAACTGTGCACAAAACTCCAAGTGCGGCCTCACCAACGACTTGTACGACTGTAACATAACGTCCCAACTCCTATACTCAATGCCCTGATTAATGAAGGCCAGTGTGCTAAATGTCTTCTTCACCACTCTGTCTACCTGTGACGCTGCTTTCAACAAACAATGTACTTGTACTCCTAGGTCCTCTGTTCCTCAACACTTTCCAGTGCCCTACCATTCACTATACAATTCCTACCATGGTTTGACTTTCCAAAATGCAACACCTCACACTTATCTGTATTGAAAACCATTTGCCAATCCTCAGCCTGTCCAGAAATCCATTTGCCTGTCCCTCAGAATCCCCTCCACTAACTTACCCACCACTGTCAGTCTCACTGGTTTATAATTTCCTGGCTTTGTCTTTGCTACCCTTCTTAAACAACTGAACAACATTAGTACCCTCCAGTCTTCTGGAGCTTCGTCAGTGGAAAGAGATGAAGCAAATATCCCTGCAAAGGCCTCTGCAATTTTGATTTGATTTATTACTATTGTCACATGTATTAGTATGCAGTGAAAAGTATTGTTTCTTGCACGCTCTGCAGACAAAGCATGCCACACATAGAGAAGGAAAGGAGAGAGTGCAGAATGTAGTGTTATAGTCATAGCTAGGGTGTTGAGAAAGATTAACTTAATACGAGGGAGGTACATTCAAAAGTCTGATGGCAGCAGGGAAGAAGCTGTCCTTGAATCGGTTGGTAAGTGAGTTCAGACTTTTGTATCTTTTTCCCAACAGAAGAAGGTGGAGAAGAGTAAGTCCGGGGTGTATGGGGTCCTTGATTATGTTGGCTGCTTTTCCAAGATAGCAGGAAGTGCAGACAGAGTCAATGGATGGGAGGCTGGTTTGTATGATGGACTGGGCTTCGTAGTTTTTGATTTGATTTATTATTGTCACATGTATTAACATACAGTGAAAAATATTGTTTCTTGCGCGCTATACAGACAAAACATACCGTTCATTGAGAAGGAAACGAGAGAGTGCAGAATGTAGTGTTACAGTTATAGTTAGGGTGTGGAGAAAGATCAACTTAATGCAAGGTAAGTCCATTCAAAAGTCTGACGGCAGCAGGGAAGAAACTGTTCTTGAGTTGGCTGGTACGTGACCTCAGACGTTTGGAAGAAGGTGGAAGAGAGAATGTCCGGGGTGCGTGGAGTCCTTAATTATGCTGGCTGCTTTGCTGAGGCAGCGGGAAGTGTAAACAGAGTCAATGGATGGGAGGCTAGTTTCTTCGGTCTTGGACAGAGCAGGAGCTATACCAAGCCGTGATACAACCAGAAAGAATGCTTTCTATGGTGCACTTCTAAAGGTTGGTGAGAGTCGTAGCTGACATGCCAAATTTCCTTATCCTCCTGCGAAAGTAGAGGCGTTGGTGGGCTTTCTTAACTCTAGTTTCGGCATGGATGGAGCAGGACAAGTTGTTGGTGATCTGGATACCTAGAAACCTGAAGCTGTCAACCATTTCCACTTCATCCCTGTTTATGTAGACAGGGTAAGAAGTCTCACAACACCAGGTTAAAGTCCATCAGGTTTATTTGGTAGCACAAGCCACTAGCTTTTGGAGCGCTGCTCCTTCATCAGGTAAGTGGGAGTTCTGTTCACAAACAGGGCGTATAAAGACACAAACTCAATTTACAAAATAATGGTTGGAATGTGAGTCTTTACAGGTAATCAAGTCTTAAAGGTACAGACAATGTGAGTGGAGAGAGCGTTAAGCACAGGTTAAAGAGATGTGTATTGTCTCCAGCCAGGACAGTTAGTGAGATTTTGCAAGCCCAGGCAAGCCGTGGGGTTACAGATAGTATGACATGAACCCAAGATCCCAGTTGAGGCCGTCCTCATATGTGTGGAACTTGGTTATCAGTCTCTGTTCAGCAATGGGCAGATGGATGTTCAATGGACGTCTCGGCACTCTACACCAGCATCCCCCACGGCGATAGCATTGCTGCAACTGCCTCAGTACTCAACGCTGACAACTGCCAATCTCCAGATGCAATTTTACAACTCATCCGCTTCATCCTGGACCACAATGTCTTCACCTTCAACAACCAGTTCTTCATCCAGACACACGGAACAGCCATGGGGACCAAATTCGCACCTCAATATGCCAACATCTTCATGCACAGGTTCAAACAAGACCTCATCACCGCACAGGACCTTCAACTGATGCTATACACTAGATATATCGATGACATTTGCTTCCTTTGGACTCATGGTGAACAATCAGTGAAACATCTATATGATGACATCAACAAGTTCCATCCCACCAGCAGACTCACCATGGACTACTCTCCAAAATCGGTTGCATTCTTGGACACACGCACCTCCATCAAGGACGGTCACCTCAGTACTTCATTGTACTGCAAGCCCATGGATAACCTTTGGCGGATAGGGTTAAAGAGAATCCTTTGGCGGATAGGGTTAAAGAGAATCCTAAGGCGTTCTATAGGTATGTCAAGAACAGAAGGTTGGTTAGGGCAAGTTTAGGGCCAGTTATAGATGGCAGAGGGAAGTTATGTGTGGAACCGGAGGAGATTGGTGAAGCATTGAACCAATATTTCTCTTCGGTGTTCACGCAAGGGGACATGAATATAGCTGAGGAGGACACTGGGTTGCAAGGGAGTAGAATAGACAGTATTACAGTTGATAAGGAGGATGTGCAGGATATTCTGGAGGGTCTGAAAATAGATAAATCCCCTGGTCCGGATGGGATTTATCCAAGGATTCTCTGGGAGGCAAGAGAAGTGATTGCAGAGCCTCTGGCTCTGATCTTCAGGTCGTCGTTGGCCTCTGGTATAGTACCAGAAGATTGGAGGTTAGCGAATGTTGTCCCATTGTTTAAGAAGGGGAACAGAGACTTCCCCGGGAATTATAGACCGGTGAGTCTCACTTCTGTTGTCGGCAAGATGTTGGAAAAAATTATAAGGGATAGGATTTATAGTTATTTGGAGAGTAATGAATTGATAGGTGATAGTCAGCATGGTTTTGTGGCAGGTAGGTCGTGCCTTACTAACCTTATTGAGTTTTTTGAGAAAGTGACCAAGGAGGTGGATGGGGGCAAGGCAGTGGACGTGGTATATATGGATTTTAGTAAGGCGTTTGATAAGGTTCACCATGGTAGGCTTCTGCAGAAAATGCAGATGTATGGGATTGGGGGTGATCTAGGAAATTGGATCAGGAATTGGCTAGCGGATAGGAAACAGAGGGTGGTGGTTGATAGTAAATATTCATCATGGAGTGCGGTTACAAGTGGTGTACCTCAGGGATCTGTTTTGGGGCCACTGCTGTTTGTAATATTTATTAATGATCTGGATGAGGGTATAGTTGGGTGGATTAGCAAATTTGCTGATGACACCAAAGTCGGTGGTGTGGTAGACAGTGAGGAAGGGTGTCGTAGTTTGCAGGAAGACTTAGACAGGTTGCAAAGTTGGGCCGAGAGGTGGCGGATGGAGTTTAATGCGGAGAAGTGTGAGGTAATTCACTTTGGTAGGAATAACAGATGTGTTGAGTATAGGGCTAACGGGAGGACTTTGAATAGTGTGGAGGAGCAGAGGGATCTAGGTGTATGTGTGCATAGATCCCTGAAAGTTGGGAATCAAGTAGATAAGGTTGTTAAGAAGGCATATGGTGTCTTGGCGTTTATTGGTAGGGGGATTGAATTTAGGAGTCGTAGCGTTATGTTGCAACTGTACACAACTCTGGTGCGGCCGCACTTGGAGTACTGTGTGCAGTTCTGGTCCCCACATTACAGGAAGGATGTGGAGGCTTTGGAGAGGGTGCAGAGGAGGTTTACCAGGATGTTGCCTGGTATGGAGGGGAGATCCTATGAGGAGAGGCTGAGGGATTTGGGATTGTTTTCGCTGGAAAGGCGGCGGCTAAGAGGGGATCTTATTGAAACATATAAGATGATTAGAGGTTTAGATAGGGTGGATAGTGATAGCCTTTTTCCTCTGATGGAGAAATCCAGCACGAGGGGGCATGGCTTTAAATTGAGGGGGGGTAGTTATAGAACCGATGTCAGGGGTAGGTTCTTTACCCAGAGGGTGGTGAGGGATTGGAATGCCCTGCCAGCATCAGTAGTAAATGCGCCTAGTTTGGGGGCGTTTAAGAGATCCGTAGATAGGTTCATGGACGAAAAGAAATTGGTTTAGGTTGGAGGGTCACAGTTTTTTTTTTAACTGGTCGGTGCAACATCGTGGGCCGAAGGGCCTGTTCTGCGCTGTAATGTTCTATGTTCTATGTTCTATGTTCTAACCTCACGGTGCTCCACTTCTCCAGCTTCCACCCTGAACACGTTAAAGAAGCCATCCCCTACGGACAAGCCCTCCTTATACACAGGATCTGCTCAGATGAGGAGGAATCCAACAGGCACCTCCAGACACTGAAAGATGCCCTCATAAGAACAGGATATGACGCTCGACTCATCGATCGACAGTTCCGACGCGCCACAGCGAAAAACCGCACCGACCTCCTCAGAAGACAAACACGGGACGCAGAGGACAGAGTACCCTTCGTCGTCCAGTATTTCCCCAGAGCAGAGAAGCTACGACATCTACTCAGGAGCCTTCAACATGCCATTGATGAAGACGAACATCTCGCCAAGGCCATCCCTACACCCCCACTTCTTGCCTTCAAACAACCGCACAACGTCAAACAGACCATTGTCCGCAGCAAACTACCCTGCCTTCAGGAGAACAGTGACCACGACACCACACAACCCTGCCACAGCAACCTCTGCAAGACGTGCCGGATCATCGACACAGATGCCATCATCTCATGTGAGAACACCATCCACCAGGTACACGGTACATACACTTGCAACTCGGCCAACATTGTCTATCTGATATGCAGCAGAAAAGGATGTCCCGAGGCATGGTACATTGGGGAGACCATGCAGACGCTACAACAACGGATGAATGAACACCGCTTGACAATCACCAGGCAAAAGTGTTCTCTTCCTGTTGGGGAACACTTCAGCAGTCACAGGCATTCGGCCTCTGATCTTCAGGTCAGCGTTCTCCAAGGTTGCCTTCACGACACACGAAAACGCAGAGTCGCTGAGCAGAGACTGATAGCCAAGTTCTGCACACATGAGGACGGCCTCAACCGGGATCTTGGGTTCATGTCACACTATCTGTAACCCCCACAGCTTGCCTGGGCTTGCAAAATCTCACTAACTGACCTGGCTGGAGACAATTCACATCTCTTTAACCTGTGCTTAACACTCTCTCCACTCACATTGTCTATATCTTTAAGACTTGATTACCTGTAAAGACTCGCAATCCAATCATTATTTTGTAAATTGAGTTTGTGTCTTTATATGCCCTGTTTGTGAACAGAACTCCCACTTACCTGATGAAGGAGCAGCGCTCCGAAAGCTAGTGGCTTGTGCTACCACATAAACCTGTTGAACTTTAACCTAGTGTTGTGAGACTTCTTACTGTGTTTACCCCAGTCCAACATCTCCACACAATGGTGTAGACAGGGACATGTCCTCCACTATGCTTCCTGAAGTATCCTGCAGACTATCTCCTTTGTTTTATTGACATTGAGGGAGAGGTTATTGCCATTGCACCAGTTCACCAGATTCTCTATCCCATTCCTGTACTCCGTCTTGTCATTGTTTGAGATCCGACCCACTACAGTGGTGTCATCAGCAAGCCTGAAGATCGAGTTGGAGGGGAATTTGGCCACACAGTCATAGGTGTATAAGGAGTATAGTAAGGGGTTGAGGACACAGTCTTTTGGGGCACCGGTGTTGAGGATGATCGTGGAGGTGGTGTTGTTTCTATGTCTCCATATAGATTTTTTCAGCTCATAAAATGTGGCAAAATATCACATCCCACCTTATTGCAGGTAAATGTATTTAACAATACAAAAAATAATGAAGAAATAATTAATATATGTATATTTCTCACACAGTGACGCAGGAGGTCACATTATTTTGTGTTTACCCATGTACGCTGTAACTGGGCAATGAAACCCCTTGACTCCTTGGAATAAATTGGAAATTTCTTTGAAAGGATACTACTGGCAACCTTTCCATACATCAGAGAGACCCATCCCCATGAAACCCACCGAGCCTGCAAAGAGAGCTTATCCTTTTGGCTTTAGCTCTTCCAGAAAGCAATAGCCCGAGGGACAACTGAAGATTGCCTCAATTTATTGCTTTGGAATAGGTTGTCACCTGCTGTTGTTAAACCCTCAGGTGGTTCCAAGCCAAAGAGCTGCTTCGGCACTTTGTACAATACAGATCATTCTGAGTCTCCTTTGGATGCTTCAGGGCGAGTTGATTAATTGCTAAATCTTGCAAATTTTGGTTGCTATCCTTGTAATCCAAATTATTTAGCTGTTTAATTGCTGTGTTTTTGTGGTTTGATCTCTCAGATCTTGGCCGGAATTTCCCTGCAGCGCCCGCTCCGGAATCGGGGTGGGCGCGGCTCGCAGAACAGAATTCTCCGTTGGCCTCAGGTGGGATTTTACGAGCCTCGCCCAAGCGAGTCCATAAAATGCTGACCCTTGTCTTGGCATTCAGAAAGCTTAAAAATAACCACATGCCATTTTATAGGTCAGAGCACAAGCATTTGTGCCATTGATTCCAAGGTGTGGGTGCTAATGATAGAGCCAGCATTGACTGTCATCCTGAACTGCCTTGAGCAAGTGATGGGGAGTGTGTTCTTCTGCATTCCCACAGCGTTGTTAAGGAATGTGAGCATTTCAAGTCAACACACTGGAAAACAGTGAAATATTTCTAAATCAGGGTTGTGTGTGACTCGGATGGGAATTTGAAACTTAATGAATCCGTTTTGCACACTGTCTCCTGTCCCATTGTCATACCTTCAGTGGCAACCTGAGTTATATTTTTTTAAATAGGCATTTCTGTCAGTCACACCAAGGAAGCTTTGAGAAAATCAACCTCAGAATCATTTATCTGGTCAGAATGGAAAAAAAAAAACAGTTGCCAGCAAAGGTCACTTGAACCTGACCTGAAGAACAGTCTTGAAAGGTTAACTCTTTCTCTCTCTCCACAGCTGCCTGCTGAACTTTCCCAGCATTTTCTTTCTATTTCAGATTCCCAGCATTCGCAATGCTTTCTTTTTACATTAGAACCTGTCCCCTGTTATCTTGCATCACCCATTGAAGTCTGTGCGCTATCAGGACCCTGACCTCCCGGTTGCTTGCCATTTTAACACTGCTCCCATGTCCCACATGTCTGTCCTTGGCCTGCTGCAATGTTCCAGTGAAGCTCAACGCAAACTGGAGGAACAGCATCTCATCTTCCAGCTCAGCATGCTGCAGCCTTCCGGTCTCAACATCGAGTTCAACAACTTCAGCTGACTAATAAAAAAACTTGTTATTTGATTGCCTCCTCGGGTCACGGTCTGTGTGGAGTTCACACGTTCTTCCCATGTCAGCATGGGTTTTCTCCAGATGCTTCGGTTTCCTCCCACAGCCCAGTGATGTGCAGGTTAGGTGGATTAGTGGAGTAAAGGTATGGGGTAGAGGAGCGGGCCTGGGAAAGATGATCGATTGCAGAGCACTTGATGGGCCAAATGGCCTCCTTCTGCACTGTAGGGATTCCATGAACCCATTCTGACCAATCAACTGACCTGCCACTCACCTTTGCGCCGTTGTATGCTTTTACCTTCAGTCTGATGCTGTCCTTAAATTTTGTACTTAACCACAGATGGTTCTCCTACCCTTTACATTTTCTTTATAGTAGGAATATACTTATTCTGAATATTCGGAAATATCCTCTTAAATCTCAGTAAATTACACCAGCAGAGCTTGGGAAAACCACCCTCAGGATCATTATTTTCTCATAATGAGGCAGAAGGCAATAACTGGAAAAGGTGACGGAAACCTACTGATTTGTCCTGATGAAATGTCAGTTTGGATTTGAAACATTAAGGTCGGGATTTTCTGGCCGAGTTTGCACCCAAAACCGGAAAATCCCGCCCAAGGTCAATGGACCTTTCCATGGTCCTCTCCCTCCCGGTCTGCTCCGATTCCTGTGGCAGGCGGGACAAAACAAATTCCCCCCAACTCTCTTTCTCTCTCCAAAAATGCTGCCAGATCTGTTGAACTTGCCCAGCATTTTCTGTTTCTCTCTCAGATCGCCACCATTTGCGGTATATTCCTTTTTATCTGTTATCTTGCCTCACCCATTGAAGTCTGTCTGTCTGGTCTATAACCTCATTCCTATGAAACTATCCCTCTATTACTTTAATACATGGAATCTCATCCCTCCAACACCACAGCATTCCCATGGAAGCAAATGCCTCAAGACCCGAACTCTTCAATAAACCACATCTTGCAAGTGCTCTAACTCTTCTTCAAAACCATTCCTCCAGCACCTTCACTTTTCACCGAAACCCAACACCAACCCTTCATCAAACCAGACCCCTCTATTCTAACTCTCTGTCAAAGCTGACCCCTCCAGAATCTTTCTCTATAAATATTTATCTGTATAATTTCTCTACAATATTCAGACACCTCATCAAACGCCACCCATCAAATAAATAAACTCTCATCAAATCCCATCCCTCTTGTATACAAAGCTTTGATCAAAACTTATATTTCTTGGGTTTTAACTCTGCCATTTAGGCACATCTTTCTTGTACGCTAACTCTCACATTAAAATCTATCATTTCAGCACACTAACTCTTCCACCAAAGCTTCAACTCTCTGGAACACTAACCCCTAACCCTCTATCAAAACCCATCTCTTTAGTAATCTAACTCTATCAAAATCCATCCTGCCAGTATCATGACTTTGCATCAAATCCATGTTTGAAATATCCTAACTCCATTGAAACACAACCCTGTGAGTAACCTACCGGTCACTTTGAACCCTTTCCCTCTAATATCCTCACTCTTTACTGCAATCTATCCTTTTAGTTCCCTAATGACAGCTCCCTCTCATTTTCACAATCGCCTTGAAATCTGATTCTTAATCAAAGTGTCTTCAGCTGGGATCAATTTCATTGATTCCTCTCCACTATGTGGAGAATTGTAGGTTTGGTGTGGGGACCACAATTGCGCGCAGCCTCCCTACTGCACTCTCTGTTTCAGCGCTTTCTGCAACATTAACAAGTCAGTATCTCGCTCCTCTATCCCTGATTTCCTCAATTGCAGCACTCTGTGCAAATCTCCAACACAGACAAGTAATTTCATGATCAAAGACTTAAGAGAACGTTACAATTGATTTTCAACGCGAAAGGGTAAATTTCATATTTAGCTGTTCCAAGCACAAACACTTTCAACTTTCTCACAACCGGCTCTCTGAATCTGTTGCTGCACAATTTGATTGTAGTTTTTCTTGCTCCTTTGGTATTTTGCTTTCAGCATCTACAGTAAAACTACACATTTACAAACTTGCTTATTCCTCAATTACAATATTATCACGTCTCGATTTAAAGAATACACAATAGTCTCGATTGTACCTTCCCTCTGAATATATTTCTAACAACTTTACCGCTGCACTCTACAGGTGCTTTTGGAATTTTGTGAAACTGTTATTCCTCCTTTGCTATTTCCACAGCTTTTGTGGTTTTTACTTTTCTTGCTGGTTTTTCGAAGCAATCTTTTTATTAACACAACGCTGATCCTTACCTTATTTAATGAGCAGGGCTGCCAAATGAAAGGGATGAAACTATTTGCCTTTTAAAGATTTGAACTGGTTTTTGTCCCACTTTATGGAAGATAACTTCGCCTTCGGGTCTACTCCCCCGACTGAACGCTGAGAGACACTGAAACAGGTTCCTCCACATCCCCAGACAGACTGTCAGCTTCACTCAGCTCCCTGGACTGAGTTTATATTACACTGTTTGCACAGGTCCCATTGTTCCTGCTGCATTTTCTCACGGGCTAGTGAGGAAGTTTCAAAAACTGTTTACCGATCACTTGACTTGGAATATTACTTCACTTTATGACGCAAATTTAAAGGTTTCTTATTGAACTCAGTTGGCAACAAGACTGCAAATTCTTCGTTTCAAAAATGGCATGAAATATTGCAACTCTTGTCAGGTGACCCCCTTATGTTCCCAAGAGTCGAAGGAGGAGACCTAGGCCATTGGGCCCATCGAGTCTGCTTTGCCAATCAATGAGATCATGACTGGTCTCAAATGATAATTCTCAACTCCACTTTCCTCTCTCATTCCCATAACCCCCCGATTCCCTTACTGATAAAAATAATCTGTCCATTACTGATGCGCGATTAAATCACTCGGGAGGCTGGATCGTACCCGGGAAAGAAAGGCTTTTATTACTAACAAGAATGGAGCATACTATATACAATACAATCCCAGACTAAGGGGTCACCAGGCAGTGCAGTGACCTTTATACTCCTCCAGGTAGGCGGAGCCAACTGGAGTCTACCACAGAACAATATCAACAGGTAGAACACCCCCAACCCTAACCCCAACAGTGACAACAGTAACATATGTACAAACACCCATCTGACCATCTATGGTTCAGTACTCATAGTGGTAACCAACTATGGTTCACCACATTCACCCCTCCTTTAAAACAAAGGCCGGCGGGGCAAAAAAACAGAACAACTGTTCATATATTCACAAGTTCAGTCGTATTGGAGGACCGCACCGTCTCTGCGACCTCCTCAACACTGGCGGTAACGCTGGTTCTGGTGACCGTGGTGACCTTCTCTCCAAGGCGGTGTCCAGTGACTCCTCCAGTTCCTCACGGACAGGTGGACCACGAGGTGGCGACAATCTGCTGGACCCGAGCACGCTTCGAGGTGGCGACAATCTCCTGGACTCAGGCAAGCTGTACACGGGAGTAAGAGGATTAAGTGGTGGTCCCGATACTGCCCGCGCCGTGTCAGGAGGGGAGATAAAGGTCAAGGGGTCCCTAACTAGGGGTGTGGGAGCGACTGGGGTTTCCAAGTCCCCTGCAGGCGCCAGATCTCTAATAGAGACCGTGTCCTCTCGCCCGTCAGGATATGCCACATAGGCATATTGAGGGTTGGCGTGGAGGAGATGGACCTGTTCAACCAAAGGGTCGGACTTGCGGGTCCTAACATGCCGCCGCAGGAGGACAGGTCCTGAGTACGTCAACCAAGATGGTAATGAGGTCCCAGAGGAAGACTTCCGAGGGAAGGAAAACATCCTCTCATGTGGAGTAGCGTTGGTTGCCGTACACAGGAGGGACCGGATGGAATGGAGCGCATCAGAGAGTACCTCTTGCCAACGGGAGACTGGTAGACCTTCAGACCTCAACGCCAGTAAGACAGCCTTCCAGACTGTAGCATTTTCTCGTTCAACCTGTCCGTTACCCCTGGGGTTGTAACTCGTAGTTCTACTTGAGGCAATCCCTTTTGAGAGCAGGTGTTGCCTCAAGTCGTCACTCATAAATGACGAGCCCCTATCACTGTGGATATAGCTGGGGTAACCGAACAGGGTGAAAAGATCCCGTAATGCTTTGATAACCGTGGCAGCGGTCATGTCTGAACAGGGAATGGCAAAAGGGAATCGTGAGTACTCGTCAATCACGTTGAGGAAGTACACGTTCCGATCTGTCGAAGGAAGGGGGCCCTTGAAGTCCACACTCAGTCTTTCAAAAGGGCGAGTGGACTTAATGAGGTGTGCCCTGTCAGGTCGGTAGAAGTGCAGTTTGCATTCAGCACATACCTGGCAGCTTCGGGTTATGGACCTGACATCATCCACTGAGCAGGGTAGATTCCGGGCCTTTACGAAATGGAAGAGCCGAGTGATCCCCGGATGGCAGAGATCATTGTGGAGGGCCTGTAATCGATCCTCCTGCACACTTGCACATGTTCCACGCGACAGGGCGTCTGGGGGCTCATTGAGCTTCCCCGGACGGTACATGATATCATAGTTGTAGGTGGAGAGAACGATTCTCCACCTCAAGATTTTATCATTTTTGATCTTACCCTGTAACGTGTTGTTGAACATGAACGCCACGGACCGCTGGTCCGTGAGCAGGGTGAATCGTTTTCCCGCCAAGTAATGGCGCCAATGCCGGACGGCCTCCACAATGGCCTGAGCCTCTTTTTCCACCGCGGAGTGCCGAATGTCAGGGCCTTGGAGGGTGCGAGAGAAAAAGGCGACAGGCCTGCCCGCCTGGTTAAGTGTGGCGGCCAGGGCGAAATCAGATGCATCACTCTCCACCTGAAAGGGGATGGACTCATCAACAGCGTGCATCGTGGCTTTCGCGATGTCGGCTTTTATCCCTTCAAAGGCTAAGCGAGCCTCTGCTGCTAGGGGAAAAGAGGTAGACTTTATGAATGGACGGGCTTTGTCCGCATAATTGGGAACCCACTGTGCATAGTATGAAAAGAAACCTAAGCATCTTCTCAGTGCTTTGATACTAGTGGGCAGGGGAAGTTCAAGGAGGGGACGCATACGGTCTGGATCAGGGCCAAGGACCCCGTTTTCCACCACGTATCCGAGAATTGCTAGGCGGCGCTTGCTAAATGCACACTTCTCCCTGTTGTAGGTCAGATTCAGGCGAGACGCAGTGCGTAAAAATCTAAGGAGGTTGGCATCGTGGTCCTGCTGGTCATGGCCGCAGATAGTGACGTGATCCAGGTATGGGAAGGTAGCCCGCAGCCCGTTCTGGTCCACCATTCGGTCCATTGCACGCTGGAAGACCGAGACCCCATTCGTGACGCCAAAGGGAACCCTTAAAAAGTGGTAAAGACGACCATCCGCCTCAAAGGCCGTATATTTTCGGTCCTCTGGGCGAATGGGGAGCTGGTGGTAAGCTGACTTCAAGTCAATGGTGGAGAACACCCGGTACTGCGCAATCTGGTTGACCATGTCAGATATGCGTGGGAGAGGATACGCATCCAGCTGCGTGTATCTATTAATGGTCTGACTATAGTCTATGACCATCCGGGGTTTGTCTCCAGTTTTAACCACCACGACTTGCGCTCTCCATGGACTAGTGCTAGGTTGAATGATCTCTTCCTTGAGGAGCCGCTGAATTTCAGATCGAATAAAGATCCGATCCTCAGCGCTGTAACGCCTGCTCTTGGTTGTGATGGGCTTGCAGCCTGGCACGAGATTCTCGAATAAGGATGGTGGGGTGATTCTGAGTGTCGAGAGGCTACACGTGGAACGCGCTGGGCAATTTGGAGGCTGCTGTGCTCCCACTGAAAGTGGAGGGAGTGGCCCATCGTACTGCAGGGTTACACTCCTCAGGTGGACCATAAAGTCTAGTCCCAGGAGTATTGGAGCGCAAAGGTGCGGTAACACGAGGAGCCTGAATTTCTCATAAACTGTGCCCCGCACCGTTAGGTTGACCACGCAGCTCCCAAGCACGGTAACAGACCGGGACCTCGACGCCATCGAAATTGTCTGTCTGACAGTCCGTACTCGGAGACCGCACCGTTTCACGGTGTCAGGGTGAATGAAACTCTCCGTGCTCCCGCTGTCAAACAAACAATGAATTAGGCGTCCATTTACCTCTATGCCCATCATGGACTTGTCGAGTCTGTGAGGCTTGGCCTGGTCCAGGATGATTGACGCCACCGTTGGGTCTTGAGTGCAACTGCAGGCAGCTGAGATGGTTGATGATGATGACCCCTGCTGGTCGTCTGCGGTCGGTGCCGACCAAAATGGCTGCGCCCATGGATCGCATGTGGTCGGTGGCGCTAAAAGTGGCGGCCCCTGCAGGTCACACGTGTCTTGCGTCTTCGTCGTCAGGAATGGCGGCGCTCTGGAATCGCACGTGGTGGAAGACCTCGAAGAAGCTGGAGACAAGGAGACAGGCTCTGGAGAATCACACGCCGCGCTGCTATGCTTGGAGGGTGGTTTGGCCCTGCAGACTTTGGCATAATGCCCTTTCTTCCCACACGCAGAGCAAAATACCGTTCTAGCTGGACATCGCTGCCGAGGGTGTTTCACCAATCCACAGAAGTAACACCGCGGGCCTCCTGGAGCTGCCGCTGTCGTCAGGTCCGAGGTTGAAAGCACAATACCGCAGTTTCTCGGAGCTGCTGGGTAAAGTTGAGTTGGTGGCTGTACTTGCCACGATGTTCCCACGTGGTCGGTGGGGTACGTTTCTAGACTTCTGGAGGCCGTTTCCATCGTGTCAGCCAATTCCACCGTCTTAGCTAGGTCTAGGTTACCTTGCTCTCGCAGCCGCAGGCGAATATACGACGAGCTGATTCCCGCCACGAACGCATCGCGGATCCAGTCATTCGTATACTGGACCGCCGACACTGGCTTGCAGCTGCAGGCTCTGGTTAGCTGCTGAAGTTCGCGCAGGTACTGTCCTTTCGTTTCGCCGGGCTGCCGCCGTCGAGTGGCTAGAAGGTGTCGAGCATGGATCTCGTTTGGCGGTTTGTTGTACAGTTTCTTAAGTAGTTCGATGGCCCCTTTGTAGTCTTGGGCATCGCGGATTGATGAATATACAGTGTCGCTCACCCTTGCGTGGAGGACCCGCAGTCTATCGGCGTCGTTTTGAATGGCTGTTGAGGCATCGATGTAGTCTTGAAAATACTTTAACCAATGGTCGAAAGTGTTCGACGCTCCTACCGCACGTGGATCTAAGGTAAGCCGATCGGGTTTCAACATTTGCTCCATGGCTTTTTTTTTTACCAAAATTTTGTTAGTAATAAAATTGATGCGCGATTAAATCACTCGGGAGGCTGGATCGTACCCGGGAAAGAAAGGCTTTTATTACTAACAAGAATGGAGCATACTATATAACAATACAATCCCAGACTAAAGGGTCACCAGGCAGTGCAGTGACCTTTATACTCCTCCAGGTAGGCGGAGCCAACTGGAGTGTACCACAGAACAATATCAACAGGTAGAACAGCCCCAACCCTAACACCAACAGTGACAACAGTAACATATGTACAAGTACCCATAGTGCTAACCATCTATGATTCAGTACTCATCGTGGTAACCAACTATGGTTCACCACAATTACAGTCTTGAACATAATGACCCAGCCTCTGCAGCCCTCTGTGGTAAAGAATTCTACAGATTCACTCCGCTCTGAGAGAAGAAATTCCTCCTCATCTCTACCTGAAATGAATGACCCCTTACTCTGAGATTATGACCTCTGGTCCTAGACTCTCCCACAAGGTTTAAGTTCTTAACATTTGTTTATTAGTGTCAGTGCAATGAAGTTACTGTGAAAATCCCCTAGTCCCCACACTCCGGCGCCTGTACGGGTACACTGAGGGAGAATTTAGCATTGCCAATTCGTCTCACCAGCACATCTTTCAGACTGTGGGAGGAAACTAGAGCACCTGGAGGAAACCCACGCAGACACGGGAAGAACGTGCAGACTCCTCACAGACAGTGACCCAAGCCGGAAATCGAATCTGCGTCCCTGGCGCTGTGAGGCAGCAGTGCTAACCACTGCTGCTGTGCTGCCTCTCGGGAAACAACCTATCAGCATCTACCCTATCAAACTCTCTGAAGATCCTATAAATCCTACAATATAGCTGAGTGATAGTTTATTGTATTATTTCTTAATTTCTCACTGCTATATTTCTCTACGCTGAAGGTGTAAGTTGAATTGAAGTTAGCATTTTTATTATTTTTCTGCAATTGAAAACCTCCATATCATCAAATTGAGTCTCTGGTAACAACAGCACAGAAGGAGGGCATTCTGCCAATCAAACCTGTGTGACCATTCTGTAAGAGCAACTTAGCTAGTCCCATCCCCCCTCCCTTGTCAAGTCACCTGGAGAATCTTCTGCCTTTTGTGTGCTAATTTCAGGATTGGATTGTCAGACATCCTGACAAGTTCTTTTCAGATTCTTTTTTCAAAGTCTTTTTCCCATGTCGACTTTGGTTATTCTGCCAATCACTTCGAATCACTGTCCTCTGATTCTTAACCCTTCTGTCGGTGGGAACAGTTTCTCTCTATCTATCCGCTCATAGAGATTGAGTAAACTAGGGTTGTTCTCCCTGGAAAGACGGAGGTTGAGGGGCGACCTAATAGAAGTTTATAAAATTATGAAGGGCATAGATAGGGTGAACAGTTGGAAGCTTTTTCCCAGGTCAGAAATGGCAAACACAAGGGGTCACAAGTTCAAGGTAAGGGGGGCAAGGTTCAATACAGATATGTGGGGGACGTATTTTACACAGAGGGTGGTGGGGGCCTGGAATGCACTACCAAGCAAGGTGGTTGAGGCAGACACGCTAGGATCATTTAAGACTTATCTAGATAGCCACATGAACAGACTGGGAATAGAGGGATACAAACGGATGGTCTAGTTAGGAACACATGATCGGTGCAGGCTTGGAGGGCCGAAGGGCCTGTTCCTGTGCTGTATTGTTCTTTGTTCTTTGCACTCTCGCGCCTCCCGTGACTTTGAACACCTCTAGCAACTTTCCTCTCAACCACCTTGCCTTCAAGGAGAACAACTCCAGATTCACCAGTCCTTGTCGCTGAAGTCTCTCATCCCTGGAACCATTCTCCTGAATCTTTCCTGCACTTTCTCTAAAGCCTTCACATCCTTGTTAAACATCCTGCTCCCAGAATCCAACACAAAAATCCAACTGAAGCTAAGCCAGTGATTTATGGAGGTTTATCAGGCCTTGTTTTTGTATCCTCTGCCTCAGTTTATAAACTCTAGTGTTCAGTGTTCCATATGCCTTTTTACTCTCTATCACAATGTGTGCTGCCACCTTTGATGACTTGTGCACAGATAACACTCAGATGAGGTTTCACAGCACCTCCTGCTCCCTCCCCATGCCCACATCTCCACCCCTGGATAAGAGTAGTGTGTGGGGTAAGGGTTGGGCTGGTGGTGGTGGTGACTGGCTGTACAATCAGGCACCTTGGTCAATTAATGGCTAATTCATGGACTTTAGGTGTGGTGGGAGTGTCCAGATCAAATGCCCAACTTGTTTGCTTTTGATTATTGTCACATGTATTAACATACAGTGAAAAGTATTGTTTCTTGTGCGCTATGCAGACAAAACATACCGTTCATAGAGAAGGAAACGAGAGATTGCAGAATGTAGTGTTACAGTTATAGCCAGGGTGTAGAGAAAGATCAACTTAATGCAAGGTAAGTCCATTCAAAAGTCTGACAGCAGCAGGGAAGAAGCTGTTGAGTCGGTTGGTACGTGACCTCAGACTTTTGTATCTTTTTCCCAACGGAAAAAGGTGGCAGAGAGAATGTCCGTAGTGTGTGGTGTCTTTAATTATGCTGGCTGCTTTGCCAAGACAGCAGGAAGTGTAGACAGAGTCAATGGATGGGAGGCTGGTTTGCGTGATGGATTGGGTTACATTCATGATCTTTTGTAGTTCCTTGCTATCTTGGGCAGAGCAGGAGCCATACCAAGCTGTGATACAACCAGAAAGGATGCTTTCTGGAGTGCATGTGTAAAAGTTGGTGAGAGTCGAAGCTGACATGCCAAATTTCCTTAGTCTTCTGAGAAAGTAGAGGCACTGGTGGGCTTTCTTAACTATAGTGTCGACATGGAGGGACCAGAACAGGTTGTTGGTGATCTGGACCCAGAAACTTGAAGCCCTCGACCCTTTCTACTTTGTCCCCATTGATGTAGACAGGGGTATGTTCTCCTCTATGCTTCCTAAAGTCAATGACCGTCTCCTTCATTTTGTTGACATTGTCTAGTGATACCAGACAGGACTTGTCTGATAAAACCTGATGGTCTGGCATCTGGGGAAGAGGCGGCTTCATTGTTGGCCCCGGTTCCCATTGGAAGGTCCTACCTCAAGGTAATTCTGCTCCTCACTCCCAGGTTTCCCCTCCTTTCCTGCACAGATGATCCCTTCATCCTGCTCTCTTGTAAAGGTCTTGCAATTGATATGGTGCACATCGGCTTCTAAAAGGCAGTTTTGATTCAGGGAAAGAATGTTTATGGATGAGGTGCCAATCAAGCTGCGTCCACCTTTTTTTCATTTGTTCATGGCCTGTGGGTGTTGCTGGCTGGGCCAGCATTGATTGCCCATCCCTGAGGGCATTTAAGAGTCAACAACATTGCTGTAGGTTTGGAGTCACTTGAGGGCCAGACCAGGTAAGGACAACAGATTTCCTTCTTTAAGGACATGGGTGAACCAAATGGGTTATTACAACAATTGGCAATGGTTTCATGGCCATCATTAGACTTTTAATTCCTCATTTTTACTGAGTTCAAATTTCACCATCTGCCATGGTGGGATCCGAACCCGAGTCCTCCAGGAGCATTACCCTGGATCTATGGATTACTAGTCCAGTGACAATACCACTGTGTCACTGCTTACACAAATGTTGTCCAGCCTCTTGAGTGCTGTTCGATCCACATCCATCAAGGTAAGTGTAGAATATGCCATCACAATCTTGACTTGTGCCTTGTAGATGGTGGACAGGCTTTGCAGAGCCAGGAGGTGAGTGACACGCCACAGGATCTGGACACTCCGCCAATATTTCTTTGACCTTCCTGGGACAAGTGTTGACATAGCCACTTTTGCCTGCTTTTCCAACGTTCCACAATACATTGTGGTGAGGATGCACCATGAAGTAATGGCATATTTGCTTTACTTTCAAGTTACGATTTAGCAACTCCTGAAGCCTTTAATGATTTTTGTGATTTCACAATATGAGAATTCGGTATTTTGAATTGGACTCCCCGGTCAGTCATAATTCTGTGTAAGTTATATCCACTGACCATGATGTCTCCATATACTCCCAATAAAATGGTGAACAGAAGAAGATTTTGTTCGTTGACTTTTAACTGTTGTCTTCTGTCCCCATATAGCTTCTTTCAGCCAATGAAATGTGTCAAAGTATCGCACCCCACACCCTGTGCTAAGTAAATGTTTTTCAGAATATACAAGTGAGGAATAATTATTGTATGTATCTTTTGCACACAGAAAACAGTTCATTCTACACTCTGTTTACTTGTATACACTGTCACTCCAGGCTCTTAGCAAGAAAATGGGAATCAATTGGAAATTTCTTTGAAAAGACAGCACTGGCAGCCTTAGCACACATCAGGCAAACTCAATAAGACAGTCCTCATGGAACCCACTGAGCCTACAAAGAGCGCTAATCCTATTTTCTTGAACTCTTCCAGAAGCCAATGAGCAGATAATGTTTGCCTTGCGTTAAGTTGTCACATCCCGGTTTTTAAATTTGTCGGCAGTTTCACCTCAGTGAGTTGCTTCAGTCGCTGTGCGATCCAATTCTTTCTGAGTCTCCTTTGGAGCTCCCCAGAGCTGGGTGTGCAGTTGTCAAATCTCACAAATACTAATCGTTACTCACTGAACTCAAACTAACTGGTTGTTTAATTGCGGGAGTTTTTCAATCTTTTCCATGTGTGATTGATGATTTATCTTTGTGTTTGAAAAGTTTAAAAATAACCATTTGTCTTTCCACCCATCCAACGAGTCAGAGCAAAAGCATTTGTTTCTCGAAGACCAGCACTTACTGCCATCACTCATCATCATGATCATCGATGAACATCAGCGTGATGAGCTGCTTTCTTGAACTGCTGCAGTCTATCTTCTCTGAGGTATCCCCACAGTGCTGTTAGGGTGGGAATTCCCCGAGTTTAACCAAGTAACAATGGAAAATAGCAATATATTTCCAAGTTAGGATGGTGGGTGATCTGGAAGGGAACTAGAAATATCATGAATCCATTTTGCACACTGCCTTCTCCTGTTTTGTGGCCACATCTTCAGTGGGAACCTCAACTGTATTTGTTTAAATGAGATTTACAAACAGACAAAATATGTGCAGGAGTAGGCCATTTGGCTTCTCGAGCCTGCTCCATCATTCAATAAGATCATGGTTGATATGTTTAATTTGATTTATTACTTTCACATGTATTAGCATACAGTGGAAAGTATTGTTTCTTGCACGCTATACAGACAAAACATACTGTTCTAGAGAAGGAAAAGAGAGAGTGCAGAATGTAATGTTACAGTCATAGCTAGGGTGTAGAGAAAGATCAAATTAATGCAAGATAGGTCCATTCAAAAGTCTGATGGCAGCAGGGAAGAAGCTGTTCTTGAGTCGGTTGGTATGTGACCTCAGAGTTTTGTATCTTTTTCCCAACAGAAGAAGGTGGAAGAGAGAATGTCCGGAGTGCGTGGGGGTCCTTAATTATGCTGGCTGCTTTGGCGAGGCAGCGGGAAGTGTAGACAGAGTCAATGGATGGGAGGCTGGTTTGCGTGATGGATTGGGCTACATTCATGATGTTTTGTAGTTCCTTGCGGTCTTGGGCAGAGCAGGATCCATACCAAGCTGTGATACCACCAAAAAGAATGCTTTCTATGGTGCATCTGTAAATGTTGGTGAGAGTCATAGCTGACATGCCAAATTTCCTTAGTCTTCTGAGAAAGTAGAGGCGTTGGTGGGCCTTCTTAACTATAGTTTCGGCATGGGAGGACCAGGACAGGTTGTTGGTGATCTGGACACCTAAAAACTTGAAGGTCCTGACCCTTTCTACTTCATCCCCATTGATGTAGATGAGGCATGTTTTCCTCTACACTTCCTGAAGTCAATGACAATCTCTTTCATTTTGTTGACATTGAGGGAGAGATAATTGTCACTGCACCAGTTCACCAGATTCTCTATCTCATTCCTGTACTCTGTCTTGTCATTGTTTGAGATCCGACCCACTACAGTGGTGTTGTCAGCAAACTTGAAAATCGAGTTGGAGGGAAATTTGGTCACACAGTCATAGGTGTATAAGGAGTATAGTAGGGGGCTGAGAACACAGCCTTGTGGGGCACTGGAGTTGAGGATGATCGTGGAGGAGATGTTGTTGCCTTTCCTTACAGATTGAGGTCTGTGGGTTAAGAAGTTCAGGATCCAGTCACAGGAGTTAACCCCGGGAGAGTGGGCAGAGCACAATTGAACTGCCTGCAATGCACTTACATCTGTAGATGTTGTGGATTCCGTGAATCAGTGACAGCAAGGACTTCCAATGAAGGTAGTTCATTCCTAAGCTCAACAGCTATGTACATCAATTGTGCTCTGCCCACTCTCCCGGGGATAACTCCTGCGCTCCTGCCCCATGGCCTCTTTTGTAGCCATGTCATGTTCTCATGTGACCACTCGGTCAACATCATCTCCATTTAGTTTGGACACCGAGTGGCATGAGATGTAGCAGTGTGTGCAATAGGAGACTGATAAACTGGTGTGTGCAATAGGAAACAGATAGTTGTGAGACATACAACTGAACAAACTGACAATGCATAACCATTTCCACATTCTATATTGAGGCAACCATTATGTTGCAGCAACTGGTGCATAGCCCATTGTGACTCTTTCTCCCTCACCTTTTTTATGTTGGAAAGAAAACTGCAATTCAAAACTCAGTTCTAGGCTAATGGGTAATAAAATCCTGGAATCTTGTGTTCTGCCTGCTCAGGCACCCTGAGTGTGTGAATACACCGGTTGGTGATGTGGTCTTTCTGTGGCAGGTGGCCTCACTGTTAGTAACACGGGACGTTGTGTTTTGTCAGGTACTGGATTCACTGCATTGGGCTCTGTAGGAGTCTGCATGTCCGCCAGTGCAGGGGGCTGGTGCCATTGGCTGGATGACTGAGGTGCTGTGTTATTTGTTGGTGCTGGTTCTGCTACTTACAGAAGGTGACGGTGATTGTGTACATAGTGGGCACCGTCTGAGGCTGCCCGGTAACTGTTCAGTTGTGGCACATTACTGTGTACCATCGCCAACCAATCAGGGTCACTTGCGGTCTGAATCCTGACCATCCAGGTGCTAGTAGGCCGAGTCTACAGGCATCTCGATCATGGTGCGTTTTGCTTCTCAATCTGCACTGGTTTCAAGTTTGGGCTGCAGCAGAGCCTGAGTGGTAAGAATCCCGGTCCTGGTGTGTCTGGAAAAGAGTCGCTGTTCTGACGGGGACAGGCCCTGTCGTGGTCGATTCCACAGACTGAGGAGCGCAGCATAGTGACCTGTGAGATCCCGGGCACATTTCTCCAGAAGTTACTTGGCTGAGTGAACCGCCTGTTCCACCAAACCATTTGACTGTGGGTGCATCGGGGACTGCTCGTGATGTGCTCAAAGTCCCATGTTGTGTGCAAAGTTACGATATTCAGCAGAGATGAATTGGTGAGCGTGGTCAGTCAGGGGTCTCTGTGGGGTGCCGTGTGTGACAAAGTGTCTCTGGAGCTTGATGATGACTGTTACTTAACGTGTTTGGCAGGGATTTGAGTACAAACCACCCGGAATAAGAATCAACTCGGACTAAATGTTGTTTACCTCCATTCGAAGATGTCAGCCGGGATGAGTGACCATGGGAGGCCCGGGTCCTCGTGTAAATGCAGCTGTTTCTTTGCTTGATGCAGCTTGAGTGTATTGCATGGTGCACATCTGGAGATTTCCCTTTCCATCTCTGTGTACAGGGAGGGCCAGGACAATGATTCCTTGGCCCTGTATCTGGTTGCTTTCAACCCAGGGGGCTCCACATTTGGTGATCCATTTCAAGAGTTGCAAGATGACCATATATGAAGTAATGAAATTTCTGACAGGTGAAGAATTCCTGTTTGATCTATGCTTCACGAGTCTTGGTATCAGTGAGGGGCTTTGAAACAAAGGCCATTCTGGATGCAGGCTGTGCTGAGTCTGTGCTGGGAGATATCTGCTGATATGAGCACAGGTGCTCAAAAGTCAAAGTATTATATTATGGATGGGGCTGTGGGTCCTGTTTGAGCCTGTTGAAGATTGCTATGTGGTGCTATTTCCAACAACATTTGACACCCAAGTGAAAAAGTTGATGGGGGAATCCAGTGGTCTCACCTTAACATGGGATAAACTTAGAAAGATAATCTGTCATACTCAGAAAGCATTATGAAGCGTGTTTGTCCACAGTAATGACCATGTGTCCTGTCTAGATCGGGCTCCACACCATTGAGGCTCATGTAAGGAACTTTGTTGATCCTGAATCTGCATTTCACAGGGTTAAGCTTTAATTGGGTGGTCCTGATTCTGTCGAGGACAAGATGCATCATGGTCTTGCATAGCATGATCCCAAACCAGGATGTAATCGAAGATGATTTTGCAGGGTTGGCCAACAAAGTGTTGCGTCATGCACAACTGGAAAACCTCACTGCCAGTGGAGATCCCATAGAGAATATGAAGAAAACAATATCTGCCTACCAGAGACATGAATGTGGTTTGTTTTGAGGATTGGTCATCTCATGGGATCTGCCAGAACCCAAAATTCTCATCAGGAATGCTAAACACTTTGGCATTTGCCATGTCTGCTATCACCCGTTCCACTGTTTTCATAAGGTGATTAGGTCTGAGCAGCTCCTTGTTCAAGTTCACTGGGCCAATACATATCCTGACCATGTTGTCTTCCTTTTCTGCAGCCACCATTGCTGAAACCCATTCTGTGGCCTCGGCAATAGGAGTTCTGACTCTGAGTGAATCATCTGATGCAGCTCATTAACTACTTTCTGCTTCATGGTTACTGGTACTCTTCCCGGAGCACAGACTGTTGGTGGAAGCCAATCATCGAGTCTCATGTGGCCGCTTCCCAGTGATGTTACAGTTGAAGAGGTCTCTAAATGTTGTCATCTCTGGGGCTTGGTGTTGTAGAGAATGAACTTCTGGACAAAGTAAAATGAGTTCCAATGCAACGCTGTCCCAAAGCCCGAGTAGTGGCTTTACATTCTGGTTAACTATATGGAACTTGATTTCCCTGTGTGCAGTGAGAGAGGCTACACCTTTGGCGTGGATAGTCTGTCCACCGTAAGCCACACGGTGCATCTGGGTGCTGGGATCTGGTTATGGGTTTATTTCCCATAACTTTTATCTGGATAGTACAGTATCCTTCACTCTAGTGTCAATCTCGACTCTAAATTTGACGTTATTGCTAATTGTGTGGAGGATGGTGAAGATCTCACCCTTTCCTGTAACACTGTCAACATTGTCACAATCGAGTGTTGCTGTTGGAGGCTTTGTGGCTTCACCGCTTTGGCTGAATTCCAATTCATTCACATTAGCGACACTCCTATCCCTGGAGGGTCAAACAGCTGGCGTGTTGCTGATGGCTGAGGAAGGCTGCTGTGGATTGGATCTGCAGCATTTAGCAAAGTCATTCCATTCCCCACATTTGGTGCATCTTTTACTATATGCAAAACAAGCTGTTCTGTTCGGTGGATGCTGGGCTCTTCAGTTGGCGCAGGCACCCCACACCCCTTACTGCAGATACCTTGGCTTCCCGCCTAAAATCTCTGCTTCGCTTCTCTGACTGTTGGTTTAACACAGTAAGAAGTTTAACAACACCAGGTTAAAGTCCAACAGGTTTATTTGGTAGCAAAAGCTACCAAATAAACCTGTTGGTGTGGCTTTTGCTACCAAATAAACCTGTTGGACTTTAACCTGGTGTTGTTAAACTTCTTACTGTGTTTACCCCAGTCCAACGCCGGCATCTCCACATGTTGGTTTAACATACAGATAGTGAAGGCTGCTTGTATTGTTAAGTCTTTCTCTCACAGCAGCTGCTTACGATCTAAGACTCTATATATTCCACATGTGGGGGGACAGGGGAGGAGATGTGTGTAATTGACAAAGATGTCATAGACAAAGGGAACGTAAATGGTGATAGTAAAGGCTGAGAATTGTGCTAATAGCAGCCCCTTAAGAGATCAGAATGTGTAAATGGCAGAGCAAAGCTACAGAGTAGCAAAGGACAGCCTGAGGCATGTAGCAGATGGCCCTAGTGGGATAGGAGGAGGGAAAACAAAATGTAAAGTGAGATTTTTAAGAAGTAGACAAATGAAACGGTGGAAGAAATGAAAATAAAAGAATATAAAGGAATACATTTGATTAATAAGATAAAAATAAATGAAACGGAATAAAATAAATGGAAATGGGGTGAAGGTAGAAGAGAGAGTTTATGCTCTGAAGTGATAGAACTCAATATTCAGTCTGGGAGGTTGGAAAGTGCCCACTCGGAAGATGAGCTGCTGTTCCTCCAGTTTGCGGTTGGGTTTCACTGGAACATTGCCAAGGACAATGGAGTAGGGTGGTGTGTTGAAATAGCAAGAAAAGTCTTGGTCCTGCTTGCAGGTGGACTGGCGGTATTTTGCAAAGTGGTCACCCAGTCTACGTTTGGACTCTCTGATATAGAGTAGACCGCATTGGGAGCAGCGAATGCAATAGACCAGATTGAAGAAGGTGCGTGTGAAGCGCTGCTTCACCTGAAAAGAGTGTTTGGGCCCTGGGATGGTGAGCAGGGAGGAGGTAAAGGGGCAGGTATTGCACCTTCTGCATGGGAAGGTGACGCGGGCAGAGGGTGAGCTGTCGGGTGTGATGGAGGAGTGGACCAGGATGTCCCGGAGAGAGTGGTCCCTGCAGAATGCTGACAGCGGGGCTGAGGGAAAGATGTGTTGAATGGTGGCAGCATGCTGGAGTTGGAGGAAATGGCAGAGGATGATCCTTTGTATGCGGAGGCTGGTGGGGTGAAAAGTGAGGACAAGGGGGACTATATCTTGGTTCTGGGAGGGAGGGGAGTGTGTGAGAGCAGTGGCCCGGGAGATGTGTCAGACATGGTTGAGAGTCCTGTCACCCACAGTGGGTGGAAAGCCATGTTTGAGGGAGAAGGAAGACATATCGGCAGCACCATTTTGGAAAGCGGCATCATCAGAACAGATGCAATGGAGGTGAAGGAACTGAGAGAATGGGATGGAGTCCTCACAGTATGTGGGGTGTGAAGAGCTGTAGTCCAGGTAGCTGTAGGAGTTGACAGGCTTGTAATGGATACTGATGGACAGTCTATAGAGACAGAGAGGTCAAGGAAGGCAAGAGAAGTGTCAGAAATGGACCATGTATAGAAGGGTGATAATTGGTGATAGAAGGGTGGTAATTGGAAGGAAAATTGATACATTTTTCCAGGTTCAGGTATTTGAGATGTGCCTGACCAATGCTCTGTATAACTGAAGCATAATATCCTGACTTTTATGTTCAATTCCTCTCCTAATAAAGACTCGCATTCCATTAGCCTTTTGTTGTACCTGCATACTAACCTTTTGTGACTCATGTACTAGAACGCCTAGATCCCTCTGCACGTCAGAATTCTGCAGTCATTCTCTGTTTAAGTAATTCTCTACTTTCTTATGCTTCCTGCCAAAGTAAATAACTTCACATTTTCACACATTATACTCCATCTGCCAGATTTTTGCCCACTCACTCAATCTATCGATATCCATTTGCAACCTCCTTATGTACTCCGCACAGCATACTTTCCTACCTATCTTTGTGTCATATGCACATTTAGCTACCATGCCTTCACTCCCCTCATCTAAGACATTGATATAAATTGTAATAAGTTAAGTCCTCACTACAGAACCCAATGGGACTCCACTCCTCACATCCTGCCAATTGGAAAAATACCCATTTATGCATACTCTCTGTTTTCTACCAGCCAGCATTCTCCTATCGAGGCTAATACGTTAACCCCTACACAATGAGCTTATATTTTACACAATAACCTTTGATGCGGCAACCTCTCGAGTGCTTTCTAGAAATCCAAGCACAGTACATCTGCAGGCTTCCCTTTTCCCACAGCAAACGTGACTCCTTATACTGGCACTGGAGGAGGTGCAGAGGAGATTCACTAGGTTGATGCCAGAGTTGACAGGGTTGGCTTATGAAGAGAGACTGAGTAGACTGGGGCTATACTCATTGGAATTCAGAAGAATGAGGGGAGATCTTATAGAAACATATAAGATTATGAAGGGAATAGGTAAGATAGAAGCAGGGAAGTTGTTTCCACTGGCGGGTGAAACTAGAACTAGGGGGCATAGCCTCAAAATAAGGGGAAGCAGATTTAGGACTGAGTTGAGGAGGAACTTCTTCACACAAAGGGTTGTGAATCTGTGGAATTCCCTGCCCAGTGAAGCAGTTGAGGCTACCTCACTGAATGATTTTAAGGCAAGGATAGATAAATTTTTGAACAGTAAAGGAATTAAGGGTTATGGTGAGTGGGCGGGTAAGTGGAGCTGAGTCCACAAGAAGATCAGCCATGATCTTATTGAATGGCAGAGCAGGCTCGAGGGGACAGATGGCCTACTCCTGCCCCTAGTTCTTATGTTCTTATGTTCCTTCAAAGAACTTCAATAAATTGGTTAAACATGATTTCTCTTTCAGAAACCATGCTGACTCTTCCTGATAACTTTGACACCCCCAGTTATCATCTTGAACATCTTTCCCATACAGGCATCCAGCTAACTGTTTTCTGCCTTCCTCCCTTGTTGAATGGAAGGGTTGTACTTTCCAGCCTGGTGGAACCTTTCCAGAATTCAGTGAATACTTTAGAAAATTAACATCAGTGCATCTACTACCTCATTAGCCACCTCTTTTAAGATCCGAGGATGAAGTCCAGCAGAACCCAGAGACTTGTCAGCCACAGCTGATTCAGTTTGCTCTGAACCACTTCCCTAGTTTTCATCAAAATTTTGTTAGGTCTTAACTCTGCCATTTAAGCACATCTTTCTTCTACCCTAACTCTCAAATTGAAACTTATCACTTCAGCACCATCGTTGGTTCCCACCAGGTAGTACTGAGCCAGGGTCTGGCCAGTACTATGAGTCTGTACATATGTTACTGTTGGGGTTGGGGTTGGGCTGTTCTGCATGTTGCTGTTGGGGTTAGGGTTGGGCTGTTCTACCTGTAATATAGTTGTTATAGTACATCCCAGTCGGGCTCCGCCTCCTGGGAGAGGTATAAAGGTCACTGCTCTGTCTGGGACCCTTCAGTCTGGGATCGTGTATTATATATGGTAGCTCTATTGTAGTCGTCAATAAAAGCCTTTATTTCCTCGAGCATCTCTAGCCTCGTGAGTTATATTGCGCATCACTTTTATTGACTACTAATTGAACTCTCGTCGTTGAAGAAAAAGAAAAGAAAACGACACAGAGAGCATGGAGCAAATGCTTAAACCCGAACGGCTTACGCTGGACCCACGTGCGGCGGGCGCCTCGAACACCTTCGACCACTGGTTGAAATGTTTTCAGGATTACCTCGAAGCCTCCGCAGCGGTCACCACAGACGACGACAGACTCCGGGTCCTCCACGCGAGGGTAAGCGACGCTGTATATTTAGCGATCCGTGCGGCCACCGACTACAAAGGGGCCCTCGAGCTTCTTAAGAAGCGCTACATTAAACCGCCAAACGAGATGTATGCTCGATATCTCTTAGCCACTCGACGACGGCAGCCCGGCGAAACGACGGAACAGTACGCGTGCGAGCTCCTACAGCTAGCCAGGGGCTGTAACTGCAAAGCAGTGTCGGCAGACCAGAACATGAACGACCTCGCTTGAGATGCGTTTGTGGCAGGAATCGGATCGTCTTATATCCGACTTCGGCTGTTGGAGCAAGGTAATCTCGATCTCACTAAGTCTATAGAGCTAGCGGATACGCTAGAAACGGCCTCCAAAAGCCTGGCGATGTATCCCGACGACCACGTGGAGACAGTGTGGCAGGGGCAGTCACAGACCCCACTTCATCCGGCGGGACCGAATTGCTGCGTGATTGCGTTCCCACCCTCGGGCCTGACGACGGCAGCAGCTCCAGGCGGCCCGCGGTGTTACTTCTGTGGGGGAGTGAAACACACTCGGCAGCGATGTCCCGCGAAAGCGGTGTTGTGCTCCGCCTGCGGCAAGAAGGGGCATTATTCGAAGGTATGTCGATCCAAACTTCCATCCAGGAACAGCAGTGCGGCGTGTGACTCCCCGGAGCCGGTTTCCTCGTCGTCGGCATCGTCAAGGGTTTCTTCCACGTGCAAGGCCAGGACGTCGAAATTCCAGACGACGGAGTCGCAAGAGACGCGCGACCACCAGGGGTCACTGATTTTGGCGTCATCGCCCACGTGCGACCTATGGGAGCAGCCATTTTGGTCGGCACCGACCGCGAATGACCAGCAGGGGTCGCCATCATCCATCTCAGCTGCCTGCAGTGGCGCTCACGAACCAACGGTGGCGTCGATCATCCTGGACCAGGCAAAGCCTCACAGACTCGACAAGTCCATGATGGACATACAGGTAAACAAACGCATGATTTATTGTCTGTTTGACAGCGGGAGCACGGAAAGCTTTATTCACCCAGACGCCTTGAAGCGGTGTGGCCTCCAGATCCAGCCTGTCAAAGAACAAAGAACAAAGAACAATACAGCACAGGAACAGGCCCTTCGGCCCTCCAAGCCCGCGCCGCTCCCCAGTCCAGGATTGAATCCTGAATCCAGGATCCCCGCCCAATTTTCCAGCCTATCTACATACCAATATCCTATCCACCGAGCTGTCCCTCACAGCTACGATGCTTTGTTCATTACAACCTATTAACTCACCCCCACCCCCCCCATTCCAGACCATGTGATCTCCAGGGAGAGGCGAAAACCCAGAGTGAAAAACCCCAGGGCCAATATGGGGAAAAAAAATCTGGGAAATTCCTCTCCGACCCCCTGAGGCGATCGAAACGAGTCCAGGAGATCACAATGGCCCTGATCGGAAAATGCTTCCCAACCCTATTCATTTCCACTTCCACGAACACCATCTGAATTCCCTGCCCCCGAGACAGGTTCCCTTTGTTTAACCCGCAGTCTCGCTCTGTACTGGCACCAGCAAGATGATCATAGAATGAAGCCTTGAAACGAGAAACAAGGAACAATTAGCCCGCGCCGTTCCCTGGTCCAAACTAGACCACTCTTTTGTATCCCTCCATTCCCACTCCGTTCATATGGCTGTCTAGATAAGTCTTAAACGTTCCCAGTGTGTCCGCCTCCACCACCTTGCCCGGCAACACATTCCAGGCCCCCACGACCCTCTGTGTGAAATATGTCCTTCTGATATCTGTGTTAAACCTCCCTCCCTTCACCTTGAACCTATGACCCCTCGTGAACGTCACCACCGACCCGGGGAAAAGCTTCCCACCGTTCACCCTATCTATGCCTTTCATAATTTTATACACCTCTATTAAGTCTCCCCTCATCCTCCGTCTTTCCAAGGAGAACAACCCCAGTTTCCCCAATCTCTCCTCATAACTAAGCCCCTCCATACCAGGTAACATCCTGGTAAACCTCCTCTGTACTCTCTCCAAAGCCTCCACGTCCTTCTGGTAGTGTGGCGACCAGAACTGGACGCAGTATTCCAAATGCGGCCGAACCAACGTTCTATACATCTGCAACATCAGACCCCAACTCTTATACTCTATGCCCCGTCCTATAAAGGCAAGCATGCCATATGCCTTCTTCACCACCTTCTCCACCTGGGACGTCACCTTCAAAGATCTGTGGACTTGCACACCCAGGTCCCTCTGCGTATCTACACCCTTTATGGTTCTTCCATTTATCGTGTAGCTCCTCCCTACATTATTCCCACCAAAATGCATCACTTCGCATTAATCAGGATTGAACTCCATCTGCCATTTCCTTGCCCAAATTTCCAGCCTATCTATATCCTTCTGTAGCCTCTGACAATGTTCCTCACTATCTGCAAGTCCTGCCAGTTTTGTGTCGTCCGCAAACTTACTGATCACCCCAGTTACTCCTTCTTCCAGATCATTTATATAAATCACAAACAGCAGAGGTCCCAATACAGAGCCCTGCGGTACACCACTAGTCACAGGCCTCCAGCCGGAAAAAGACCCTTCCACTACCACCCTCTGTCTTCTATGACCAAGCCAGTTCTCCACCCATCTAGCCACCTCCCCCTTTATCCCATGGGATCCAACCTTTTTCACTAGCCTACCATGAGGGACTTTGTCAAACGCTTTACTAAAGTCCATATAGACAACATCCACGGCCCTTCCTTCGTCAACCATTTTGGTCACTTCTTCAAAAAACACCACCAGGTTAGTGAGGCATGACCTCCCTCTCACAAAACCATGTTGACTATCGTTAATGAGTTTATTCCTTTCTAAATGCGCATACATCCTATCTTTAAGAATCTTCTCCAACAACTTCCCCATCACGGACGTCAAGCTCACCGGCCTATAATTACCCGGGTTATCCTTCCTACCCTTCTTAAATAACGGGACCACATTGGCTATCCTCCAATCCTCTGGGACCTCACCTGTGTCCAGTGACGAGACAAAGATTTGCGTCAGAGGCCCAACGATTTCACCTCTCGTCTCCCTGAGCAGCCTTGGATAGATTCCATCAGGCCCTGGGGATTTGTCAGTCTTTATATTCTCTAACAAACCTAACACTTCCTCCTTTGTAATGGAGATTTTCTCCAACGGTTCAACACTCCCCTCCGAGACACTCCCAGTCAACACATCCCTCTCCTTTGTGAATACCGACGCAAAGTATTCATTTAGGATCTCCCCTACCTCTTTGGGCTCCAAGCATAAGTCCCCACTTTTGTCCCTGAGAGGTCCGATTTTTTCCCTAACAACCCTTTTGTTCCTAACGTATGAATAAAATGCCTTGGGATTCTCCTTAATCCTGTCTGCCAAGAACATTTCGTGACCCCTTTTTGCTCTTCTAATTCCCCGTTTGAGTATTTTCCTACTTTCATTGTACTCCTCCAGAGCTCCCTCCGTTTTTAGCTGCTTGGACCTAACATACGCCTCTCTTTTCTTTTTGACCAGTCCCTCAATTTCCCTGGTTATCCACGGTTCTCTAATCCTACCCTTCCTATCCTTCTTTTTTACAGGCACATGCTTGTCCTGTAGCCCTAACAACCGTTCCTTAAAAGACTGCCACATACCAGATGTGGATTTACCCTCAAACAGCCTCTCCCAATCAAGAGCTGCCAATTTCTGCCTGATCCCAATAAAGTTAGCCTTCCCCCAATCCAATACCTTACCCTTGGGACACCACTCATCCTTTTCCATCACTATCCTAAAGCTAACAGAATTGTGGTCACTATTTGCCACATGTTCCCCAACCAAAACTTTGAAGACCTGACCGGGCTCATTCCCCAGTACCAGGTCCAGTATAGCCCCCTCTCTAGTTGGGCTGTCCACATATTGTTCCAACGAACCCTCCTGTACACATTTTACAAATTCCTCCCCATCCAGAGTCCCTGCCCTCAGCGATTTCCAGTCTATACCAGGGAAATTGAAGTCTCCCACTACAACAACCCTATATTTCCTGCACCTATCCAGTATCTCCTGACATATCCATTCTTCCACTTCCCTTGGGCTGTTGGGGGGCCTGTAGTACACCCCCAACATAGTGACTGCGCCTTTCCTGTTTCTAAGCTCCACCCAGAGTGACTCGCTACACGACTCCTCCGAATTGTCCTCCCTCTGCACCGCTGTAATATGCTCTCCAACCAATACCGCTACTCCCCCACCTCTTTTGGCCCCTCCTCTGTCTCGCCTAAAACACTTGTACCCTGGAATATTCAGCTGCCAGTCCTGTCCCTCTTTCAACCAAGTCTCTGTCACCGCAACCACATCCAAATTCCTCATGCGCATTAAGGCCCCAAGTTCGTCTGTTTTACCTGCTACGCTCCTTGCATTGAAGTATAAGCACTCCAGACCCCCAGGCTCAGTGAGGTCGTCCTCCCCCAGAGTGCTCTTCTTCTTTGCCAGCCTTGTCCCAGCCCCAAGCTCGTCCCCAGCCACCACACTTATAGACCTTTGATCCCCACCCCCCTGCCATACTAGTTTAAACCCCCCCGAACTGCATTAGCAAAGCTCCCAGCCAGGATATTTGTGCCCTTCCAACTTAGTTGTGACCCCTCCCTCTTGTACAGGTGCCATCCTCTCCTGAAAATCTCCCATTGATCTATGAAAATAAAGCCCTCCCTCCTGGACCAGTCCTTTAGCCAGGCATTCATTTGAACCAACTCCCTATTCTTAGCCTCACTGGCACGAGGCATTGGGAGCAGCCCAGAGATGGCCACCCTAGTGACCCTACTTTTTAACCTATTTCCCAACTCCCTGAATTGCTCTCTTAGGACCCCCCTACTCTTCCTATCTACGTCATTTCCACCAATGTGTATAATGACATCCGTTTCTTTATCTTCCCCTTTTAATATGCCTCCTATCTGCTCGGAGACATCCGTGACCCCAGCACCAGGTAGGCAGACTACCATCCTGGAGTTCCGTTCGCCCCCACAGAATCGCCTGTCTGTGCCTCTAACTGATGCATCCCCCACCACTATCGCTCTCCTAACCCCTCTCTTCCCTTTCCGGGCCACAGAGCCTGACTGTGTGCCAGTGACCTGGTCACTGTGTCTTACCCCTGGAGAGGCACACTCCTCCACACTATCTAAAACAATGTACCTGTTTTGGAGTGGGACAACCACAGGTGACCCCTCTTCTAACTGTCCACTCCCCTCCCCTCTCACACCTGTCACCAAGCCCTTCCTATTTTGAGACACCTCTGGAGTCCTCCCTTGTACTTTACCCTTCTGCCCTTTACTCCTCCTAACTATGACCCACGTGTCATTCTCCCGATGCCCCGGTGTAACTAGTTGCCTATAACTGCTGTCAATTTTTCTCCCATTTTCCCTGACTAGGCTAAGGTCAGCGATCTGCAGCTCCAGTTCCATGACACGGTCCCTCAAGAGCTGCAGTTCCACGCACCTGGCACATATGTGAACCTCTGGGAAGCTAGGTGTTTGCAGGAACTCCCACATCCCACATCGGAAGCACTGAACTGGCCGATCACTCATACCTGCCCTTATCCTTTATAGGGTTAGGTAAAAAATAACTAGCCCTGCCTTGCCCTTTCTGCCCAAGCCCTGTGAGCCAAAGCCCTTATAGTGCACACTCTGCTACCCACTCACTCCACTGCCCGCTCCCGACGCTGCCCGCTGTATAGTGCAGACGGCTTTTTATGCTCCCGGCGAACCCCCCAAGTAACTGCCTTTTATACTAAGACTCAACCTCCCAGAATCCCCTTCAGCTGACCTCACTTCCTCAATTCAAAACCCTGAAAAAAGCCCGCGAAATATACTAGGAATACCCTTAAATGAATAAATGAATAATTAAATCACTTCTTAGCTTACTCTCAGCACTCCTGCTAAGACTCTCTCCCCCAGTCTCACTCCAGTTAAACAAAGAGATCGAACCCCCCAGGTAACTGCCTTTTATACTAAGACTCAACCTCCCAGAATCCCCTTCAGCTGACCTCACTTCCTCAATTCAAAACCCTGAAAAAAGCCCGCGAAATATACTCGGAATACCCTTAAATGAATAAATGAATAATTAAATCACTTCTTAGCTTACTCTCAGCACTCCTGCTAAGACTTTCTCCCCCAGTCTCACTCCAGTTAAACAAGCAGACAATTTCGATGGCGTCAAGGTCCCGGTCTGTCACCGTGCTAGGGAGTTGCGTGGTAAATCTAACGGTGCAGGGCACGGTTTATGAGAGCTTCAAGCTCCTGATGTTACCGCACCTTTGCGCGCCAATACTCCTCGGACTAAATTTCATGGTCCACTTGAAGAGTGTAACCCTACAGTACGGTGGGCCACTCCCTCCACTTTCAGTGGGAGAACTGCAGCCTCCAAATTGCCCAACGCGCTCCACCTGTAGCCTATCGACGCTTAAGATTACCACACCCACCTTATTCCAGAATCTCGTGCCAGGCTGCAAGCCCATCGCTAAGAGTAGGCGTTACAGCGCTGAGGATCGGATCTTCATTCGATCTGAGGTTCAGCGGCTCCTCAAGGAAGGGATCATACAACCTAGCGCTAGTCCTTGAAGAGCGCAGGTCGTGGTGGTCAAGAGTGGGAACAAACCCCGGATGGTCATAGACTATAGTCAGACCATTAACAGATACACGCAGCTGGATGCGTATCCCCTCCCGCGCATTTCTGACATGGTCAACCAGATTGCGCAGTACCAGGAGTTCTCCACCATCGACCTAAAGTCTGCCTACCACCAGCTCCCCATTCGCCCAGAGGACCGACAATACACGGCTTTTGAGGCGGATGGTTGCTTGTACCATTTTCTAAGGGTTCCTTTTGGTGTCACGAATGGGGTCTCGGTCTTCCAGCGTGCTATGTACCGAATGGTGGACCATAACGGACTGCGGGCTACGTTCCCGTACCTGGATAACGTCACCATCTGCGGCCATGACCAGCAGGACCACGATACCAACCTTCTTAGATTCCTACGCACTGCATCTCGCCTGAATCTGACCTGAGCAGGGAGAAGTGTGTATTTCGCACGCGCCGCCCAGCTATACTCGGATACGTGGTGGAAAACGGGGTCATTGGCCCTGATCCAGACCGTATGCGTCCCCTCCTCGAACTTCCCCTGCCCACAAGCGTAAAAGCACTGAGAAGATGCTTAGGCTTCTTCTCTTACTACGCACAGTGGGTTCCCAATTACGCGGACAAAGCCCGTCCGCTCATCAAGTCTACCTCTTTTGCCCTAGCACCAGAGGCTCGTTTGGCCTTTGAAAAACTAAAAGCCGACATCGCGAAAGCCACGATGCACGCTATCGATGAGTCCATCCCCTTCCAGGTGGAGAGCGATGCATCTGATTTCGCCCTGGCCGCCACACTTAACCAGGCGGGCAGGCCCGTCACCTTTTTCTCTCGCACCCTCCAAGGCCCCGAAATTTGACATTCAGCGGTGGAACAGGTGGCCCAGGCCATTGTGGAGGCCGTCCGGCATTGGCGCCATTACTTGGCGGGAAAACGGTTCTCCCTGCTCACGGACCAGCGGTCCGTGGCGTTCATGTTCAATAACACGTTACGGGGCAAGATCAAGAACGATAAGATCTTGAGGTGGAGAATCGAACTCTCCACCTATAATTACGACATCATGTATCGTCCAGGGAAACTCAACGAGCCCTCGGATGCCCTGTCACGTGGAACATGCGCCAGTATGCAGGAGAATCGATTGCAGGCTCTCCACAATGACCTCTGCCATCCGGGGGTCACTCGGCTCTTCCACTTCATAAAAGCCCGGAATCTACCCTACTCGGTGGAGGATGTCAGGTCCATAACCAGAAGCTGCCGGGTATGCGCGGAGTGCAAACCGCACTTTTACCGACCTGACAGGGCACAACTCGTTAAGGCCACTCGTCCCTTCGAAAGACTGAGTGTGGATTTTAAGGGCCCCCTTCCCTCGACAGGCCGGAATGCGTACTTCCTCAATGTGGTTGATGAGTACTCACGATTCCCTTTTGTCATTCCCTGTTCTGATATGACCGCTGCCACGGTTATCAAGGCATTTCGTGATCTTTTCACCCTGTTCGGTTACCCCTGTTACATCCACAGCGATAGGGGCTCGTCGTTCATGAGCGATGACTTGAGGCAATACCTGCTCTCAAACGGATTACCCTCGGGGTAACGGACAGGTGGAACGTGAGAATGCTACAGTCTGGAAGGCTGTCTTACTGTCGTTGAAGTCAAAAGGCCTTACAGTCTCCCGTTGGCAAGAGGTGCTCCCTGATGCGCTCCACTCCATACGCTCACTCCTGTGTACGGCAACCAACGCTACTCCCCATGAGAGACTGTTTTCATTCCCTCGGAAGTCTTCCTCTGGGACCTCATTACTGTCTTGGTTGACGTACTCAGGACCTGTCCTCCTGCGGCGACATGTTAGGACCCGCAAGTCCGACCCTTTGGTTGAACAGGTCCATCTCCTCCACGCCAACCCTCAGTATGCCTATGTGGCATACCCTGATGGGCGAGAGGACACGGTCTCGATTTGGGACCTGGCGCCAGCAGGGGGCTTGGAAACCCCTGTCGCTCCCATACCTCCTGTTAGAGACCCCCCAACTATTGTTTCCCCTCCTGACACGGCGCAGGCAGCATCGGGACCATCACTTAACCCTTTTACTCCCGTGTACAGCTTGCCTGAGTCCAGGAGATGGTCGCCACTTCAAGGCGTGTCCGAGTTCAGCGGATTGTCACCACCTCGGGGTCAACCGGCCCGTGAGACATCAGAGGAGCCGTTGGACACCGCCTTGGGGAGAACGCCACCGCGAGTGCCTACACCGGTGTCATCGCCAGTGTTGAGGAGGTCACAACGACGGTGCGGTCCCCCTGACCGTCTGAACTTATAGACTGATGACCAATTGTTCTGTGTTTTGTTTGTACCCCGCCGGCCTTTGTCTTCAAAGGAGCGGTGAATGTGGTGAACCATCGTTGTTTCCCACCAGGTAGTACTGAGCCAGGGTCTGGCCAGTACTATGAGTCTGTACATATGTTACTGCTGGGGTTAGGGTTGGGCTGTTCTACCTGTAGTATAGTTGTTATGGTACATCCCAGTCAGGCTCCGCCTCCTGGGAGAGGTATAAAGGTCACTGCTCTGTCTGGGACCCCTCAGTCTGGGATCGTGTATTATATATGGTAGCTTTATTGTAGTAGTCAATAAAAGCCTTTATTTCCTCGAGCATCTCTAGCCTCGTGAGTTCTATCGCGCATCACACACTAACTCTCCCATCAAAACCCCAACCTTCTAGAACATTCACATTCATCTGGACACTAACTGCTAACCCTCTATCAAAGCCCATCTCTTTAGTAATCTAACTCTATCAAAATCCATCCTGCCAGTGTCATGGCTTTGCATCAAATCCATATTTGAAATATCCTAACTCCATTAAAACACAACCCTGTGAGTAACCTACCGGTCACTTTGAACTCTCTCCCTCTAATATCCTCACTCTTTAGCACAATCTATCCTTCTCGTTCCCTAATGACAGCTCCCTCTCATTTTCACAATCGCCTTGAAATCTGATTCTTAATCAAAGTGTCTCCAGCTGGGATCAATTTTATTGATTCCTCTCCACTATGTGGAGAATTGTAGGTTTGGTGTGGGGACCACAATTGCGCTCAGTCTACCTCTTGTTTCTCTCTGTTTCAGAGCTTCCTGCAACATTAGCAAGTAAGTCATTCCTCTGTCCTTGATTTTCTCAATAGTAGCACTCTGCACATCCTCCCTGTCAGTAAATATTGACTTCCAAAAGGCAGTTCTGGAGAAACTATGGATGGATTGCCAATCAAGCTGTGTCCTGTCATCTGGATGTTGATGATTTTCTTGACTGTTGTTGGATCTACGTTCATCAAGGTAACTGTATAATATTCCATCACACTCCTGACTTGTGCATTGTAGGTGATGCAGAGTTAGGGGGTGAAGCACCAGCCATAGCATTCCTCATCTTTGACCTGCCCTTGGAGCCACAGTATTTATATGGCTGGTCCAATTCATTTTCAGGTCAATGATAACCCCCAAGGGTGTCAATTATGGGGATTCAGCTATGGTAATGCCATTGGATGTCAATGGGCGCAGCTTAGATTCTCTTTTGTTGGAGATTGTCATTGGCTGTCACTTGTGTGGTGCGAATGTCACTTGTCACTCGTCATCCCAAGTCTTCATATTGTCCAGGTCTTTCTGCATTTGGACATGGACTGCTTCAGTATCTCAGGAGTTGTGAATGGTACTGACATTGCGCAGTCATTAGCAAGCATTGCCACTTTTGATCTTATAATGGAAGGAAAGTCATTGATAGAGCAGCTGATGATGGTTGGGTCTCAGACATTACTATGAGAAACACCTGCAATGATGTCCTGATACTGAGATGATTGATCAGCAATGGCCACAGCTTTCTTCCTTCATGCGAGGTATGTCTCCAATAGATAGAGTTTTCCCTCTGATTCCCAAAGATTCCAGTTTGCCAAGGCTCTTAGATGCCACCCTCATTTAATTGCTGTCCTTGATGTTAAGGGCAGTCAGTCTCACCTCACCCCTGGAGTCCAGTTCGTTTTTCCATGTTTGAAGCAAGGCTGTAATGAGGTCAGCAACTGGCAGAATCCAAACTGAGTGTAGTGGCAGATTATTGCTGATTAAGTGCCACTTGATGGCAGCATTGATGACCGCTTCCATCACTTTACTGATGATCGAGGTTAGACTGATGGGACAGTAATTGGCTGGGTTTGATGTGTCCTCCTTTTTTGGGTAATTGGCATACCTGTATAATTTTCCACATTGTTGGATAGATGCCAATGTTGTAGCTGTACTGGAACAACTTAGCTAGGAGCGCAGCAATTCTAGAGCATCAGTCTTCAATATTATTGGTAATACATTGTCAGGGCCCATAGCATTTGCAGTACTAGTGCCTTCAGCCATTTTATGTGTCATGGACTGAATTACATTGGCTGAAGACTAGGACCTGTGATACTAGGGAACTCTTGTGGAGGCCTAGATATATCACCCATTCAGCAATACTGGCTGAAGATTGTTGTGAATGCTTCAGCCTTATTTTTTGCACTGATGTGTTGGGCTCCTTCATCATTGAGAATGGGGACATTGTGAAGCGTCCTCTTCCAGTGAGTCTTTTAATTGTCCACTACCATTCACATCTAGATGTGGCAGGACTGCAGAGTGTCTGGTCCATTGGTTGTGGAATTGCTAAGTTCTATTATTTGCTGCTTATGTTGTTTGACCTGCAATTATTCCTGAGTTGTCATGTGTCCTGTTCTGCAGCCTGCCTGTTAGCAAGCCTGGGTGGTTTGATTATTAGGGTTCAAAGGAAGGCTGATTGTTTTGCTGAGAAGGTGCAACATAGTTATGCTTGGAGACACTGCCAGCAACTACTGAGTATACATAAGTAGTGAGTGGGATTTTCCATCTGTGCTCACACAAGACCGGAAAATCCCACCGAAAGTCAACGGATCTTTGCATGGCCCTGTCTCGCTCACTGCGATTCCTGTGGCGGGCGGGACAGAGAATTCCGCCCCTTGAGTCTCCCATCGCTCCAGAAAGGTGTTGTTAACAATTGTGTTGTACATTCCCTATTTACTTCTGAGATGAAGGGGAGTTGGAATTAACGATAACTAATTAGTGATTCTACTGAGGATATTTGAGGAAAAAAACGTTTTCACTCAGAGGGTTGTGGGAATCTGGAATACACTGCCTGGGGAGATAGTCGAGGCTGGAAACCTTAAAACCATAAGTCATCCAAAATATTTGGATGAGCAATTGAAATATCATAATATTCAAGGATATGGGACAAGTACGGGAAAGTGAGATTAGCGCACCTTTAGTGGTACATATTGTTGGTGGGACTCAATGGACCAAAGGGTCTTTTTCTGCTCTATGTGACTCTGTGGCCGGAATTTTGCCGTCCCACCCACCACGGAAATCGTAGCAGACAGGACATGGATATGGAAAGGTCCGTTGACCTCAGTGGGATTTTCCAGATTTGGGGCGAGCGCGGCTGGAAATTCCCAACCAATGATTCTATGACAAAGCTGATATAATTCCCTTTACCATGAGGAGAGAGTTAAAGTAGCTATTTTTGAGATCAGGTTACAGCTTTCCCTACAAACCAGTGAATATCACAGACCGTTTGGGCCGTGTGTGGTCTACAGCCATTTTGGACATAGAGAGCATGGGATTGAAGCAGCAAGCCTGCATCTGAAGCAGAGGAAAGGTTGATTCTATCACTCACCATATAGAATGTGAGCGAGAGCTTGTGCTCAGATTGAATATCAAGTTTGTGAGGATTTTGAAGAGGCTGGAAAATTGGACCATAGAATAAAATGAACTGTGGCAGCTTGAATACAATATTGGTAAAGTGACAGGAAATAAAATCTATTGATGAACGATTGTTTTACAAACTGCAGGAAGATATTTATTGGGGATTCCCAGGGAAAGATATTAGGACACATTCTGTTACCTTACCTTTATACAACTATTAGCACTCCTTTAGTCCTTAACACTACCATTAACTCTCCCTTTGTCTTGTGTCCATGATATCTTTGTCAATCTCTCCTTAGCTCCGACCTATCCCTGACTTTCTATTCTGCAAGAAGTTTAACAACACCAGGTTAAAGTCCAACAGGTTTATTTGGTAGCAAAAGCCACACAAGCTTTTGAGGCTCTAAGCCCCTTCTTCAGGTGAGTGGGAATTCTGTTCACAAACAGAACTTATAAAGACACAGACTCAATTTACATGAATAATGGTTGGAATGCGAATACTTACAACTAATCCAGATAAGTTGTAAGTATTCGCATTCCAACCATTATTCATGTAAATTGAGTCTGTGTCTTTATAAGTTCTGTTTGTGAACAGAATTCCCACTCACCTGAAGAAGGGGCTTAGAGCCTCGAAAGCTTGTGTGGCTTTTGCTACCAAATAAACCTGTTGGACTTTAACCTGGTGTTGTTAAACCTCTTACTGTGTTTACCCCAGTCCAACGCCGGCATCTCCACATCATTTCTATTCTGCCTCACCCCACTCCAACTATATAATTCATTCCTATATCACTTGTCTTGATACTGTGCCTTTAAGGAATGCATTTGGGTCATGCTTCTTGTTTTAGCAGTTTGTTTTATTATCAGTGCCATTTTGTCTGCATCCAGCAGCCCTGTTGATATTGCAGCTGCATGATTGATCTTAATGCCTGGAATGTTTGCTTTAAGCTGGACTAGTGCAGGGTTGATATTTTAGTTCCTTGCCCCGGGACTTTTCAGAGTGTACTGTTATACATCGTCAATTTAAACACCTTCCAAGCGTTCCTGTTTAATGAGACAAACAAGGACAATGATTCAATTATTTCTTTATTTAACACTTCTAGTACCAACTCATTAACTTTTTACTGAACATCAACTTTCAACAGAACTTTAACACTTTAACTAAACATCAACTTTAACTAAACATCAACTTTAACTACTTAACTGAAAATAGATACTACTGAGCTTAGGAAAACCTTAGCGAAGAAATATCCTCGATGTTAAACCTATCTTCTCTCTGAAGCATCCTTGTTGCAATGGTTGGTCCCTTTGAGTTATCGCTGCCAAGCAAAGGACTCACATTTCTCTTTATCCAAATTCTCCACTTGCTTCCGGAAGATTCTCTGTCATCCAGCCAATTGTGTAATCAGAAACTGATAACATGGCTAGAACATCCAGTGAAATCACTTTTGAACGATGCCATGATGCTTAGGTCATTTTACATGTCCCAAACATAATAGCCATATAAATCGGAGCCACAGTATCTCGGTTAATGTAAACAACTTCCCTATCTAGGCCAACACAGAAAGCTTCAGATCGCAGCTCTCAGACCAGAGCCTCTTTACGACCTGCATCTGGCTTTAATCGATAAGTTGACCAAAATTCCCAGCATGCTTAGCTCTCAGCCAGAATAGCCATTTTAAAGCTACTATTGCCATCATTATTGTTAAATCATTGTTGTAGCCATTCATTCTCCATCCACAGTCCCTCCTCTTGATCCTGGAGCGTACAGCGAAATGGAATACAAACCATGACCAAACTCTTCCCCAACAAGATAGTATCAAAATCCAGCCAAAGTAACTATTAACATGTCACAGATGTTATATTTACAATTAACAGAATTTTTTGTTTCGTAACAGCATTTCCATATGCAACTGTTGCATTATTTTTCCTTTCCATCTTATAAATTGAACAGTAAATAGTATCGACTTTAGTAATGTCTGTATCTAGGCACCTAACTTCCATTGTACAATTCAAATTTTCTTAACCCACCTGGTTAATTTTTGAAGTTTAATATCTAGATTTGTGAAATCAACACTATTAACCGTGAACACTCCTGCACTAGAGCTGTGACTAAATCATTAATTAGCTCCCTCCTCTGATGACCTTAAACCAGTGAATCATTCTTGCTCCTCATTTATCACCTCTTGATTTAACATCCCATGTGTTAAATTTTTAAAAATAACTCCCGAAGTTCAGAGGGACACCAATCAGGTAAATGTACTTCAGTGAAATCCAATAAAACTGGTAGCCATTCATAGGAAACACTGTCATTTAAAACCTTGTCCAAATTTGTTCTAATTACAGCATTTTAGGTTCAGAGCTGTGCACAGGACAATAATAAATCATTGGGATGGATGAAAGAAGGAAACAAAATTTTAATTTGGATTTCGGAGGGTGATGTGCCAAAGGTACTGAGGAGGTCGGTTTAACTCTCCAAATTATTTGTTATTTAAAATGATCCATATGTGCATAATAAACACTTTTTGTCGCAATTACCATTTTAAATTTAAACTTTCACAATCACAGCTCAAAATCTGTCTCCTACGAGCATACACATGCTATGTTCTTTTATGACTCAATTAACACAATGTAGCCAAAGTACAAGTAAGAAGTAAATCAAATGATTTTCTACCAGTTTAACAAATTGCAGAGGAAACTCCTCCATTTCATCTACTTTTACTAAAATGTTATTTTTGAATAACATAATTTGCACAAATTATTTATTTGTTCCTCTTCTAAGCATTTTAACTCCTGTAACCCCAGATAACTAAATACTAGGAAAAATCCTGTCATCTGTTGAAATGTCATTGACTCTGCAGTGCCCCTTAACTTTTCACAGAAAATTAACTCCCAATTTATTAACATTTAGGGACATTGAATCAAACAGACTTTACATGTTCACACGTGCATTATCGTAGATAACATTCACTCAGTATAGGAAACTCACAAAACAAACAGGTATCACTTTGTAAAATTATCCCAGATTCAAATGGTAACATCATGAACTGAGAAAATATGTTTCAATTTATCCCTCTTCAACAAAGAAAAGTTTATCTCCTCGAAATGCAAAATCCATACAGACTCTCTTTCCACTACCCCTTATTTGTCAAAAAATTAAAACTTATTTACCCCTTTAGAATTTAGGTAACTTCCCATTTATAAGTTGGCTATTTTATGCACTCAATTTATTCTATCAATCAAACATCAGAAACCCTAATGTATAATCAATCAATTTAATTTAAGAAGGTAACAGTAAGAAAATCTGAGTCAAACTCTTCAGGTCTCAATTATCACCAGGTTGCTAGATTTGTTATTCACAAGCCATCTATTCAAAACAAAACACAAAAAAGATACATTCCACTTGGAGCCAAATGAATTAATGTGGTCTCGAAATTTCTATCAAATTTAAAAACAAAAATAAAATTAATAATCTCCAATTCTTAATCGTCAAATTAGGAACAGAAGATGATGAAATCTCTGCCAGTTAAGAAAGCACATTCCAATGTGATGAAGTCATGATTTCTTCAAGACAAAGGAAAGATCAAGCTTTAAATCCTTTCTTATCACAATTTGAACCCAGGATTATTCAAAATTCAAATTGGTCATTTCAAACTCCAATTTATGTATTTTGATTTTAAAATTTCAATTTACTTTCCAGAAAAATTGTGTTCAAAGTAACTTCCCTCATATATATATATATATGTATTTATATCATATATCTTTATATGGCCATTGATTATACTTAAAAGGTTAAAGAATTCCAAACAAAATTATTTCAATTTATTCCAATCCAATTCCAATTTGATTTTAAACTCTATATCGAACCCACTATTGTAAAATCACAATTAGGGGAAAAACATTAAAGCAAACAACATAACAAAACATTCATGAAAATTTTTTTAAAATTCATTTGTGGGACATGGGCATCGCTGGCTGGTCCAGCATTTATTGTCCATCCCCAGTTGCCCTTGGAGGGCAGTTGAGAGTCAACCACATTGTTGTGGCTCTGGAGTCACATTTAGGCCACACCAGGTAAGGACGACAGATTTCCTTCCCTAAATAATATTAGTGAACCAGGTGGGTTTTTCCCGACAATCCACAATGGTTTCATGGTCATCAGTAGATTCTTAATCCCAGATTTTTTTCATTGAATTCAAATTCCACTATCTGCCATAGCAGGATTCGAACCCAGGTCCCCAGAACATTAGCTGAGTTTCTGGATTAATAGAACATTACAGTGCAGTACAGGCCCTTTGGCCCTCGATGTTGCGCCGACCTGTGAAACCAATCTAAAGCCCATCTAACCTACACTATTCCAATATCATCCATATGTTTATCCAATGACCATTTAAATGCCCTTAATGTTGGCGAGTCCACTACTGTTGCAGGCAGGGCATTCCACGCCCATACTACTCTCTGAGTAAAGAACCTACCTCTGACATCTGTCCTACATCTATCACCCTTCAATTTAAAGCTATGTCCGCTCGTGCTCGCCATCACCATCCAAGGAAAAAGGCTCTCACTATCCACCCTATCTAATCCTCTGATCATCTTGTATGCCTCTATTAAGTCACCTCTTAACCTTCTTCTCTCTAACGAAAACAACCTCAAGTCCCTCAGCCTTTCCTCATAAGACCTTCCCACCATACCAGGCAACATCCTAGTAAATCTCCTCTGCACCCTTTCCAATGCTTCCACATCTTTCCTATAATGCGGCGACCAGAACTGTACACAATACTCCAAGTGCGGCCGCACTAGAGTTTTGTGCAGCTGCAACATGACCTCATGGCTCTGAAACTCAATCCCTCTACCAATAAAAACTAACACACCATACGCCTTCTTAACAACCCTATCAACCTGGGTGCCAACTTTCAGGGATCTATGCACATGGACACCGAGATCTATCTGTTCATCCACACTACCAAGTATCTTACCATTAGCCCAGTACTCTGTATTCCTGTTACTCCTTCCAAAGTGAATCACCTCACATTTTTCATAGCCTAGTGATAATACCACTGGGCCATCGCCTTCCCTATACTTTATTAAATACACACAAATGGAAGCTTCCAGCATTCATTCCATAGCATTTTATTCAAACTCAACATTTTAAATGGGGATGAAAATAAAATATTCAAAGAAGATAAAGAAAATAGATGAAGACAGTCGCCTTCATTCTTCTTTCTTCCAAGCTGTAATCAAACTCAAAACAAAAGTAAATTCAAGAAGTCGTAAACTTAAATTTTAACAGTTTTAACACTTTCTCAGCCCCTTTGAAGTTAAACCAAAGTGTAAAGCGTTGTATTTATTGCCTGCAATAAATACTCTACAAGAACAATCAATGGCTTTAACAACTCCTGCCCTCAATCTAATGCAACAACAACCACCTACATTTAACAAGGAACCAGACCACACAAACACACTGAAATACAAAAACTACTCGGAGATCAGCTGAACCTCAGATTTTCTCCAATCGATTTGTTTCATCTTACCAATTAATTTTACAATATTTCCCTGGTAAATTGAGAGAACTAGTTCCTTTCTCTCTCAATTCTGTAACACAACACTGCGTACTCCCCCCTTTTAAAAAAAAAACAAAGGACCCCTTGGGGTTCTTTGTGATGTTAGTGAAGGTTTAAGCTCCTTACCCCACATGATCTGGTTTACTGGGGTTCATGGCATAGCATTTTCTAATAATGCAAGACTATTCATTGGTGATGGTTAAGTCTGCATTCAGAACTACACAGTAAGAAGTTTAACAACACCAGGTTAAAGTCCAACAGGTTTATTTGGTAGCAAAAGCCACACAAGCTTTCGAGGCTCTAAGCCCCTTCTTCAGGTGAGTGGGAATTCTGTTCACAAACAGAATTTATAAAGACACAGACTCAATTTACATGAATAATGGTTGGAATGCGAATACTTACAACTAATCCAGTCTTTAAGAAACAAAACAATGGGAGTGGAGAGAGCATCAAGACAGGCTAAAAAGATGTGTATTGTCTCCAGACAAGACAGCCAGTGAAACTCTGCAGGTCCACGCAACTGTGGGAGTTACAAATATTGTGACATGAACCCAATATCCCGGTTGAGGCCGTCCTTGTGTGTGCGGAACTTGGCTATCAGTTTCTGCTCAGCGACTCTGCGCTGTCGTGTGTCGCGAAGGCCGCCTTGGAGAACGCTTACCCGAATATCAGAGGCTGAATGCCCGTGACCGCTGAAGTGCTCCCCAACAGGAAGAGAACAGTCTTGCCTGGTGATTGTCGAGCGGTGTTCATTCATCCGTTGTCGCAGCAAATCGATTGGAGAAAATCTGAGGTTCAGCTGATCTCCGAGTAGTTTTTGTATTTCAGTGTGTTTGTGTGGTCTGGTCCCTTGTTAAATGTAGGTGGTTGTTGTTGCATTAGATTGAGGGCAGGAGTTGTTAAAGCCATTGATTGTTCTTGTAGAGTATTTATTGCAGGCAATAAATACAACGCTTTACACTTTGGTTTAACTTCAAAGGGGCTGAGAAAGTGTTAAAACTGTTAAAATTTAAGTTTACGAATGAATGAACACCGCTAAATTGAGTCTGTGTCTTTATAAATTCTGTTTGTGAACAGAATTCCCACTCACCTGAAGAAGGGGCTTAGAGCCTCGAAAGCTTGTGTGGCTTTTGCTACCAAATAAACCTGTTGGACTTTAACCTGGTGTTGTTAAACTTCTTACTGTGTTTACCCCAGTCCAACGCCGGCATCTCCACTTCAGAACTACATACAGTGGTGGGATTCTTTAAAACATTCAATCCTTCCCAATCAACAACATCTCCTGGTAACTCCATGCCCTCCTTGCAACTAATAGTCACAGGATTCATCAGATCAGGGGCAAATCCTAAACTTACTGAGGAATTAGGTGCCTCGGGAAAAGGAGGTTGGGTCCCCAGTCAATGCCAGAAAACGGTCATTCTTTTCCAGATACAATCCACAACCCAATCCATAATCATCATCTCCCTCAGACTCAGCTGTCCAAATACAGACAACATCCCTATCTGCATTAGCAACTGAGATTTTAATTTATTAATTTCCTGCAGGAACTTGGAGTAATCCAAACTTTGATTTTTTTTTCACTAACCTAGTATACTTTAAACTAACTCATAGAACCTCATTCTTTTATTCCTGCTTATCTAATTCTTCACGTAACTACTCATTTTTTTCTCTTAACTTCTCAACTAACTCTCATAATTTCTAATTCATCTTTTAACTTAATTTTCCCTGATTTCTCACTCTGTAATCTTTCTAAAAAAATAATTGCAACAACTTTACTCAATTTCAACAAACATTTTCCTTTATCTCTGTTTCTCTCATTAAAACATCTCTGTCTCACGGATCCCTGACCCAATGTACTTATTGTAATATTCTACCCATTTCCCCAGACTTAGTGCTAGGAGAACAAGAAGTGACTGAAAGGGTACAGTGCCTGCTAATTCACCAATCACTGCCCCTAAGTTAGTTGGTATTGAGAGAATGGTGAACATCCCCTCTCTACTCCAGTTAGGTTTTAGCCTTGCCTCCTGGTCAACAATAGAGTTCACCCTTCCCCTTGACTAAACTTACTTCAAAATCTCATTTCTAGAATATCTAAGGAAGGAAGACAGGTGCTAAGCCCAGGAACAATTTTTAAAAATAATTAATTCCTACGCCCCCCTCTATGCCTGAAGAATGTATCAAAAACATGAATCAGTCCACCCTGAGATCGAACCTTTTATTTGTTAAGTGATTAAAAATGACCCAGGCATTTCATTTAGTGTGACAAAACATCGGCAGAACTAGTTTAAACAGGGGAGGTAGTGACCCTATAGCGGCCATGAGTGGGATTAAAAACCATGATCCTATCGTTCATTTTTAATCCCTAATCCAACCAAACCCCCTCACTATTGCTGGTATTTTACGAACTCGCTTGGACGAGGCTCATAAAATCCCACCCAAAGCCAACAGGGAAATACATTCTGCGAGCCACGCCTGCTCTGATTCCAGATTATGTTTTTATTTGCTTTGGAAGATTTTTGGATTCCATTAGTGGGAAATCTTTTCTCACTTTTTCTCTTTGACCCTCATATTTCCATTTTAACTGACCCTCTGAGCTTCCTATATACAACTTGGCTCTCATCTGTATTATCAGCCTGACATCTGTCACATTCCCCCTCTGCTAGCTTCATCTTTGTCTATGGACAGGATTTTCCAATTGCCCCAAAAACACTTCTCTCCGAATGCTGGTTTCCTTCAGCTCCTCACTAAAACATGTTTCTCTCAGCACTTCTGGTACATTATTCATGTCTTCCTTTGTGAAGACTGAAGTAAAGTACAAATTTAATTCCTCGGCCATTTCTTTATTCCCCGTTATGAATTCTTCCGTTTCTGACTGTAAGGGGCCTTCATTCATTTTTGTCAATCTTTTTCTCTTTACATATCTATGGAAATTTTTACAGTCAGTTTTTATGTTCCCCAATAGCTTACTTTCATACTCTATATTTCTTTTCTTAATCCTTTGGTCCTCCTTTGCTGAATTTTAAGCTGCTCCCAATCCTCAGGCCTATTGCTTTTTCTTGCCAATTTGTGAGTCATAGAGGTTTACAGCATGGAAACAGGCCCTTTGGCCCAACTTGTCCATGCCGCCCCTTTTTGTTTCCCCACAGTTTCTACACATTCTTCCTCATTAGAGATGAACTGACCGTACAGGATGGAGTGATACTGCGTGCCCAGTGATTCATCATCCCTACTGCCCTTCAGAGGTACTACACCCAACAACATCACCAGGGGCACCTGGGATGGTAGCAACCAGGGCCAGGAATCATTGTCCTGGCCCTCCCTGTACACAGCCATGGAAAGGGAAATCAACCAGATGTGCACCGTGCAATACACTCAAGCTGCATCAAGCAAAGGAACCGTTGCATTTACACGAGATTCCGGGCCTCCCGAGGTCATTCACCCCAGCTGGCATCTTCGAATGGAATGGTAGACAACATTTAGTCCGAGCTGATTCCTATTCTGAGTGGTTTGTACTCAACTCCCTGCCAAACATGCCACTTAACACAGTCATCATCAAGCTCCAGAGACACTTGGGGGGTGATTTTACCATTTTTATTCTAAGTGGTGGGTGGACTTAAAATGGGAGAGTTTCAGATCTGACTTTTAGGCCCGTTTTTAGGCCCCTCCCATGAGCACTGTGCCCCCAAAATTTTGAGCACATCAGATTCACGCTGCAGAAGCCTGTGGGTGGGGCTTAACACACCCGAAAGCCTGCAGAGGGCGGTAGTGTGCATGTGCAGGCCTCTGATGCTGCACATGCGCATTAGCAGTAGCAAGGGGTCTGACAGAAAAGGAGAGAGTGGTCAGGCCCCTGTTAGTGCAGGCAGCCTGAAGCAGCTACCCGCCCCCCCCGCAATCTCGGGGGCCAGCAAACCGAGATGCAGACCCCCCTCCCCCACCGATCGCGGACCCACTGACCTCCCTCCACCGATTGCTGCAGAGTGGCAATGGGCCCCCTCCCCCCATTAGCCCCTCCCCATTAACACCTCCCCCATTAGCCCTGCCCCCAGCACTGCCCAGTGGGCATCACCCAAGTGCCAGGGTGGCATTGCCCAAGGTGCACCCCCACTCCCCCGGCCTTCGGCCTCCCCGGGGGGCCTCAATGGCCTCCGGTTCCACCTAGTTGACTGCTCCCCATTCGTGGGAAGCATGTCTATTCCTCGCCGGCACGAACCTTTCCCCGAGAGGTCATAAAGAGGGATGAGCCCAGATGATTGTGCGCTGGGCTCAGTAAGTGGATGCAAATGCCCATTTTATAGAATCATAGAAACCCTACAGTGCAGAAGGAGGCCATTCGGCCCATCGAGTCTGCACCGACCACAATCCCACCCAGGCCCTACCCCCACATATTTACCCGCTAATCCCTCTAACGTATGCATCCCAGGACTCTAAGGGGCAATTTTTAACCTGGCCAATCAACCTAACCCGCACATCTTTGGCCTGTGGGAGGAAACCGGAGCACCCGGAGGAAACCCACGCAGACACGAGGAGAATGTGCAAACTCCACACAGACAGTGACCCGAGCCGGGAATTGAACCTGGGACCTTGGAGCTGTGAAGCAGCAGTGCTAACCACTGTGCTACCGTGCCGCCCCTTTTAATAGATTTAAATATATTAACCTGCCTCTCACCGGATATCCGGCACTTGTAAAATGGCGCCGGCCGTGAAAACCGGCAGCAATTGCGCTTAGTGCTTTACGGCCCACTTGACTACCGCGCCGCGCCCGAAAACAGGTGCAATGTGATGGTAAAATCACCGCCATCGTCACACTTCTAATTTATCTCTGCTGAATTTTGCAACTTTACACACTTGGGACTTTGAGCCTATCACAAGCTGTCCCTGATATCCACACTGAATGCCAGAATGGACGGTTCACTCAGCCAAACAACTTCTAGAGAAATGCACCTGGGATCTCACAGGTCACTGTGCCGTGCTCCTCAGTCTGTGGAATCGACCACAACAGGGCCTGTCCCCGTCAGCACAGCGACTCTTTTCCAGATGCACCAAGACCAGGATTCTTTGCGCCAAAGCTCTGCTGCAGCCCAAAGCTGAAACCAACGTGAATGAGGCTTCCCTGCAACCCAGATTGAAAAACAAAATGCACCATGTTTGAGAGGCCCACAGAGAAGGCCCACTAACACCTGGTCAAACGGTCAGGATTCAGACTGCAAGTGACCCTGACTGGTTGGCGATGGTACACAGTAATGTGCCACAATCGAACAGTTACCGGGCAGCCTCAGGCGGTGCCCACTGTGTACACAATCACCGTCACCTTCTGTAAGTAGCAGAACCAGCACCAACAAATAACACAGCACCTCAGTCATCCAGCCAATGGCACCAGCCCCCTGCACCGGCGGACATGCAGACTCCTACAGAGCCCAATGCAGTGAATCCTGCACCTGACAAAACACAACGTCCTGTGTTACTGACAGTGGGGGCACCTGCCACAGAAAGACCACATCGCCAATCAATGTACCCACACACTCAGGGTGCCTGAGCAGACAGAACACAAGATTCCAGGATTTTATTACCCATTCGCCTAGAACTGAGTTTTGAATTTCAGTTTTCTTTTGAGAGGGGGTGGGGGGAGAGGTGGTGGAAAGAAGGAGACGTGATGGGCTCTGCACCAGTTACTACAGCTTAATCCATGCCTCAGTATATATATGTAAATAGCTATGCACAATTTGCTTAATTGTATGTCATACAATGGTGTGTATAGTTTCCTACTGCCCACGCTGTTACATTGCATTCCACCCGGTATCACAACTAAACAGGAAAGTCGGAGACCGAGTGGTCATGTGACAACGTGATGACGTGGTTACAAAAGAGGTCATGTGATGGGAGTGCAGGAGTTATCCCCGGGAGTGTGGGCGGAGCACAGGTGCTGTATGCAGCTGTTGAGCTCAGGAATGAACTATTTTTGTTGAAAGTCCTTGTTGGTGATTTAAGGAACCCACAACTTTCTACAGATACAACACAAAATACAGAGCTCAGAGGCTCAGGGGAAGCCAGGCTTGCTGCTGTAATCACAGAACTGTCACAGCGCAAGGGGAGGCCGTTTGGACCCATCGTCTATGCACCAGCTCGCCAAATAAACATTATGACTTCGTGCCATTCCCCTGCCTTTTCACTGTAAGCCCGCAGATTGTTTCTAATCAATCATCTCACGTCCTCTTGAACACCTCGATTGAACCTGTCACCATCACACTTCCAGGCAAAGCAATCCAGGCCCCAACCACTCGCTGGGTGAGAAAGTTTATTCTTACGTCACATTTGCTCCTTTTGCAAGTCGCTCTTTAAACAGAGTTCTCGGAATCCACCCTGAGCAACCAGAAGTGTAAACCCGAAAGACCCAGCTTTACAGAGAAAAAGGAACTATCAGCCTTCACTGGCAGTTTCTGTGCTGCTCCTTCTGGCCTGCAGACAGCTCGGTGGTTCTGTTCCCTCTCTGTCGCTCCTGCTGCTCATGTAGAAATGGAACCTATGGTTGGAGGAGCAGCAAGGCTCCCCAGGGGACTGGGGCTTCACTTCTAATGATCCCGAGTTATCCCTTCCCGCTTTCCTCCCTCGCTCCCTCTTTCCCTTCCACAACACTGTGGCAATGAAACAATGCGAGCTGTCGCATGGAGGTGGCCTTTCTTTTCTCGACAGAACAGTTGGTCGGTAATAATGTGAACCTAAACCAAAGGGGTTTCTTATCATCTGGGGTGAAAGGATTAAATCTTTGCCCCAATTTACTGTCAGGATGCACGGTGCAATGAGCAGAACATGTTAATGAGGCAGTCACCAAAGTTATCATCTGCGTAGGGTGAGAAATAATAATGGGATGTTTTCCTGTTGAATGAACATTATTGCACAATGCAGCAAAAATAAAATTTGGATTCTCTGGATTGTTTAATAGGTGTGATCATTATGGCACACACAGTCTGACACTGCTGCTCATAATATTAATGATCCATGCTGCACATAAAGAAAATTCAAGATGGCGCCCGAGTGAGGTGAGCTGTCCCCAGCATACCCTCTGATTCTATATTTTGCTCTCATTTTATGCTCTTGAAACTCAACTCTATGTCCTTTCTATGACAGTAACACTATATTCGGCACCCTCTCCTTTCCTTCTCCCCTGTGTACTCCATGAACAGTATGCTTTGTGTATATAACAAAAGAGGGAGCAAAGGAGGAAAGGGGGGATGGATAACTCGGGATCATTTGAAGTGAAGTCCCAGTTTCCTGGGAGTGCCCCGCGCTGTGGCCATGGCTGACATCTGGGCCGGGCCTAGCACGAGGCTGAGTGACAGCTCCTCCAAATCTCCTCTGGTCTTGTTACTGGTGGAGACTCCCTCCTGTTTTTTTCATTTTGTTGGCTTTTCACTGTATCCCAATACATGTGACAATGATAAACCAAATCAAATCAAAATATAAATTGTAAATATACAGAAACATAGAAGATAGGAGCAGGAGGAGGCCATTTGGCCCTTTGGGCCTGCTCCGCCATTCATCATGATCATGGCTGATCATCCAACTCAATAGCCTAATCCTAATACCCTGTTTTACACACTCCTCTTCAGTTCCACAGATCTCACTTCGTGTCTTCCTTTGCTGGACTCTTGTCTATTTTATTCATTCTCAGGATGTAGGAAGGATTTGCAAGGTCAGCATTTATTGCCCAACTTGAGATCTGCTGATACAACTGAGTGGCTCGCCCAGTCACTTCAGAGGGTGGTCAAGAGTCCAGTTTGCTTCTGCGGAGCTGGAGTCAAACATCAGTCAATGTTCATCATCAATGTTCCTTCCCCATAGAACATTAGGAAACGAGAAGGGCTTTGGCTACAGTTCGATAACACCATGGCCACCAGCACTGATACTAGCTTTTATTTTCAGATATTTTAAAATTGCATTTTTTTCTCAAACTGCAATGACAGCATCTGGACTCAGGTTCTGCAATAAAATGTCTAGTCCTCTGATTACTCATCCAGCAACTTAACCATAACATCTTCACATTCCATAGAATTTCTGCAGTGCAGAAGGAAGCCGTTTGGCCCATTGGATGAGATTTTACCGTCCCGTCCACCATGGGAATCGAAGTGGGTGAGGGTTGGAACATGGAAAGACCCGTTGACCTCAGGTGGGATTTTACGGTTTTGGAACGAGCGAGTCCATAAAATCCCACTCATTTGCCGGAATTTTACCAGAATGGCCGCCCCAATTCCGGGGGCAGGCTCGGCTCGGAGAACGGCATTCTCCATTGACCTCGGGCGGGATCGTACAAACCTTGGGCAGACGTGCCGGTAAAACCCGGCCCATTGTGTCTGCACCAACTCTCCAAAAAAGCATCTTACCCAGGCCCATTCCGCTACCCTACTCCCATAATCCTGCCCATTTAGCATGGCTCATCCATCTAACCTGCATATCTTTGGACTGTGGGGGGGAAACCGGACCACCCAGAGGAAACCCAGGCAGACACGGGAGAATGGAAGTTCACACCAATGGCTCATACCCGCTGGGCATGAAATGCAAATCAAGCACAGGACAGCTACTGAATTCCCTGTAGGTTTTGTGAATGTTAATTTACCACACTGCTCTGTACTTGTGTTTGTGGTTTGTTTGTAAAACCTCCCCCGGTGATTCCACATTATAAGTGTGCTTGCTGGCACTAGGATTTTCCAACTGGCTGGCATCATGGCGGCATCAAACTTCCCGACAGGTACAAAATAATGGCTGTATTCCAGAATATTCTCACAGGAGTTTGCTCCCAATTTAGAAACATTAACTGCAGTAACTATCCTGATTCATGTCGGATAATGAGTCCGTGAGCTTTTTTGAACGCAAGACAGAAACCACTCATGAGGGATTGGATGTACACTTTGTGGGTTTATTTCTTAACATCAGGTGAATGAGAATAGTCTTACATGGTTGCAAAACTGGAGACATTAGGAGCTGTCCTCAGCTCTGCTGCTTTGATTTGATTTGATTTATTATTGTCACGTGTGGGATACAGTGAAAAGTATTGTTTCTTATGCTATACAGACAAAGCATACTGTTCATAGAGTACATAGGGGAGAAGGAAAGGAGAGGGTGCAGAATATAGTGTTGCAGTCATAGCTAGGGTGTAGAGAAGGATCAAAGTGGCACAGTGGTTAGCATTGCTGCCTCACAGTGCCAAGGACCCCAGGTTCAATTCCGGTCTTGGGTCACTGTCTGTGTGGAGTTTGCACATTCACCCCGTGTCTGCGTGGGTTTCCTCCGGACCCTCTGGTTTCCTCCAATACTCCAAAGATGTGTGGGTTAGGTTGATTGGCCGTGCTAAATTGCTCCTTAGTGTTAGGGGAGGCTAGCAAGGTAAATGCGTGGGGTTACGGGGGTAGAGTTGGGTAGATGTGGTCGGTGCAGACTCAATGGGCCCGATTTTATCATTTTGATTCTAAGTGCTGAATCTGGGAGTGTTTCAGATCTGACTTTTAGACCCGTTCTCCGGCGCCCCCATGCGCACTCTGCCTGAAAAAATATCAGCGATTCCGAATCGCGCTGCAGAAGCCTGTGGGTGAGGTTTAATGCACCCAAAACCCTGCAGCTCCGATTGGAGCCTCCAACTGCACATGCGCAGTAAAAAAAATAGAAAAACTCTCCCCTGCCACATCGCTCTGAGGCTGGATAATGCCTCCCCCCACCGCCCCCATGGACATTGCCCCACCCCCACAACATAACTGACCCCCTTATTCCCTCATCCCCTGCTACCCAGACCAATCATGGACCCTCCCCTTCCCCCCCCCTCCTATCGCATGCAGAGTGGGAGAGGAGCCCCACCTCCCCACCAGAGAGCCATCTGACCCGCTTCCCTCCCCTCCCCCCCACCAGAGAGCCATCTGACCCGCTTCCCTCCCCTCCCCCCCACCAGAGTGCCATCTGACCTGCCTCCTTCCCCGCTCCCCCACCAGAGAGCCACCTGACTGGCCTCCCTCCCCGCTCCCCCACCAGAGAGCCATCTGACCGGCCTCCCTCCCCCTCCCCCACCACCGATCTGAGTCAGAGAGCCGCCGGAAGCTCTGAACTTACCTCCTCAGAAGCTGGAGCACGCGAATCGGACCTTTGTGGACCATGTCAGTTTTGCACTGAATCCGATGGGCGAACGCGGTGGTAAAGGGGGAAATGCCGGTAAGTTTGGGCATCCAGCCCATTAAGTCAATTTAAATGGATGCAAATACACTTAAACTGCCGTCGCACCCATTTCAGGCACGGTCCCGATCACGGCCATTTTAGGCGCTTGGTAAAGGGGGAACAGGCACGGAGGTGGTTGTGGATCACGCTACTCGCCTCACGCACGACTTTACCAAGTTTTCACGCCTGAAAATAGGCGCAAGTTGATGGTAAAATCAGGCCCAATGGGCTAAATGACCTCCTTCTGCACTGTCGGGATTCTCGATCAGCTAAATATATAATGGGTTCATTCAAAAGTCTGATGGCAGCAGGGATAAAGCTGTTCTTGAGTTGGATGGAACGTGAACTCAGACTTTTGTATCTTTTTCCCGACGGAAGAAGGTGGAAGAGAGAATGCAAAAATGTAAAACAGGCAAAATGTGAACAAAAGTGAAACAAAAACTGGAGGTTTCTTGGAAAGAGCTTCTCCATGAAGCAGATTGGGAAGAATCATCTTGCAGTCAGTATTGGACTGAAGTAGTCTGGGATCCCGCTGATTGGGAAGTAGGAACTCTTGATTATCTATTCTCACTCCCCATCAGATCCTTCATGCACAACCGAAGTCCCAGCACTCTATGCCGCTGCGGGTGAGGATGGGGTGAGACAGTCGCACACCTCCTTGTGGATTGTGTCTTTGCAAAGAAGGCCTGGAGAGAGATGCAGTGGTAGTTGTCCAGGTTCATCCCGAGCAGTTCTGTAACGCAGACTGTGCTCTACAGGCTGTTCCCAGGGACGGGGACGCTATGCTCTACAGGCTGTTCCCAGGGATGGGGACTCTGAGCTCTACAGGCTGTTCCCAGGGATGGGGACTCTGTGCTGTATGGGCTATTTCCAGGGTCGGGGACTCTGTGTCTATGGGTTGTTCCCAGGGACGGGGACTCTGTGTCTATGGGTTGTTCCCAGGGACGGGGACTCTGTGTCTATGGGCTGTTCCCAGGGACGGGGACTCTGTGCTGTACGGGCTGTTCCCAGGGACGGGAACTCTGTGCTGTACGGGCTGTTCCCAGGGACGGGGACTCTGTGCCGTACGGGCTGTTCCCAGGGATGGGGACTCTGTGTCTACGGGCTGTTCACAGGGACAGGGACTCTGTGCTCTACGGGCTGTTCCCAGGGACGGGGACTCTGTTCTCTACAGGCTGTTCCCAGGGACGGGGACTCTGTGTCTATGGGCTGTTCCCAGGGACAGGGACTCTGTGCTCTATGGACTGTTCCCAGGGACGGGGACTCTGTGCTGTACGGCCTGTTCCCAGGGACGGGGACTCTGTGTCTACGGGCTGTTCCCAGGGATGGGGACTCTGTGCTCTATGGGCTGTTCCCAGGGACGGGGACTCTGTGTCTACGGGCTGTTCCCAGGGATGGGGACTCTGTGCTGTACGGGCTGTTCCCAGGGATGGGGACTCTGTGCTCTATGGGCTGTTCCCAGGGATGGGGACTCTGTGCTCTACGGGCTGTTCCCAGGGATGGGGACTCTGTGCTGTACGGGCTCTTCCCAGGGATGGGGACTCTGTGCTCTATGGGCTGTTCCCAGGGATAGGGACTCTGTGCTCTATGGGCTGTTCCCAGGGATGGGGACTCTGTGCTCTACGGGCTGTTCCCAGGGATGGGGACTCTGTGCTGTACGGGCTGTTCCCAGGGATGGGGACTCTGTGCTCTATGGGCTGTTCCCAGGGATGGGGACTCTGTGCTCTACGGGCTGTTCCCAGGGATGGGGACTCTGTGCTCTACGGGCTGTTCCCAGGGATGGGGACTCTGTGCTGTACGGGCTGTTCCCAGGGACGGGGACTCTGTGCTCTATGGGCTGTTCCCAGGGACAGGGACTCTGTGTCTATGGGCTGTTCCCAGGGACAGGGACTCTGTGCTCTATGGGCTGTTCCCAGGGACGGGGACTCTGTGCTGTACGGGCTGTTCCCAGGGACAGGGACTCTGTGTTCTACGGGCTGTTCCCAGGGATGGGGACTCTGTGTTCTACGGGCTGTTCCCAGGGATGGGGACTCTGTGTTCTACGGGCTGTTCCCAGGGATGGGGACTCTGTGCTCTACGGGCTGTTCCCAGGGATGGGGACTCTGTGCTCTATGGGCTGTTCCCAGGGATGGGGACTCTGTGCTCTACAGGCTGTTCCCAGGGACGGGGACTCTGTGCTCTACAGGCTGTTCCCAGGGATGGGGACTCTGTGTTCTACGGGCTGTTCCCAGGGATGGGGACTCTGTGTTCTACGGGCTGTTCCCAGGGACGGGGACTCTGTGCTCTACGGGCTGTTCCCAGGGACTGGGACTCTGTGTTCTACGGGCTGTTCCCAGGGATGGGGACTCTGTGTTCTACGGGCTGTTCCCAGGGACGGGGACTCTGTGCTCTACGGGCTGTTCCCAGGAACGGGGACTCTGTGTCTATGGGCTGTTCCCAGGGACGGGGACTCTGTGTCTATGGGCTGTTCCCAGGGATGGGGACTCTGTGCTCTATGGGGTGTTCCCAGGGACGGGGACTCTGTGTCTACGGGCTGTTCCCAGGGACGGGGAGTCTGTGTTCTATGGGCTGTTCCCAGGGATGGGGACTCTGTGTTCTACGGGCTGTTCCCAGGGACGGGGACTCTGTGTTCTACGGGCTGTTCCCAGGGACAGGGACTCTGTGTCTACGGGCTGTTCCCAGGGACGGGGACTCTGTGCTCTATGGGCTGTTCCCAGGGACGGGGACTCTGTGTCTATGGGCTGTTCCCAGGGATGGGGACTCTGTGCTCTATGGGGTGTTCCCAGGGACGGGGACTCTGTGTCTACGGGCTGTTCCCAGGGACGGGGACTCTGTGTTCTATGGGCTGTTCCCAGGGACGGGGACTCTGTGTCTACGGGCTGTTCCCAGGGACGGGGACTCTGTGCTCTATGGGCTGTTCCCAGGGACGGGGACTCTGTGTCTACGGGCTGTTCCCAGGGACGGGGACTCTGTGTTCTATGGGCTGTTCCCAGGGACGGGGACTCTGTGTCTACGGGCTGTTCCCAGGGACGGGGACTCTGTGTTCTACGGGCTGTTCCCAGGGACAGGGACTCTGTGCTCTACGGGCTGTTCCCAGGGACGGGGACTCTGTGTCTACGGGCTGTTCCCAGGGACGGGGACTCTGTGTTCTACGGGCTGTTCCCAGGGACAGGGACTCTGTGCTCTACGGGCTGTTCCCAGGGACGGGGACTCTGTGTTCTACGGGCTGTTCCCAGGGACGGGGACTCTGTGTTCTACGGGCTGTTCCCAGGGACGCGGGACTCTGTGCTCTACGGGCTGTTCTCTGGGACGGGGACTCTGTGCTCTATGGGTTGTTCTCAGGGATGGGACTCTGTGCTCTATGGACTGTTCCCAGGGATGGGGGACTCTGTGCTCTACCGGCTGTTCCCAGGGACGCACACCGAGACAAACATCAGCTGCAGCTGGAGAGTCATCAACTCGGTGAAAGATGCTTTTTGGTCCACCCGAAGCCCATTGGTCTTCCAGTGCAAAGAATTATCCTCCACCGAGTGTTGCAGACTGGCACATTCCAAGGTCCAGGACTACGTGTGGAGGTGCCACTTAAGCTTGGGGCAGCTGCCGCCAAGGCACAATGGAGAAAGGCCATCATGTAAGCCTTTCAGCCCATGAGACCAAAAGGCTCGTGACCAGAAAATGCCCTCAGACTGTCTATAATCTCTAACTGTGTGTAACTCTATTAAAACACTACAAAGTGCAATTTGACCAATGTACATAGTTTCTTGAAGATCTTTGGACTTGTATTGAAATGTATGTAATGTTCTTAGACTGAACACAGCGTAAACTTTGATCTCAGGGAAAATGTAAACATGATTGCATTTTACTGCTGTAAAGATCGGAAATGTTTCTGTAATGTTTTTAAATTATTTATGAATTTAGTATGTTTTTAAAATAAAACAAATCTAATCTCTTGTTTGAGATGATAGCAAGAATATGGGTAAGGACTATTTTTAAAGTGTAAGCATTTGGAATAGAAGAAGGCTATTAGTCTTATTAATATTCTCAAAATTGGAAGTAGTATGGGGAGTGACCTAATGTTAAATCATAGCAGGACAGCTTGGCCTTGCCTAATGCTCCACCTGTGCTATGTGGGAAACCAGCCCCGGATGAACATGTGTACAGGACGAGTCACCAGCTGCAGCTACTGGAAATCTATGCTCCGGAGCTGGAGTGGCAGCTGGGGTCACCCTGGATATTTGTGAGTTTGAATGTTTTGCAGATAGCATGTTTAGAGAGGCGGTCACACCCCAGGATAAGTCAGCACAGTCAGAAAGGGAATGGGTGACTGCCAGGTAGGGTAGAGGTAGGCAGGTAGTGCAGGGGTCCCCTGGGACCATACCCCTCTCAAACTGATATGCTGCTTTGCATACTGTTGGGAGTAATTATTTTTCAGGGGAATGCAGTGGAAGCCAAGTCCATGACACAGTGAGTGACTCAACGATGTAGATGGGGAGGAAAAAGAGGGATGGGGCTATAGTGATAGCGATGGGAAACACTTAGGCATTTCTGTGGCCACAAAAGTGACTCCAGGATGCCTCCCTGGAGCGAGGTTCCAGGGCAAGTGCAGAACATTTTGGAGGGGGGCGGTGTAGGACCAGTGGTCTTGGTGCACATTAGTACCAATAATTTAGGTAAAAAAGGGATGAGGCCCTGAAAGCTGAATACAGGGAGTTAGGTGACAAATTAGGAAGCCTCCAAGATAGTAGTCTTAGGATTACTCCCAGTGCTGCACCCTCGCGAGAGCAGAAGTCGGAGGATTGATAGAATGAATGTGTGGCTAGAGGGGGAGTATAGGAGGATGGGTTTCAGATTCCTGAACCATCGGGACAAATTCTGGGGAAGGAGGGACTTGTACAAACTGAGTGGGTGACAGCCCAACAGGATTGCGACCCATGTCCTTGTAGGGGGTGGGGGGGTGGGGGGGGGGGGCGCGTAGTGGGGAGGCTTTAAACTAATATGGCAGTGGGATGGGTATCTGAGCAGGGAGTTAGAGGAGATGCAAACAGGGTTAGAAATAAAAGGCAGAAAAAGTGAAAGCAAGGGAAGAAGACATGGTAATAAAAGGCAAACAAGATCCAATGGCTCTATTGTCCTTAGAGATGGACTTAATGTAAGAACATAAGAAATAGGAGCAGGGGTAGGCCATTGAGCCCCTCGAGCCTGCCCTGCCATTCAATAAGATCATGGCTGATCTGAAGTGGATCAGTTCCACTTACCCGCCTGATCCCCATAACCCCTAATTCCCTTACCAATCAGGAATCCATCTATCCGTGATTTAAACATATTCAACGAGGTAGCCTCCATCACTTCAGTGGGCAGAGAATTCCAGAGATTCACCACCCTCTGAGAGAAGAAGTTCCTCCTCAACTCTGTCCTAAACTGACCCCCCTTTATTTTGAGGCTGTGCCCTCTAGTTCTAGCTTCCTTTCTAAGTGGAAAGAATCTCTCCACCTCTACCCTATCCAGCCCCTTCATTATCTTATAGGTCTCTATAAGATCCCCCCTCAGCCTTCTAAATTCCAACGAGTACAAACCCAATCTGCTCAGTCTCTCCTCATAATCAACACCCCTCATCTCTGGTATCAACCTGGTGAACCTTCTCTGCACTTCCGCCAAGGCCAATATATCCTTCTGCAAATAAGGGGACCAATACTGCACACAGTATTCCAGCTGCGGCCTCACCAGTGCCCTGTACAGAAGAAGCAAGACATCTCTGCTTTTATATTCTATCCCCCTCGCGATATAGGCAAGGGGGATATAATGTAAGGAGAAGTGGCAGAAAAACCTTAATACACATAAGCATAAAAAACAAGATAATGATGGAACAAATGGAATTAACTGGGTCTGATCTGATAGCCACTAAAGAGACATGGTTGCAAGAAGATCAAAGTTGGGAAATCAGTATTCAGGATTATTTGACTTTTAGGAAGGAAAGGAAAAGGTGGTGGGATAGCTCAGCTAATAAGAGAGGAAATAATCACAGATTTGAGGGATGGTCGAGGATGTGGAGTCAATCTGGGGGGAAGGGATAAATACCAAAGGAAAGAAGAGAGAGATAGGAGTATTGGGTAGGCTTCTGAAAAGTAGCCACAGTGTAGGAAAGAGTTTAAATCAAGAAATAACAAATAAGTGTAAAAAGAGCATTGCATTAATCATGGGCAACTTCAATTCACATGTAGATTGGAATAACCAAATTCAAATTGCAGCCAAGAGAATGAATCCACAGAGTGCAGTCAGGGTGGTTTCTTGAAGCAATATGTTATAGAGCCATCTAGGGATCAGGCTACTTTGGATCTGGTAATGCGCTAGTTTTAATAAATGATCACACATTTAAGAATCCCCTAGGAAGTAGTGATCACTGTACGATAGAATTTAGCATTCAGCTTGAGTGGGAGAAATTTGGGACTGAAATATCAGTGTTAAACTTAAAGAAGGGGAATTATAAAGGTATGAGGATGGAATTGGCCAAAGTGTACTGGTCATATAGATTAGTGGATAAGATGAGCAGTAGCAGATATTTAGGGTGATGATTCATGACTCCAGAAAAGACTCTAAGGGGAGGGAGAACCTACCATGGACAGCCAAGGAAGTTAAGGGGAGGGGGGGGATTAAGTTGAAAAGGGAAACATAGAAGCTGGCAAAGGTTAGTGGTAGGTCACAAGAGTGGGATAGGTTCAGAATTCACCAAAGATGGTCTAAAAAAAATCAGGAAGGAGAAAAATAAACTATAAGGGCAAGCTAGCGAGAAATTTAAAAAGACAACAAGAGCTTTTTAAGCTCTTATTGTCTTTTTAAGTTCATTAAAAAGGAAGTTAAATAGAGATTTTGCATCAGTCTTTACCGTAGAGGATACGACAAGCATCCCAGCAATAGTAAAACATATGGAGGCAGAATTAAATACAGTCACCATCAGAGAATTAGTTTTAGGTAAACTAATGGGGTTAAAAGCTGACAAGTCCCCTGGAGCAGATGGTTTGCACCTCAGGATCTTAAAAGGAAGTCGTTATAGTGTTTGTGGATACATCGGTAGTCATTTTCCAGAAAGTCTTAGATTCTGGAACTGTGCCAAAGGATTGGAAAACTGTCAATGTTGTTCAAAAACGGAAGGAGGCAAAATGCAGGAAATTACAGGCTTGTTAGACTAACTGGAAGAATATTAGAATCAATTATCGATCATTCTATGATGGTTAAGGAGAGGATAACAGTGCATTTGGAAAGTCATAATCTGAGTCAGCATGGTTTCATGAAGGGGAAATCATGCCTCACAAATTTGCGAGAGTTCTTTGAGGAGGTATCAGCCAGAATAGGCAGAGGAGAACAAGTCAATGTTGTATATTTGCATTTTCAAAAGGCATTTGCCCAGATTCCACACAAAAGGCTGCTACGCAAGATAGGAACTCATGGTATTGGAGGTAATATTCTGGCATGGATAGAGGATTGGCTGACTAATAGGAAGCAGTGAATACCAAATAGGGGCCCTTTCTCAGGTTGGAGGGCAGTAACCAGTGGAGTGCTGCAGGGATCAGTCCTGGGACCGCAGCTCTTCACAATATATATTAATCATTTGGAGGAAGGAACAGAGTGCATTGTGACCAGATTTGTGGATGATACAAAGATGGGAGGGAAGGCAGATTGTGAGGAGGATATCAATTGTTTGCAGAAAGATATTGACAGGTTAAGTGATTGGGTAAAAAAAATGGCAAATGGAATTCAATGTGGGAAAATGTGAGATTGTTCACTTTTGGAAGAAAGAATGAGAAGGTGGATTGTTATTTAAATAGAAACAAACTGCAGAAAGCTGTAGCACAAAGTGACTTGGGGATCCTTGTTCATGATAGGCAGAGAGCTGGCATACAGGTGCAGACAGTAATGGGGAAGGCAAATGAAATGCTGGCTTTTATTTCAAGGAGGCAGGAGTATAAAAGTAAAGAGGTGTTGCTGCAACTGCACAAGGTACTAGTGAGGCCATATTTAGTCTATGATGCACTGCTTTAGTCGCTTTAATTAAAGAAGGATATATTATCATTGGAGACAGCACAGAGGAGGTTTACTCAGATGATCCCAGGTATGGAGGGAAGATGAGGGAAGATTAACCAGGTTGGGTTTGTACTTCTTGGAGTTCAGAAGAATGAGAGGTGATCTGATTGAAACATATCAGATTCTTAGGGGGTTGGACAGGGTAAATGGTGGGAGGATGTTTCTGCTCATGGGAGAGTGTAGGGCCAGAGGGCGCAGTCGCAGAATAAGGGAGAGCTGATTTAAGACGGATTTGAGGAAGAAGTTCTGCTCTCAAAGAGATCCTTTGGAATTCTTTACCCCAGGAAGCTGTGAAAGCTGAGGCCTTGTACATTCTCAAGGCTGAGTTTGATAGGTTTTTAATCAGTCGGGGTATTAAGCATTATGGAGAGAACTGGAAAAGCACTGAGACACACACAGAGTGTCCCAGCGCACGGACTGTGGAAAGAACTTTAACGCAGCCTGAAAAAACATTGCACCATTCACATCAGGGAGAGAAATTAATTGTGTTGTGTGTGTGGATGAGGCCTCAGCTGATCATGAAACCAGCAGAGTCACACGGACACCGCACCACAGAGAAACAGTGGAAATGTGGGGACTGCGGGAAGGGATTCAATTCCCCATCAAAGCTTAGTGGACTTAGCGATGTTAGGTCAGCTGTGATCAGTTTGGGACACTCCAGTGCAGTATTGAGGGGGATTCTGTACTGTCAGGAATGCTGGGTGGAATTCTCCCATTTTCTGGCTAAGCGCCCATTACAGCAGGAAAACAGGAGTGGTTCCCTCTGGTGCTGGCAGCGTCTGTCAGGGTGAGATTCCCTCACCTGAAAAATGCAAATGAGCCCATTTTGCAAAACACGCAAGCCAGCCCTGTTGTTCAGAGATGGGGCGCCCCAAACTCCACACTCAAAGACAAGCCCAGCGGCCCCCAGAAAATTGAATGTTGATGCCCCCCCGGCTCAGCAGAAGGTGAGATTTGAATTCAATAAAAATCTGGAATCTAATCATGACCAAGAAACCATCGTTGATTGTTGTAAAAACCCAACTGGTTCTCTCATGCTCTTTTCAGGAAGGAGATCTGCCGTCCTTACCCGGTCTGGCCTACATGTGACTCCAGAGCCACAGCAATGTGGTTGACTCTCAGTTGCCCTCAGGGATGGGTAATAAATGCTGGCCCAGCCAGCGACGCCCACAAATTCCTATGAGTGAATTTTAAGAAAACCCATTGAATCCCTCTCTCGATTGGAACCATTTGATCTCCATCAATTTCAAAATGCAATGCTTTGGAATAAGGTTCCATTGACAGCTCAATGGATTTCTACTAAATCTGTGTTTATTTACATTTCCCTTACATTTGAATGCATCTCCATTATTGCCAACCACAATGTTTACACAGACTCTCATCCTCTTTGACATCTCTGGTCAAAAGGAATAAGTGTTCGACAAAAGAGGAAGTTAAACCACTTATTCCTTTTGGAGGGGGAAGAGAGGCTGAGTGGGTGGTCTGAGGAAGAAGAGGAGGCTGAGTGAGGGGTCTGAGGGGTGAGGAGGCCTGAAGGGGATCAGTTCATCCTCATGCCTGTGTGTGCGTTGGGGAGCGGGATGGCGTGTGAATTGAGTGGTGGGCGGGAGGATGCGCCTTTTTGCTGAGGGTTGGTGAGTCTCCCCTGGATCCTCGGGGTCCAACATGCTATGTTGATGATTACCAACATCAAAGCCCTTCTGGCGCAGCTCCCGCTAGGGGCTGGGTGCATGACGTGGGGAGGGAGCAGTGAATGGACTGCCAAACCCACTAATTATAATAATTAGCGAGTTTGCCTAATTAGGGGGTTTGCTGCCCGTTCTGGGCAGGAACTATATTTGGGCTGGCAGGGCGGGTCAGGTGAATCCCAATCGCTCCCACACCAGGTGGGGATATCAATTTTAGTCCCAATGTCTGACTCAACGAGCAGTGTGAATTTCTGGTGAATGGGATTCGAAAGTTTACCCCAGGTTCTTCAGAACTGCTGCCTCACAGCGCCAGGGATCCGGGTTCAATTCTGGCCTCGGGTGACTGTGTGGAGTTTGCACGTTCTCCCCGTGTCTGCGTGGGCTTCCTCTGGGTGCTCCGGTTTCCTCCCACAGTCCAAAGATTTGCAGGTTAGGCTGATTGGCCGTGCTAAATTGCCCCATAGTATCAGGGGGAATAGCAGGGTAAACACGTGAGGTTAAGGGGATAGGGCCTGGGTGGGATTGTGGTTGGTGCAGACTCGATGGGCTGAATGACCTTCTTCTGTACTGTAGGTATTCTATGATTCTATGACATCCTTCACATACAGGTGCACTGATGCATATAATATTTTCACATTCCTACAAGATGAATGTTGAAAAACTGCGTAAGAATGAGCTTAAAATGGTCTCTAGCTGATAAAGATCTGAAATCAAACAAACATTGTGTGTTGGTGAACTTTGTGTTATCAGCATTGATCTTTAAGTGCTGTTTATGAAAGATGGAATAAACATTCTAAAATACAAATGCAATGAAACTCAAAAAACATTTTTTTTAAAGTAAAGTTTATTTATTAGTGTCACAAGTAAAGCTAACATTAACACTGCAATGAAGTTACTGTGGAATTCCCCTAGTTGCCACAGTCCGGCACCTGTTCGGGTCAATGCACCTAACCAGCACGTCTTTCGGACTGTGGGAGGAAACTGGAACACCTGGAGGAAACCCACGCAGACACGGGGAGAACGTGCAGACTCCGCACAGACAGTGACCCAAGCCGGGAATCGAACCGGGTCCCTGGCGCTGTGAGGCAGCAGTGCTAACCACTGTGCCACCGTGCCGCCCTTTTTTGCGAGTTGTTCAAATAATGTTGAAGCTAAAGTTAACCAATTAATCAGAGTATTTCAATTAGCTGCTCTTCCAATAGAGTGTTTACTGAGCTATAAAAGAGAACTTGAGGACATTGACACTTTACTGTTATGTCTATCAGAGCCAGAATTTTCTGACTACAAGCTGGCGGAATTTTCCCATCCCGCTGCTGCGAATGGAGTTTTGGCTTGACGCCAAATTCTCCGTCTTTGCTGCAGCGGGAATGTGGCCTAAACGGGTGGTAAGATTGCGCCCATTCCTTCTGTGGGGACACTGTAGTGTGAAAGGATACCTTTCCACCCTTTGGACTACATGAAACAGCAAGGGGCCTGAAAGTGATGGGTGGCCATTCATATCTATTAGGGTGTGATAGCTGACACTCACCTTCATCCTTTCACCTTGGGCAACTTGTCCTCATATTAAAGAAAGAAGGATATGTATTCCTATAGCGGCTCGCAAATACTCTGGTCATCCCAATGCGATTCTCAGACAATAAAGTACTTTTGAGGTCTAGCCAGTGTAGGAATGTGGGAAACGCAGCAAGTAATGTGCACTGGGGGCTCTGGCTGTTGTAAGGTATTGGGTGTAGTTCAACAGTAACTATTCATTGACTATTAGAAACTAGATACAGGCCAAATGGAAAATGTTAAACATTTGGGGAAGAATTTTCCCAGGCTGCCCGCCACGGAAATTGTAGCAGGCGTTGGGGGTGGTTTGGGGGGGGGGGGTGGGGGGGGCGGTGGTGGGGGTGGTGGCAGTGGACCATGCAAAGGTCCGTTGACCTTGGGTGGGATTTTCTGGTTTTGGGGGCAAGTGCGACTGGAAAATCACATCCTTGATGTTACAAACACCATTTCTTTCTCCTGGTTGTGCAGTGTATTGGTCTCCACCAGTGGTAACAACCTCTGATGTTATTCTAGTTGATGGGAGGCAACTTTTAAAAAATGTATTCGCTCATTGGAATGAGGTCATCACTAGCAAGGCCTGCATTCATTATCCAGCCTAATTGCACTTGAGAAGGTGGTAGCGAGCTGCCTTCTTGAACGGCTGCAGTCCATGTGTTACAGGTACACCCACAGTGCTGTTAGGGAGCGAGTTGCAGGAATTTAATCCAGCGACAGTGAAGGATCAGCGATATATTTCCAGATGAGGATGGTGTGTGGCTCGGAGGGGATCTTGCCGGGAAATCCCACCCAAGGCCAATGGACCTTTGCATGGTCTCCCCCCCCCCCCCGCCACCCCCTCCCCACCGCCCGCTACGATTCCCGTGGCGGGCGGGATGGGAAAACTCCCCCCAAATGTTTAATGATTTCCATTTAGTCTGTATATAGTTCCTAGTAGTTAATAAATAGTTACTGTTGAACTACACCCAATACCTTACCGATGCTGACTGACACTACACGGATGTTATGGCCTCTGTATCTGACTGAGCTTTGAATACAGCATGGTGGCACAATGATTAGCACTGCTGCCTCACAGCGTCAGGGACCAAGGTTCAATTCCAGCCTCGGGTCACTGTCTGTGTGGAGTTTGCACGTTCTCCCCATGTCTGTGTGGGTTTCCTCTGGGTGCTATGGTTTCCACCCATAGTCCAAAGATGTGCAGGTTAGGTTGATTGGCCATGCTAACTTGCCCCATAGCGTCAGAGGGAATAGCAGGGTAAATATGTGGAGTGAAGGGGACAGGGCCTGGGTCGGATTGTGGTCAGTGCAGACTTGATGGGCTGAATGAGCTCCTTCTGTACTGTAGGGATTCTATGACATCCTTCACATACAGGTGCACTGACGCATATAATATTTTCACATTCCTACAAGGTGAAGTTTGAACAAACTGCGTAAGGAATGATCTTAAAAAGGTCTCTAGCTGATAAAGATCTGAAATCAAACAAACATTGTGGGGACAATTCTCCCACAGAGGTTCTAAGTGCTGAATTCGAGGGAAAACTGGTGTCAATGACGGTTGTCTTTTCAGTGGGTGTTCAGACTCCAATCTCCCGCACTCTGTGCAATGCAGAGGCCGCAATCCCACACATGGTCGCCATGGATCTCAAACCCTGCTTACGAATGCTGTAGTGGAGGGGCTCCAGCGTTTGGCCCAGTCTCAGAGGGCCAGGGCTGAGGGATCACAGACCATGGGGCAGACACATCTGGGCATCCAGGACTGGCAGAGCCAGGTGACGCCGGAGCTTCTGGAGCTCAGTCCAGCTACCCTGGAGTTCCATGAAGTGTGCCCGGGGCCTATGGGCACCCAAAGGGAGAAGGAAGGGCTTAAGCCCATGCGAGGGGCCTTTCACCCAGGAGACTCCGGACACCCCGAGACCTTCTGATTTGCCCCCTTCTTCATATCGGGTCATCTCAGGGCCAGTGAGATGAACAGGGTGGCACCGAAACATCAGTGTCACCCACAAGTCAGCTGGGGCCCCCCAGGTCTTGGCCACCCTGGGGACAGCCATCAAGGGCATCACAGGCAATGGGTCGTGGATCACAGCTGGACACCTCCACCTCCAATGTGCATCCTGGGGGAGCATCTAGAAGAATCCGTAGGTCACGCAAAGTTAGAATGCTGTAGGTTCATTAAGAGGGCATGGGTGAAGGTCACCAGTCATCAGGGTTACGTTTTGGTCAATGTTAAGAGCACAATGAAAAGTTTTTTGCCCCTCACAGCTGTGAATAATCTGTCTCTGATTCTCCCCCCACAGAGCTGAATGTACCCCAGTCTCACACACCGAGGTGCAGACTCGCAATACCAGCCCCTCAGCCAGAAGTTATAGATCGCCTGCCCTACTTTCCCCAGCCTCCACTGGACCCTTAATCAAACACCACCCCTGGCATTGCCCTTCCCGCTGCTGCCCCCAACTCATTGCCCCACACACTTGTATTCCCAGCCCTCACTGCTACATAGGCCCAGGTGGCAGTGTACATTCGAAGAACAGGTCAGACTTGAGTGGCACCAGGGGCAGGATCCCAGTGTGCACAACAGCGAGTCGTCATCATCCTCCAGCCTTCACCAAAGACTTGCTACCAGTGCCAGCCCAAACCCATTAACCTGTTGTGATGTTTCTCGAGGTCAGGGGGAGGGGGGGGGGAGGGGGGGGGAGCGGGGGAATGGGTGGGGGTGGGCTGAAAGAGGGTGGGGATGGGTGGGGGTGGGCTGAGAGAGGGTGGGGGTGGGGAAGGGTCATGTGGGTTGAGGGACCAGTTTGGGGTTGTGAGGGGGTGGGGGCTGCAGTGGCTCCTGGGGTGTGGTGGAAGGGTGTTGGGAGCAGCCACCACACTGGACGTCACCAGCTATGTGGAAGTGGGTTGCTATCAGGGCCTCCCTTGCTACCCTGCCCTGGTGGGCACCTGCCATCACCGCATGCCCTCCATCCGCCGGCTCCTCATATGGCAGAACGTACACTTCGGATTGTCGCCGCTCCTCCTCTTCCTCCTCCTCCTGCTCCAGCTGGTCTCTCTGCTGCTGTGCTATGTTGTGCAGGACGCAGCACACAATGATGATACGGGATGCACGCACAGGGTCATACTGCAGGGCATCCCCAGAGTGGTCCAGGCAATGGAATCTCACCTTCAGTAGGCCTATGTACTGCTCTACCACAGACTGGGTGGCAGCGTGGGTCTCATTGTAACGGGCCCCTGCCACAGTCTCGGGTCTCTGCACAGGCGACATCAGCCATGTCCTCAGTGGGTAACCCTTGTCCCCCACGAGTCACCCCGGCAGCCTGGGCTGGTCTTCAAAGAGCCCAGAGATATCCGACTGCCTCAGCACATAGCTGTGGTGGACACTCCCTGTGTGGTGTGCACAGACCTGTGTGATGGTCACAGACGATCTGGACACTGAGGGAGTGGAACCCTCACCTCGCGGGGACTGTAGGGCGATGTGTGTCCCATCCACTGCCCCTGGACATGGGGTAACCCGGCAATGGCGGTGAAGCCTGCAGCCCGGGCCTCCTGCTGACCCTGACCAAGATCAAAGTGGATGTATTGGGCCTGCCCAGGCGAACAAGGCATCTGTCACCCAGCGAACATCTGTGGACTGAGGCCTGCGAGATTCCGCAAAGGTCGCCATTGGGTGCCTGAAACAACCCTGTTGTGTAGAAATTAAGCCACCTTAACCCTCACTGGCAGCAGGTGGCCGCCCTTCCCCTCAGGTGCCAGGTGTGCGAGCACCTCACACAGGTGCCGGACCGTGTCCTTGGATAGGCGGAGCCGATGACAGCACATGACCTCCGACAGCCCCTGGAATGATGTCCTGGTCTGGTACCGCCCAGGCCTCCGCATCCTCCTTCTCCTGGCCATCCCTTTGGGAGGCTGCTCTCCCATCTCCTGGCCTTCAGCGGCAGCCCCTACCCTCCTTCCTGAGGGCCTGCCACTGGCTGCTCCTGGCGAGGCCTCCCCACACCCTCCACCTCCTGAGCTGCCTCCTCCTCCTCAGCTGCCACCATAATGGCCAACTCTAAATCAATCCATCCCAGACCCATTCTGCGCAGTGGGGCTTAGAGAGGGAGAGAGATCGATAGATACATGCCATTGCTTGCATCTACCCCAGCACCATATCCCCCCCATATCCCTCACTGGCTCCCACAGCACAATCTGTGATGCCATGCATCACCTGATTAGTTTGCTTGGCATTGGCATCGTTAACATGGCAGACAGGGAGAACATGCTGTTCTATCTGTCAGAGAAAACACACATGCGCCAGAACTTTCCGACCGTTCAGTCTGGTGGGATTTTCCCATCCCGCTGCGGCGAACGGAGATTTGACTTGTCGCTAAATTCTCCGTCTTCGCTGCAGCGAGAACATGGCCTGAACGGGCAATAGGATTGTGCCCATTCCTTCTGTGGGGACACAATAGCGTGAAAGGACACTTTTCCACCCTTTGAGCTACATTAAACAGCAAGGGGCCTGAAAGTGATGGGTGGCCATTCATATCTATTAGGGTGCGACAGCTGACACTCACTCACCTTCATCCTTTCACCTTGGACAACCTGTCCTCATATTAAAGAAAGAAGGATATGTATTCCTATAGCGGCTCACAAATCCCCTGGGCATCCCAATACGATTCACAGACAATAAAGTACTTTCAAGGTCTAGCCAGTGTCATGATGTGGGAAACGCAGCAAGTAATTTGTACTGGGGCCTCTGCTGCTGTAAGGTATAGTTCAACAGTAACTATTTATTAAATACTAGAAACTATATACAGAGGCACATAAAGGTCCAAGCTCAGAGCTGTCTCCATGCTTGCTTCTGTACTTGAGTCTGTCCAGCACTTTACTGAGCCCTATGTATGGGTCATGTGTTCCCTTACATTACTCTGACTGTACTCAGTCCACTTCTCCAGCTTCCACCTTAAACATGTTAAAGAAGCCATCCCCTACGGACAAGCCCTCCGAATACACAGGATCTGCTCGGATGAGGAGGATCGCAACAGACACCTCCAGACACTGAAAGATGCCCTCATAAGAACAGGATATAGCGCTCGACTCATCGATCGACAGTTCCGACGCGCCACAGCGAAAAACTGCACCGACCTCCTCAGAAGACAAACACGGGACACGGTAGACAGAGTACCCTTCGTCGTCCAGTACTTCCCTGGAGCGGAGAAGCTACGACATCTCCTCCGGAGCCTTCAACATGTCATTGATGAAGACAAACATCTCGCCAAGGCCATCCCCACACCCCCACTTCTTGCCTTCAAACAACCGCACAACCTCAAACAGACCATTGTCCGCAGCAAACTACCCAGCCTTCGGGACAACAGTGACCATGACACCACACAACCCTGCCACAGCAACCTCTGCAAGACGTGCCAGATCATCGACACAGATGCCATCATCTCACGTGAGAACACCATCCACCAGGTACACGGTACCTACTCTTGTAACTCGGCCAACGTTGTCTACCTGATACGCTGCAGGAAAGGATGTCCCGAGGCATGGTACATTGGGGAGACCATGCAGACTCTACGACAACAGATGAATGAACACCGCTCGACAATCACCAGGCAAGACTGTTCTCTTCCTGTTGGGGAGCACTTCAGTGGTCACGGGCATTCAGTCTCTGATCTTCGGGTAAGCGTTCTCCAAGGCGGCCTTCATGACACACGACAGCACAGAGTCACTGAGCAGAAACTGGTAGCCAAGTTCCGCACACATGAGGACGGCCTAAACCGGGATGTTGGATTTATGTTGCACTATCAGTAACCCCCACAGCTTGCCTCCTGGACTTGCAGAATCTCACTGGCTGTCCTGTCTGGAGACAATACACATCTCTTTAACCTGTGCTTAATGCTCCCTCCACTCACATTGTCTGTATCTTTAAGACCTGGTTGGCTGTAGAGATTCGCATTCTAATCAGTATTCTGTAACTTGATTTTGTGTCTCTGTGCCCTGTTTGAGAGCAGATTTCCACTCCATCTGATGAAGGAGCAGCGGTCCGAAAGCTAATGGCGTTTGCTGCCAAATAAACCTGTTGGACTTTAACCTGGTGCTGTTAAAACTCTTACTGTGTACTCAGTTGCACATTAACCCTTCATGTGCAAGATCCTTCGACTAAATTGGCTACAACCTCTCAATTCCCTTTGGTAGGGGGGATGTTGCCAAAACACTGGAATGTTGTGGAAGATGCCCCGGGAAGAGCACGGAAAAGGATAAAGGGAACAATTCAGGCCAGTCATTTAACATTCATAGAATTATAGAATCTCTACAGTGCAGAAAGAGAACATTCGGCCCATCGAGTCTGCACCGACCACAATCCCTCCCAGACTCTATCCCCATAACCCCATTTATCCTGCTAACCCCCTGACACTAAGGAGCAATTTAGCACGGCCAATCAACCTAACTCGCACATCTTTGGACTGTGGGAGGAAACCCACGCAGACACAGGGAGAACGTGCAAACTCCACACAGACAGAGACCCAAACCAGGAATTGAACCCAGGTCCCTGGCGCTGTGAGGCAGCAGTGCTAACCACTGTGCCACCGTGCCGCCCCATACCATTAATGGCATGGACTCAACAATCAGGGTCAAAATTAATTGGCATCCAGAAATGTTTGAACTAATAAATGAAAGTCAGCAGAGATTTGTTAAAAACTAACGAGCTCCATGATGGAGTAATGAAGGGGATTGGAGTTTCAAAAAGAGTTTGACAAAGTACTACACAATAGACTTGTTAGCAAAATTGGAGCTCAGGAGATTAAGGGGCGATGTGTGAATTAAAGCCTGGGATGGAGATGGGACAGGGAGGGGGTTGCTGCAGACATCACACATCCTCCCCGCTCCAACCCCGGAGACCACATCAGCGTAGTTTAATGACTTGGATGAGGGAATCGAATGTACAGGTTTGTGGATGACACAAAAATAGGTGGGAAGGCGAGGATGACACACATGCCGGGATTTTCGGACTGTTCACGCTCCGTCGCCGCTGTGAGCCAGGATGGAGAACTTGACGCTCAGCCAAATCTCCCGTCACTGCAACGGGACCAGAAAATCCTGCCGGCGTAAACGGGCAGAAAACTCCACCCAGAGGCAGGAATTTTACCTCCCCGCTTGCCATGGGAATCGGAGCGGGTGAGGAGTGGACAATGGAAAGGTCTGTTGACCTCAGGCAGGGTTTTACGGATTTGGGATGAGCAAGGCTGTAAAATCCCTCCCTGTGTCCACAGGGAGATATAGACAAGTTAAGTGAGTGGGAAAAAATTTGCAGATGGAATATGTTGCCAGAAAATGCGAAGTTACACGCATTGGGAGGAAGACTAAAGGGGCTGAATGTTATTTAAGTGGAGAAGGACTGCAGAAAGCTGCAGCACAGAGAGTTTTGGGGATTATCATGTGTAAGCGACAGGTGTGTCTTCCTATTTCACCTGCACAGGAGTATTGTCTTAAATTACAGGGAGAACACAGGCTTCAGGCAAAAGACCTCAAGTCTGTGTATAGAAACAAAAACACACCACGTCATTGTGACTGCCTCACAACGCCAGGGAACTGGGTTCAATTCCAGCCTGGGTCACTGTCTGTGTGGAGTCTGCACGTTTTCCCCATCTCTGCGTGGGTTTCCTCCGAGTGCTCCGGTTTCCTCCCACAGTCCAAAGAAGTGCAGGTCGGGTGGATTTGGCCATGGTAAACGTGTGGGACAACGGGGATAGGGCAGAGGGGAGATGCCTGGGTGGGGTGCTCTTTTGGGGAGTCGGTGCAGACTCGATGGGCCGGATGGCCTCTTTCTGCATTGTGGGGATTCTATTCTATGGTTGTAACGCAGGAAACCCAGCTGCCAACTTCTACACAGCAAGATCCCACACACTCAGCAATCTGGTTCAGTGAAGGATAAAGGGCTATGGGTTTAATTCTCCAGCTCCTATTCACGACAGCGCCATGTGTCCACCAGACAGGGTGTTGGTTTAACTTCAATTCCTGAAGACTGCAGTTCACTCCTGAATTGTTGACAACCTAACAAAAGCCAGTTTCTTCCCAGAAATCATATTATCCTTAAAAGGAAACAAGTGATGGATAAATTAAGATAATGGGAAGGTGTGGGGGTGGGGGGGGGGGGGGTGGCGGTGAATGATGACAGTCCCTCGTGGAATCTGTAACAAAAATCAAACTTGACAAAGGAAATGTACACAATCCATTTAGAATGGTCTTTCAGGGCTGGGCGATGCACTCCAGGCCCCTGCCTTGCCAACGAGTCATGCAAGGCCTCAAGTGTGCTGGTGGATACTGCATGCTCCCACTCCAGGGCCACCCAGCCACTAAGATACCCAGAGAAGAGGGGAAGACAATGGAGTCAAGCTTGGGCTTGTTCATGGCCACCTTGGTGAGGCCCAGGAGCAGGCCAATGAGGAGGGCTCCAAAATTATCATAGAATCATAGAATCCCTATATTGCAGAAGGAGGCAGTTCGGCCCATCGAGTTTGTACCACCCACAATCCCATCCAGTCCCTATTCCCGCAACCCCATACATTTATCCTAGCTAGTTCCGCTGACGCTAGGACAATTTACCATGGCCAATCAACCTAACCCGCACACCTATGGAGTGTGGGAGGAAACTGGAGCACCCGGAGGAAACCCACGCAGCTAAGAAGAGGAGCACTCTGGAGGAGGAGGACCTGACTGGGCCTGGAGGTCTGGAGTGCATCTGCTTCAATGCGAGGAGTGTAACGGGTAAAACAGACGAACTTAGGGCCTTAATGCTTGTGCGGAATTTGGATGTGGTTGCGGTGACGGAAACTTGGTTAAAAGAAGGACAGGACTGGCAGCTGAATATTCCGGGGTATAAGTGTTTTAGGCGAGACAGAGGAGGGGCTAAAAAAGGTGGGGGAGTAGCGATATTAGTTAAGGAGCATATTACCGCGGTGCAGAGGGTAGACAACTTAGAGGGGTCATGTACTGAGTCGCTGTGGGTGGAACTCAGAAACAGGAAGGGTGCAGTCACTATGCTGGGGGTGTACTACAGACCACCCAACAGCCCACGGGAAGTGGAGGAAAGGATATGTCAGGAGATTCTGGATAGGTGCAGAAAACATAGGGTTGTTGTAGTGGGGGACTTTAATTTCCCTGGCACAGACTGGAAAGTGCTTAGAGCTGGGGGACCGGACGGGGAGGAATTTGTAAAATGCGTACTGGAAGGTTCTTTGGAACAGTATGTAGATAGCCCGACTAGAGAGGGGGCTATACTGGACCTAGTTCTGGGAAATGAGCCCGGTCAGGTCGTCAAAGTTTCAGTAGGGGAACATGTGGCAAATAGTGACCACAACTCTGTTAACTTTAGGATAGTAATGGACAAGGATGAGTGCTGTCCTACGGGCAGGGTGCTAAATTGGGGGAAGGCTGACTATAGCCGGATTAGGCAAGAATTGGTGGATGTTGATTGGGAGAGGATGTTCGAGGGTAAGTCCGCGTCTGGCATGTGGGAGTCATTTAAGGAACTATTGATAAGGCTGCAGGATAGGCATGTGCCTGTAAAAAGGAAAGATAGGAAAGGTAGGATTCGAGAGCCGTGGATAACCAGGGAAATTGAGGATCTGATTAAAATGAAAAGGGAGGCGTACGTTAAGTCCAGGCAACTGAAAACAGATGGAGCTCTGGAGGAATACAGAGAGAGTAGGAAAGATCTCAAACGGGGAGTTAGAAGGGCAAAAAGAGGTCACGAGATGTTCTTGGCAGGCAGGATTAAGGAGAATCCTAAGGCATTCTATTCATACGTTAGGAACAAAAGAGTTGTCAGGGAGAAAATCGGACCTCTCAGGGACAAAGGAGGGGAATTATGCTTAGAACCCGAGGGAATAGGGGAGATCCTAAATGAATACTTTGCATCGGTATTCACGAAGGAGAGGGGCGTGTTAACCGGGAGTGTCTCGGAGGGAGGTGTTGACCCGTTAGAGAAAATCTCCATTACAAGAGAGGAAGTGTTAGGTTTTTTAGGGAACATTAAAACTGACAAAGCCCCAGGGCCTGATGGCATCTATCCTCGACTGCTCAGGGAGACGAGAGGTGAAATTGCTGGGCCTCTGACGGAAATCTTTGTCACTTCTTTGGACACGGGTGAGGTCCCTGAGGATTGGAGGATAGCGAATGTGGTCCCGTTGTTTAAGAAGGGTAGCAGGGATAACCCAGGAAATTATAGGCCGGTGAGCTTGACGTCCGTGGTAGGGAAGTTGTTGGAGAGGATTCTTAGAGACAGGATGTATTTACATTTAGAACGGAACAATCTCATTAGTGACAGACAGCATGGTTTTGTAAGAGGGAGGTCGTGCCTTACAAATTTGGAGGAGTTTTTTGAGGAAGTGACAAAAACGGTTGATGAAGGAAGGGCCGTGGATGTCGTCTATATGGATTTCAGTAAGGCATTTGACAAAGTCCCACATGGCAGGTTGGTTAAGAAGGTTAAGGCTCATGGGATACAAGGAGAAGTGGCTAGATGGGTGGAGAACTGGCTTGGCCATAGGAGACAGAGGGTAGTGGTCGAAGGGTCTTTTTCCGGCTGGAGGTCTGTGACCAGTGGTGTTCCGCAGGGCTCTGTACTAGGACCTCTGCTATTCGTGATATATATAAATGATTTGGAAGAAGGTGTAACTGGTGTAATCAGCAAGTTTGCGGATGACACGAAGATGGCTGGAATTGCGGATAGCGAAGAGCATTGTCGGGCAATACAGCAGGATATAGATAGGCTGGAAAATTGGGCGGAGAGGTGGCAGATGGAATTTAATCCGGATAAATGCGAAGTGATGCGTTTTGGAAGAAATAATGTAGGGAGGAGTTATACAATAAATGGCAGAGTCATCAGGAGTATAGAAACACAGAGGGACCTAGGTGTGCAAGTCCACAAATCCTTGAAGGTGGCAACACAGGTGGAGAAGGTGGTGAAGAAGGCATATGGTATGCTTGCCTTTATAGGACGGGGTATAGAGTATAAAAGCTGGAGTCTGATGATGCAGCTGTATAGAACGCTGGTTAGGCCACATTTGGAGTACTGCGTCCAGTTCTGGTCGCCGCACTACCAGAAGGACGTGGAGGCATTGGAGAGAGTGCAGAGAAGGTTTACCAGGATGTTGCCTGGTATGGAGGGTCTTAGCTATGAGAAGAGATTGGGTAGACTGGGGTTGTTCTCCTTGGAGAGACGGAGAATGAGGGGAGATCTAATAGAGGTATACAAGATTATGAAGGGTATAGATAGGGTGAACAGTGGGAAGCTTTTTCCCAGGTCGGAGGTGACGATCACGAGGGGTCACAGGCTCAAGCTGAGAGGGGTGAAGTATAACTCAGACATCAGAGGGACGTTTTTTACACAGAGGGTGGTGGGGGCCTGGAATGCGCTGCCAAGTAGGGTGGTGGAGGCAGGCACGCTGACATCGTTTAAGACTTACCTGGATAGTCACATGAGCAGCCTGGGAGTGGAGGGATACAAACGATTGGTCTAGTTGGACCAAGGAGCGGCACAGGCTTGGAGGGCCGAAGGGCCTGTTTCCTGTGCTGTACTGTTCTTTGTTCTTTGGTCTTTGACACAGGGAGAACGTGCAAACTCCACACAGACAGTGACCCAAGGCTGGGAATTGAACCCGGGTCCCTGACGCTGTGAGGCAGCAGTGCTAACCCACTGTGCCGCCCTAATGAACTGTCCTCTTCAACCTAGGTGTCTGCGCAGAGATTATCGAAGTTAGTTAAAATGTCATTTTGGATCCTGGGCTTCTCAAATAGAGATCATTAAACCAATAGGGACAAAAGGATGTCAGTCACGATGTCACCTTGTTCAACATCAAATGGAATATTTGAATCCAGTGGACTTCCTCAGTTTGGGAATGGTGTGGAGGTTTCCAAGAAAGTGCAAAAAATAGGTCTCCATGAATGATTCCGGAGCAAGTGACTTATTTACCGGATAGATTGGGGAAACCGGAGCTGTCCTCCACTGGGAAGAGAAATCTGAGCTGTGCCAGAATTTTACCACCCGCCTGCCCGAAGCTCGTAAGATCCCACCCGAGGCCAGTGGAGAATGGAATTCTGCGAGCCTGGCCTGTCCCAATTCTGGGCGGGCGTGCCGGTGAAATCCCGGCTGTGATGTTTTGACAGAGGTGTCCAAAATCACGAGGAGACTCGACAGAGGGGAGAGAAAGAGGAAAATGACTCCACTTGCTGAAAAGGTCGAGAAGCGGGCAACCCCAGTAGAAGGCGATTGGCAAAAGGACCAACATGAGGCAAAACATTATTTCACACAGCGAGTGGTTAGGAACCGGAATGCATTGCCTTGAGAGAGGGAGAGTCACTCACTGCTTTCCAAAGGGAATTGCGTAAGGACAGGAAGAGGGAATATTCACGGTGTTACAGGGAAAGGTCAGGAGAGTGGGACTAACTGAGTTGCTCTTGCGGTGAATAGGCCCGTAGGGCTGAATAGTCTGTGCCAGTAACCATTCGAATATTCTATGAGCAAATAGCACCACACAGTGGCAGGTTGCAAAATTGCACCATCGTTGGTAGTTTGTGAAATCTGAAATAAAATAGAAATAGTTTTTTAAAATTCATTTACAGGTTCAGTTGTTCCAGGCTGGGAGTTTCAGAATGTAATAGGATGAGAGCGAGTGTTTGACTCACTCCTCAACACAGAATGCTCATTCACCCTCACCCACTGAGAGAGTGTCTGATGGCGTGTGCAGGTGGGAGTGAATGAGAACCCAGAGACTGGAAGAGAGCCAGGCTTATAAACACACGCTCCCCCTGTACACACTGTCCCCCAGCACACACTCTCCCCCTTGCACACACTCTCCCCCCTCACACTCTCCCCCCTCACACTCTCCCCCCTCACACTCTCCCCCTGCACACACTCTCCCCCCTCACACTCTCCCTCCTTCACACTCTCCCCCCTCACACTCTCCCCCTCACACTCTCCCCTCTCACACTCTCCCCCTGCACACACTCTCCCCCCTCACACTCTCCCTCCTTCACACTCTTCCCCCTCACACTCTCCCCCTCACACTCTCCCCTCTCACACTCTCCCCTGCACACACTCTCCCCCCCTCACACTCTCCCCTCTCACGCTCTCCCCCTGCAAACACTGTCCCTCCCTCACATTCTCCCCCCCTCACACTCTCCCCCTCACACTCTCCCCCCCTCACACTCTCCCCCTCACACTCTCCCCCCCTCACACTCTCCCCCGTCACACTCTCCCCCTCGCATTCTCCCCCCCTTACATTCTCCCCCTCACACTCTCCCCCCCTCGCACTCTCCCCCCTCACATTCTCCCCCCCTCACACTCTGCCCCCCCTCACACTCTCCCCCTCACATACCCCCCTCTCTCTCAGTCTCCACTCACTCAGACACCCATGGGCCCTGCCCCAGCCCAGTGAGACTCTGCTCTGCCTCCCTCACTCGGGCTGTCTCACGTCCCACTCTGTCCCTGGAACTTACTTTAGAAATGTACCTTCCCGCTGTTTGTGGCTCATCCAATCGCAGGCCGGATTCTCTAGTTTCACCAGTGAACCTATCAGTAGCAAATGCAGAGAGGAGCCGTCCTGCGATTGGTTGAGCAGCTTTGCAGCATTGAAGTCTGTTGAATGCCCACCAGGTCTGGGGTCTGAGACCGGATCCTCGCGGGCTACGGCACGGTGAATTTCACAAGCCTGCTTTATAGGTTATCAAGGGCGGCACGGTGGCACAGGGGTCAGCACTGCTACCGCACAGCACCAGGGACCCAGATTCGATTCCCGGCTTGGTTCACTGTCTGTGCAGAGTTTGCACATTCTCCCCGTGTCTGCATGGGTTTCCTCTGGGTGCTCCGGTTTCCTCCCACAGTCTGAAAGACGCGCTGGTTAGTTGCATCGGCCGTGCTAAATTCTCCCTCAGTGTAACCCGAACAGGCGCCGGAGTGTGGCGACTAGGAGATTTTCACAGTAAATTCATTGCAGTGTTAATGTAAACCTACTTATGACACTAATAAATAAACTTTAAACAAACAATAGTGGTAATGTCGGGCACAGCATTAATCAGGAAATTAGAGGTTATGTAACAAGAGTGATACAATAATCATGGGTGACTTCAATCTACATAAGGTCTGGGTAAACCTAATGAGCACCAATGTTGTGAAGGATGTATCATGGCGGATGGCGGCATACTGGTACTGTCACTGGGCTAGTAATGCAGAGGCCCAGACTAATGGTCTGGGGAAACACATTCGAATGCAACCGCAGCAGCATTCAATTAATTAAATCAGAAAAGGTAGCCAACCTCAGTCAGGGTGACCATGAAACCATAACTGATTGTTGTAAACATTCACCTGGTTCATTAACATCCTTTAGCATGGAGAATCTGCCACATCTTAACCATCTGGCCCCCCACGTGGCTCCAGATCCACAGCAATGTGGTTGACTCTTAACTGCCCTCTGAAATGGCCGAGCGAGACACTTCCTGAGGTTATTAAGGATGGGGAGGCAACGCTAGCCCTGTCACCAATGGCCAAATCCCAATAAAGAATCAAAAGTAGAGCGTGTAATGTGTTTCTGGAGGAGCACATTGAAGAATTGACTGGGGATTGGACGTTTTTAGGTTTTGTATTGCGTAATGAGAAAGGGCGAATTAATGACCTCGTGGCAAAAGAGCCTTCAGGAAGTAGTGACCATAATAAGGTGGAATTTTAGATTAGAAAGTGATGTCGGTCATTCCGAAATTAGGGGTCGTAAATCTGAACAAAGGGAACTCGGGAGGTCTGAGGGGCAAGATGGCTATGGTGGATTGGGACAATATATTAAGAGATTTGATTGTAAACAGACACCGGCTGGTCTTCAAAGAAGTATTACATGGTTTGCGACATTTGTACATTCCGCGAAGGCACAAAAGCCAAATAGGAGTTGTGAATCAACCGTGGCGAACAAAAGAAGTTAAAGATTGCATTAGATCAAAGGAAGAGGCTTATAAGATTGCCAGCAAAAGTGGTAAGCCCAAGGATTGGGAGCAAATTAGAATCTAGCAAAGGAGAATACAGAAACTGATAAAGAAAGGAAAAAGGGAATATAAATGCAAGCTGGCAAGAAACTTAAAGGTGGCTGTAAAAGATTCTTTAGGTATATGAAAAGGAAAAGATTAGTAAAGGCAAATGTAGGTCCATTACAGGTGGGGTGAGGAGGGTTTATAATGGAGAATAGAAATATTTATTTATTATTAGTGTCACAAGTAGGCTTACATTAACGCTGCAATGAAGTTACTGTGAAAATCCCCTAGTAGCCACACTCCGGCACCTCTTCAGGTGAAGGAGAATTTAGCATGACATAGAACATAGAACATAGAACATAGAAAGCCACAGCACAAACAGGCCCTTCGGCCCACAAGTTGCGCCGATCACATCCCCACCTCTAGGCCTATCTATAGCCCTCAATCCCATTAAATCCCATGTACTCATCCAGAAGTCTCTTAAAAGACCCCAACGAGTTTGCCTCCACCACCACCGACGTCAGCCGATTCCACTCACCCACCACCCTCTGAGTGAAAAACTTACCCCTGACATCTCCTCTGTACCTACCCCCCAGCACCTTAAACCTGTGTCCTCTCGTAGCAACCATTTCAGCCCTTGGAAATAGCCTCTGAGAGTCTACCCTATCCAGACCTCTCAACATCTTGTAAACCTCTATCAGGTCACCTCTCATCCTTCGTCTCTCCAGGGAGAAGAGACCAAGCTCCCTCAACCTATCCTCATAAGGCATGCCCCCCAATCCAGGCAACATCCTTGTAAATCTCCTCTGCACCCTTTCAATGGCTTCAACATCTTTCCTGTAATGAGGTGACCAGAACTGCGCGCAGTACTCCAAGTGGGGTCTAACCAGGGTCCTATAAAGCTGCAGCATTATCTCCCGACTCCTAAGCTCAATCCCTCGATTAATGAAGGCCAGTACGCCGTACGCCTTCTTGACCGCATCCTCCACCTGCGAGGCCGATTTAAGAGTCCTATGGACCCGGACCCCAAGGTCCTTCTGACCCTCTACACTGCTAAGAATGGTACCCTTCATATTATACTGCTGCTTCATCCCATTGGATCTGCCAAAATGGATCACCACACACTTATCCGGGTTGAAGTCCATCTGCCACTTCTCCGCCCAGTCTTGCATTCTATCTATGTCTCGCTGCAACTTCTGACATCCCTCCAAACTATCCACAACACCACCTACCATGGTGTCGTCAGCAAACTTACCAACCCATCCCTCCACTTCCTCATCCAGGTCATTTATGAAAATGACAAACAGCAAGGGTCCCAGAACAGATCCCTGGGGCACTCCACTGGTCACTGACCTCCATGCAGAGAAAGACCCCTCCACAGCCACTCTCTGCCTTCTGCAGGCAAGCCAGTTCTGGATCCACAAGGCAACAGCCCCTTGGATCCCATGCCCTCTCACTTTCTCAAGAAGTCTTGCATGGGGGACCTTATCGACCAATGCACCCAACCAGCACATCTTTCAGACTGTGGGAGGAAACCGGAGCACCCGGAGGAAACCCACGCGGACATGGAGAGAATTCCGCATTGACAGTGACCCAAGCCGGGAATCGAACCCGGGTCCCTGGTGCTGCGAGGCAGCAGCGTTAACCACTGTGGCACCGGGGGCAGAGAATCTAAACAATCGCTTTGGGCGGGATTTTACAGCCACACTCACCCCCAAGGTTGGAAATTCCCACCTGCAGCATCAAGGGAACTGATGATGATGCAGAAGAAAAGACATGAATTCTTGATGGGACCTTGTTTTTAAATGACTGCTTTCAAAAATTATATGAACTGAAGTGCTCTGGAACATGGTGGCTGAACATCGGATCTGCATTTTTTGAGTTGCCAAGTTGATTGCTGTAAATCGGAAAAAAATGTCTTTAACATGGTTAATACTTGGTAACCAATATATATTTGTTGTCCGATTCATAGAAATCATAGAAACCCTACAGTGCAGAAGGAGGCCATTCGGCCCATCGAGTCTGCACTGACCACAATCCCACCCAGGCCCTACCCCCACATATTTTACCCGCTAATCCCTCTAACCTACGCATCTCAGGGGCAATTTTTAACCTGGCCAATCAACCTAACCCGCACATCTTTGGACTGTGGGAGGAAACCGGAGCGCCCGGAGGAAACCCACGCAGACACGAGGAGAATGTGCAAACTCCACACAGACAGTGACCCGAGCTGGGAATCGAACCTGGGACCCTGGAGCTGTGAAGCAGCAGTGCTAACCACTGTGCTACCATGCCGCCACTCATGAACAAAGACACCGGGTCTGTTTGGACATCAACATTTCCCAACGTCTCATTTAAGAAATACTCTGCCTTTCTGTTTTGTCTTAGCAAAGTGGATAACTTCACACTTGTTCACATTTTTAGTCTTCTGCCTCTCTGTACCATTAGATCCCACTGTTCCTGCATTCCATTTAGATGCTCATTATCCAAGCACTTTGCAGCCTCACCATCCTTCTGACCATAATGAACCACCTCACACTTACCAATATTGAATTCAGTTATCAATCAAATTCCCAGTCTTCAGGTTTATTAATGCCTTCTTGAGTTTTTTTTCCACCATTTTTTTTTGTGTCAACAGTCCTTCCCAAAATGTTGTGTGTCGATTTTCTCAATTCCAAACAGTGGTCCCAGCACCAATCCTGCTGGATTCCGTGTGCATGCAGCGCTGAGGGGCCGGTTACCCAGACAAATGTTAATTGGCCATTGGAAAAATATGGACCAATAAGTAAAAGGCAACATGGATTTGTTTAAGGCAAATGGTATCTGATTTACTCGATTGAGTTCATTGACGAAGTAGTGGAGAGTGTCGATGGGATCTGTGGACGTTGAAATTGTTCATATGAACTTTCAAAAGGTTTTCAATAAGATACCATGTTGTAGACTTGTTAGCTAAATTGAAACCCATGGTTTTAGAGGAATGGTTGCAATGTGGATAGGGAAGTGATTAGGGAACAGGACCCAGAGCACTGTGAAGCTGAGTTGCCTACTCACGCTCTTAATTCCTATGTTCCTATGTTAGCTAGCTAAACAAGCTCTTCAAATGTTTTCATGTTGGGAGCATCTGGGGACATTAAACTTCGAATCAAATCATATGTCTGGGGCCCCCCACAAAGTAAGAAATAGAACTTTCTTCTTATCCTCCCCCCTCTATTCCATTAGCACAGAAAACACATTCCAAACGCTTCACATACTGTACGCAGTCTCAGAAAGAAGTCTCACAACACCAGGTTAAAGTCCAACAGGTTTATTCGGTAGCACGAGCTGCTCCTTCATCAGAAGGAGCTGACCTGATGAAGGAGCAGCGCTCCGAAAGCTCGTGATTCCAAATAAACCTGTTGGACTTTAAACTGGTGTTGTGAGACTCCTTACTGCCCCCACCCCAGTCCAACGCCGGCATCTCAACATCATGTACCCAGTCTCTGCAGCAGCATCACAAGTTTCTACTTTTCCATGTCTATTCTTTACTTTCCCAGGTTGGACTCAATTGGATTTGTTTTGCAGTTCTTGCAAATGAACTTTCTTTCAAACGTTTCATTGCAAGCTGAGTCATTGCTCTTTTCCTTGTCGGCAGTGTAGCAAAGGCAAGAATTGACAACAACCAGCTTCAAAACAACCACGGGTTTATTAGGATTTACAAATATATACGGAGCGCTGTAATCAACGTGTTCATTCTCAACTCTCGGAACAATCTGACTGCAAAAGCTCATGCTCTGTCCCGAGATCCCCACACTCGTTCCCCATTGGATGATCACTTGACCCTTCTGACACATGTCTCTTAAAGGGGTCAGCTACTACACTTGGCTTACATTCCTTTCACTTTAAAAGCTTGAGTTTTGATCTAATTAGGATTGCTCACTTTAACTGGAGGCATTCCTGGAGAATTTATGACAGGACACCAGATATTGTTGCATCTGCAAATGTTACTGCCTTTACCTCATTATAGTTCAATCCCTTTAACCAAGAATCTTTGCTCTTGGTGCCATGGTTAAGAAGTTCTGAGAATGGGGCGGCACAGTAGCACAGTGGTTAGCACTGTTGCTTCACAGCTCCAGGGCCCTGGGTTCGATTCCCGGCTTGGGTCACTGTCTGTGTGGAGTTTGCACATTCTCCTCGTGTCTGCGTCGGTTTCCTCCGGGTGCTCCGGTTTCCTCCCACAGTCCAAAGATGTGCGGGTTAGGTTGATTGGCCATGCTAAAAATTGTCCGTTAGTGTCCTGAGATGCGTAGGTTAGAGGGATTAGTGGGTAAATATGTAGGGATATCGGGGTAGGGCCTGGGTGGGATTGTGGTCGGTGCAGACTCGATGGGCCGAATGGCCTCTTTCTGTACTGTCTATGATTCTATAACATGAAGAATCAGGAGGTTACCCTTGAGCAGGTGATCAGGGAATAACCGAAGTTAAGGTACTTTGGACCAGTGACTAATGGTAACCCACTGAAGATGCACTGTTGTCATAATAGCGGCACTCTGATACCCCTCACAACCAGCAATAATGCAAAGCCTCACTGATAGGCTGTCTGTAACCGATAGTAACAGGTGTGATATCTCACCTGTAACTACCAGTAATCCCATAACTCGCTGGTAATGAACTTGTAACTACAGTCAGGATGCCCCCGACACTGCACAAGGGGTAGACAGGCTCCCCATTGGTGCCAGGTTCAACAGACTTGATGTCTCTGCCTATCTTTCTTGGACACTGCTCCGGTTCTACATGAAGGTGACAATTCTGAACTGAGAGTCTCGGTCAAAGCTGATTTATACCTGGACTTCTCACATCAGAACCGGGCAGGACTGACCAACCTGACTGAGAGCTTGCCCTAAGGCTTGTCCAACCTTTCAATTCAGGAAGGCCACATTCCCATTTGTTAATCACTCAAGGGGCCGATGAGCAAATTTCAGAAAGATAGCCCAGGATTTTATGTCCTCGCTCGGGCGAGGCTCGTAAAATCCCACCCGAGGCCAACGGAGAATTCCGTTCTGTGAGCCTCTCCCACCCTGATCCCGGGGCAGGCGTGGGGGTAAAATTCCGACCATAATCTTTGGGACAACATTCAATATGATTTTTTTTTTGAAAGTTGAGTTATGAAGAAAAGAAACAACTTTCTGAGCAAAACAAAGCAATGTCAAAGCAATAAGTTGATAAGTTTGAGGGTCAGAGTGTGTGTATGTGGTTCACCCCCAGTCTCAGGGTCACTCACTCACTCACCGTCCTGCGTGTGAGGGTGAGCAAGAAACCTGAGACTTGGAGTGAGCCAGACACATGCACATGCTCTCTCTCACACACTAACACACACGCACACTCTCACACACACGCGGACACACACGCAGTCTCACACACACTAACACACACACACACACACACACTCTCACACACACACACACACACACACACACACGCGTACACACACGCACTCTCACACACACTAACACACACACACACACACTCTCTCACACACACTAACACACATGCACACACTCTCTCACACACACTAACACACACACTCTCACACACACACACACACACACACGCGTACACACACGCACTCTCACACACACTAACACACACACACACTCTCTCACACACACTAACACACATGCACACACTCTCTCACACACACTAACACACACACACACACTCTCTCACACACACTAACACACATGCACACACTCTCTCACACACACTAACACACACGCACACACACACTCTCATACACACCAACACACACACACACACGCATACACACACGCACTCTCATACACTAACACACACGCGCACACACACGTACACACACTCACACACACACACTCTCACACACACTAACACACATGCACACACACACGCACACACACACTCATACACACCAACACACACACACACACGCACATACACACACACTCTCATGCACACTAACACACACACACGCACACACACGCACACACTCTCACACACATGCACACACATACACTCTCATACACATTAACACACACGCACACACACACACGCACACACACACTCTCTCACACACATTAACACACACACACTCTCACACACTCACAGACACACATTCTCACACAAACACACACACACTCTCACACACACACTCACACACACCCACAATACACACACACACACAAACACAAACACACACACACATTCTCACACACACAAACACACAACACACACACACACTCACACACTCACTCTCACACACACCCACAATACACACACACACACAAATACACACACACACATTCTCACACACATACACACTCACTCACACACACACACTAACATGCACACTCTCACACACAAACACACACACATATACAGTGCCAGCCAGTGCCCCACTACTGGGCTCCACAGCCAGTGCATCACCACCTGGCTCCACAGACAATGCCTCCCACAGAACCTTCCACTTCATTTACCCATTTTACGGGCATTTAGAACAGTGATTACGGGACCACACAGTGGGGCTGAGTGGGTCACAGTTCAGCCTGTTGGCCGCGGGTTAGATAAAGCGCTCTTAGGGCAGCAAGGCCGGTGTTTGGGACATATCCCATTGATCAAATCATCCTCAAACTGAGTACCCTGAACACAGACACAAAAACATGCTGGTGTTCCGTCCTTTAACCCTTTCTTCACATTCCTCCTTACAGTAAGTCCTCTATAATGTTCTAGACTCTTACTCAATTTCCACAGTCTTCGATGAAATCACAAAGCTACCAGACACTGTTGCAACCTGTTCCATATTTTAAAATTAATAATTTAAAGGATGTGGGCTTCACTGGCTAAGCCAGCATTTATTTCCCATCCCTAATTTCCTTTGATAAGGTGGTGGTGAGATGGTTCTTGAACCACTGCTGTTCCTCTGGTGTAGGTACACCCACAGTGCTGTTAGGGAAGGTTTTCCCGGATTTTGACCCAGCGACAGTGAAGGAGTGGCGATATATTTCCAAGTCAGGGTTGCGTGTGGCTTGGAGGGGAATCTCCAGGTGATGGTGTACCTGCTGTCCTTGTCCTTCTAGATGGTAGCATTAGTGGGTTTGGAAGATGCTGCGAAGGAGCCTTGAGGAATTCCTACAGTTCTTCTTGTTGATGGCATACACGGCTGCCACTGTTCGTTGGTGGTGGAGGGAGTGAAGGTTTGTCAAAGGGATGCTTTCTCCTGCATTGTATCAAGCTTCTTAAGTGTTGATTGAGCTGCACTCATCCAGGCAAGGATCACACTCCTGACTTGTGCCTTGTAGATGGTGGACAGGCTTTGGGGAGTCAGGAGGCGAGTTACTCAGCGCAGGGCTCTCAGCCTTTGACCTACTCTTGTACCCACAGTATTTATATGGCTAGTCCTGTTCAGTTTCTAGCCAATAGTAACCCCAGGATGTTGATATTGGGGGGTACAGTGATGGCAATGCCATTGAGTGCCTTGGGGAGATGGTTGATTCTTTTTCGTTGGAGACAGTCAATGCCTGGCACTCGTGTGCGTAAATGTTACTTGCCATTTGTCAGCTTAAGCTTGGATATTGTCCAGGTCTTGCTGCATTTTGACATGGAATGCATCAGCACCTGAGGAGTCGCGAATAGTCCCGAACATTGTGCAATAATTGATGAACATCCCACCTCTGACCTTCCGACAGAATGAAGGTCATTGATGAAGCAGCTGAAGATGATTGGGCCTCGGACACTCCTATCCCAACATAACAGTGCCACCTTTCCAACCTCCACTTCATGATGTCAGCGGCTGCACCCATAGAAAACCTCTGGCTCAATGATGTCACCCGACTGCCACTTCACCAGTATCTGGGGCAACGGGCCTCTGCTTAACAATGGGCTGGAAACAAAGTCAGCTGATGGACCTTGGTGCATCTTGGGGTCAGCATTCCTGATCACCAGCTGCTGACTGAAGAGCTGTGTTGATGCGTAAAGTCGAGACATTTCATAACTTTACTGTCTATCGCATTTGAAGATAAAGAGATTACACAAATAGCTTTCTGTTTTTCAAGGCTTTAAGATTTAAGTAAATTGTGTAGATTTCATTTGAACACACCTTTTCACAAAGTACTTGAAATGCCATAGCGTACAAGGTTATGGACCAAGTGCTGGGCAATGGGACTAAAATAGATAGGTGCTTGAAGGCCAGCACCAACGCGATGGTGCTGTAAAACTCTATGGTCAGAATTTTCCTGTCCCGCCTGCCACGGGAATCCGAGTGGGCAAGGGGCAGCAATGGGAATGTCCATTGATCCCGGGCGGGATTTTCCGGTCTTGGGGCGAGCGCGGCTGGAAAATCCCGTCCTATGACTCTGCTTCAACTAAAATTACTGCAATCTCCTTGAAACCTTTTCAGGAAGCTGAGAGTCTGGCTGCAGGCTGGGATGGGGCAAGTGAGGGAGAGAGGGCAGAGCGGGAGATGGGACTGGGTTGGCAATCCAAATATACCCTCGGGAAAGGGAATTTAATCTGAAAGGTGAGGTGGGAAAGAAGAGTGACAACAATGACATTGGGGAGGTGCTGTCCTCGTGGTATTATCGCTAGACTATTAATCCAGAAACGCAGCTAATATTCTGGAGACCTGGGTTTGAATCCCGCTACGGCAAATGGTGGAATTTGAATTTAATAAAAAATATCTGGAAAAAAGAATCTGCTGATGACCATGAAACCATTGTCAATTGTCAGAAAAACCCATTTGGTTCACTAATGTCCTTTAGGGAAGGAAATCTGCTGTCCTTACCTGGTCTGACCTACATGTGAGGAAGAGTTCTTAGAATGCTGTCGGGATAGTTTCCTTGAACAGTATGTTACAGAACCAACGAGGGAACGAGTTATCTTAGATCTGGTAATGTGTAACGAAAGCTTATGGTATTTGCTACCAAATAAACCTGTTGGACTTTAACCTGGTGTTGTGAGACTTCTTACAATGTGTAACGAGTTAGGTAGAATTAAGGATCTTCTTGTGAAGGACCCTCTTGGGTCGAGTGATCACAATATGGTCGAATTTCTGGTGCAGATGGAGGGAGAGAAAGTAGGGTCCCAAACCAATGTCCTCTGCTTGAACAGAGGGGAGTACGATAGGATGAGGGCTGAATTGGCTCGGGTGGACTGGGAGAGCAGACTGGTAGGTAGGACAGCTGAGGGACAATGGAGGGTTTGTAAGGAGATCTTTTTCAGTACTCAGCAAAAATATATTCCGGTGATAAAGAAGGACTGTAAGAAAAGGGATAGTCAGCCGTGGATAACAAGGGAAATAAAGGAGAGTATTAAATTAAAAACCGATGCGTACAGAGTGGCCAATAATAGTGGAGACTTAGAAGATTGGGAAAGCTTTAAAAAACAATAACGAATGATTAAGAAAGCGATAAAGAAAGGAAAGATAGATTATGAAACTAAACTAGCTCTAAACAAAAAATAATCGTTAAAGTTTTTACAACTATATAAAAAGGAATAGAGTGGCCAGAGTGAATGTTGGACACTTGGAGGACGAGAGGGGGGATTTAATAGTGGAAAACGAGGAAATGGCTGAGACTTTAAATAGGTTTTTTGTGTCGGTCTTCACGGCGGAAGACACAAATAGTTTACCGAATCTTAACGATCGAGTGTTGGTAGGAGGAGAGGTACTCAATACAATTATTGTTACTAGAGAGGCAGTGCTTGGTAGACTAACGGGACTGAAGGTGGACAAGTCCCCGGGCCCGGATGGAATGCATCCCAGGGTACTGAAAGAAATGTCAGAGGTAATAGCGGATGCGTTAAGAGTTATTTATCAAAATTCACTGGACTCTGGGGTAGTGCCAGCTGATTGGAAAATGGCTACTGTTACGCCGCTGTTTAAAAAAGGAAGAAGACAAAAGGTGGGTAACTACAGGCCGGTTAGCTTAACGTCAGTAGTTGGGTAAATACTGGAATGCATCATTAAAGAAGAAATAGCAAGCCATCTGGATAAGAATGGTTCGATCAAGCAGATGCAGCATGGATTCATGAGAGGAAAGTCGTGTTTGACGAACTTACTGGATTTTTATGAAGCTGCGACTAGTGCGGTTGACGGAGGGGAACCTGTAGATGTGGTGTTTTTGGATTTCCAAAAGGCATTCGATAAGGTGCCTCACAAAAGATTGCTGCAGAAGATTGGGGCACACGGAGTTGGGGGTAGGGTGTTAGCGTGGATTGGGGATTGGCTATCCAACAGGAAGCAGAGAGTTGGAATAAATGGGTGCTTTTCTGGTTGGCAGATGGTGACTAGTGGCGTACCGCAGGGATCGGTGCTGGGGCCTCAACTGTTTACTATTTACATAGATGATCTGGAGGAGGGGACTGAGTGTAGGGTAACAAAGTTTGCTGATGACACGAAGATAAGTGGGAAAGTGAATTGCGTGGAGGAAGTGGAAGGTCTGCAGAGAGATTTGAATAGGCTGAGTGAGTGGGCGAGGATCTGGCAGATGGAGTATAACGTTGGGGTTGTTCTCCTTGGAAAGACGGAGGATGAGGGGAGACTTAATAGAGGTGTATAAAATTATGAAAGGCATAGATAGGGTGAACGGTGGGAAGCTTTTCCCCGGGTCGGTGGTGACGTTCACGAGGGGTCATAGGTTCAAGGTGAAGGGGGGGAGGTTTAACACAGATATCAGAAGGACATATTTTACACAGAGGGTCGTGGGGGCCTGGAATGTGTTGCCGGGCAAGGTGGTGGAGGCGGACACACTGGGAACGTTTAAGACTTATCTAGACAGCTATATGAACGGAGTGGGAATGGAGGGATACAAAAGAGTGGTCTAGTTTGGACCAGGGAGCGGCGCGGGCTAATTGTTCTTTGTTTCTCGTTTCAAGGCTTCATTCTATGATCATCTTGCTGGTGCCAGTACAGAGCGAGACTGCGGAAGTTGGGAACCTGTCTCGGGGGCAGGGAATTCAGATGGTGTTCGTAAAGCAGAAGTGGAAATGAATAGGGTTGGGAAGCATTTTCTGATCAGGGCCAGTGTGATCTCCTGGACTCGTTTCGATCGCCACAGGGGGTCGGAGAGGAATTTCCCAGATTTTTTTTTCCCCATATTGGCCCTGGGGTTTTCACTCTGGGTTTTCGCCTCTCCCTGGAGATCACATGGTCTGGAATGGGGGGGTGGGGGTGAGTTAATAGGTTGTGATGAACAAAGCATCGTAGCTGTGAGGGACAGCTCGGTGGATAGGATATTAGGATGTAGATAGGCTGGAAAATTGGGCGGGGATCCTGGATTCAGGATTCAATCCTGGACCGGGGAGCGACGCGGGCTTGGAGGGCCGAAGGGCCTGTTCCTGTGCTGTATTGTTCTTTGTTCTTGTTCTTTGTTGGCAAATGCGAGGTTATTCACTTTGGAAGAAATAATAGCAAATTGGATTATTATCTAAATGGAAAAAAATTACAACATGCTACTGTGCAAAGGGACCTGGGTGTCCTTGTGCATGAGTCGCAAAAACTCAGTCTGCAAGTACAACAGGTGATCAAGAAGGCAAATGGGATGTTGGCATTTATCGTGAGGGGGATAGAATATAAAAGCAGAGAAGTCTTGCTGCATCTGTACAAGGCATTGGTGAGGCCGCAGCTGGAATACTGTGTGCAGTATCGGTATTCTTACTTGCGAAAGGATATATTGGCCTTGGAGGGAGTGCAGAGAAGGTTCACCAGGTTGATACCAGAGATGAGGGGTGTTGATTATGAGGAGAGGCTGAGCAGATTGGGTTTGTACTTGTTGGAATTTAGAAGGCTGAGGGGGGAATCTTATAGAGACCTATAAGATAATGAAGGGGCTGGATAGGGTAGAGGTGGAGAGATTCTTTCCACTTAGAAAGGAAACCGGAACTAGAGGGCACAGCCTCAAAATAAAGGGGGGTCAGTTTAGGACAGAGTTGAGGAGGAACTTCTTCTCTCAGAGGGTGGTGAATCTCTGGAATTCTCTGCCCACTGAAGTGATGGAGGCTACCTCGTTGAATATGTTTAAATCACGGATAGATGGATTCCTGATCGGTAAGGGAATTAAGGGTTATGGGGAGCAGGCGGGTAAGTGGAACTGATCCACTTCAGATCAGCCATGATCTTATTGAATGGCGGGGCAGGCTCGAGGGGCTAGATGGCCTACTCCTGCTCCTATTTCTTATGTTCTTATGTTCTTATGACTCCAGAGACACAGCATGTGGTTGACCCTCAATTGCCCTCCAAGGGCAACTAAGGATGGGCAATAAATGCTGGCCAGCCAGCGACGCCCATGTCCCACAAATTAATTTTTAAAAACACTCAACGTTGAGGGAAATGCGATTGGTGGAAAAGGAACATTGGTGCTTGGGAATCACGAGATGGACTCACAGGAGAGAGGGAGACTGAGGACTGGGGACTCTGGCTGTGAGGGGAGAGAGGGAATGGGGTTTGTAGTAGAGGGTTAATGTGGGGCTGAATACAACATCGCCCACACAGCGATCTGACCCAGAGCCAGAGTCAGTCTGGAGATGGATACAGCTGAGTTAAGACCTAGAATGGGGTCAGCTCCATACCTGTACCTGCTACTGTAAATGTGTATATAGTTATGAGTTGTTAATGAAGACTTGCTGTTAACATACTCCAGACTGGAAGCCTTCTTCATGGTATCCGAAGCAGGATTCTTCATGGAGATGGGCTCAAGATTAAAACCCTCATCCTCACAATAATGTTGAGAAAAAGGGCATCTTCAACGGATTCTGCACTGAACCAAACTTCCAACTGAAGTTATAGATGTGAGAAAATTCACCAGAGTGATAAAGCTCCAGAGACAAACCAGCCTGGAAGCAGAGAGGAAAGATAAACATTTTACTCAATGGGCGTCACTAATCCATCCCCCTTGGAATCCATGTCAGCTGCAAGAGTGAGATAATTGTAAATAAAAACCCAGGCCAGCTAGTCCTGACAAAGCCCTTTTCAAGTCATTCAATCAGTAATGCCTTTGGAAGCAATTCATTGTTACATCTGATTCCAGACTCCACATGGCTCCCGAGTCCGACAAGAGAAAAATAAATCAATAATAATTGATGTTGTTCACTTTCTTGGCCTGGATTCAGCCACCCAGGTTTGGAAACAGCAAGCCTGCGGTTCTTTTACAAGACCCCTGATTTGTAATGTAACGCTGCCAAACTCATTGCCAAAAGCCAGCAAGCGCGGGAAGACTCTTTATTCAGTGGCAACTGCAGCTACCATCTTGGAAGCCTGTGGTCCCTTAAAGCTATACCCACTTTGAAAATGGATTGTAATTCCTCATTTCCAGCTTCATCTGGATTCGCCCATGGCTCAAGCCAAACACACAACTGGAGCCTTCAGAGAACCTTTCCATGATACAGCATTGCCTCATGTCCAAATAAAAACTCTGAGGCAGAACAAGTTGGTAGACTTCATTGCTCTATTGGGTTAATGGCAGACATTAACCCAACAGAGCTTTTGATCAATCAAGATATTGATGAGTCATCTGCCAAATGTGGTGATATCTTGAAAGCCTTTGACGGCCATTTCAACTTGAGATCCAGTAAAATACTGGAGTGAGCTAAATTTAACACTGCTCCCTGGGGGATAGTTGATTCCTTTTTTTAATGATCTCTCCAGGATGGTGGAGGATTGTGAATATGACAAGTTAAAGTCTGAGCTCATCCGACACTGAATTGTGGAGGGTTGCAGCTGATTCACTCTCTGACCTCGAACAAGCTAAAGATGGCCTTATCCTCGACAAGGCGATCCAGTTGGTTAGATTGTCTGAGCAACGTGAACAACACGGGACCAGTCTAAGGAGAGAGAACACTTCAGGGGGCAGAAACCAACCTTCAGGCCTCCATATCAGGTCACAAAGACACACCACCCAAGTCAGGGAAAGGAACCCCTATACCTCCCTAAACCTTGCCAGCACTGTGGTGTGAAGTGCCCCCACGGGAAGGAGCAACGTCCTGCAGGCACTGCCCAATGCTTCCAATGTAACCACAGTAAGAAGTCTCACAACACCAGGTTAAAGTCCAACAGGTTTATTTGGTAGCAAATACCATAAGCTTTCGGAGCACAGCTCCTTCGTCAGGTGGGGTGGATATCTGTTCTCCAACAGTGCACAGACACAGAAATCAAGTTACAGAATACTAATTAGTAGTAGACATGGGGAGAATGTGCAAACTCCACACAGACAGTCACCCAAGTCGGGAGTCGAGCCTGGGTCCCTGGTGCTGTGAGGCAGCAGTGCTAACCACTGTGCCACAATGCCGCCCACTGTGCCACCGTGTGACATTCCGATGCATACAGCAGGGGAAATCCGACTCCCACACGCTGGTATGATCCTGGAACCACTGAAGAGCGGTGACCAACAAATCTCTGAGCTGGCGTCCATTGTCCGGAATCAGCCTCTCTTTCTTCTGAGCAGAGATGCCTGCTTAGCCCTCGATCTTCGGCTAAAGTCGACTAAAGATGTCAAGACTATCACATTTGTTAATCGGCCAGAACAGTCCAGAATCTTCAGCAATGAAGATTATTCAGACTCCTGTGGTCTTTCTCGTGGCAACACGGTGGCCCAGTGGTTAGCACTGCTGCCTCACAGCACCAGGGACTCAGGTTCGATTCCCAGCTTGGGTCACTGTCTGTGTGGAGTCTGCACATTCTCCCCATGTCTGCGTGGGTTTCCTCCGGGTGCTCTGGTTTTCTCCCACAGTCTGAAAGACGTGCTGGTTACGTATATTGGCCATGCTAAATTCTCCCTCAGTGTACCCAAACAGGCGACTGGGGGATATTCACAGCAACTTTCATTGCAGTGTTGATGCAAGCCTACTTGTGACTAATAAATAAACTTTACTCTTCTTTTTGTGGTGCAGATCATTCCGAATCCTAAAAGGTCATCAATGATCAGTCCAACCTACCACACACGAGGTTACCATTGTCCTTCTGGTGAAAGTGGTATCAGATAAGGCTCAGAGCAGCCTCCATCTCCGATTACAATGAATGGTACAATTGGTAGATTTACCAACCACTGTGCTCATACGGCAACTCCCAGCCAGTGTGCTGGAACCACAAGGAATGCTGGTAACTGGTAGCAGTCACACACCATCAACAACAGGGGTGAGCATGCTCCTCAACCGTCTTGCGACAGGAAAACCTTTCCTCAGCCTCCGAGAGTTCCCGAAACAGCCTAAGTGGAGAAGGAAGGAGAGAAAGCTCTGCCAAGTTGATGAAAACCATTTTTGTCCACTCCGCAAGAAATGGTCACGAGTAACACAGCCATACACTGTCAAACCAGCCAGAGCCGTGGCTTAACCACAAGCAATGGAAGGTACGGATGAAACCGTAGCAAGCACCAGCCCGACCTCCAATCCACCAACAAGAGCAAGCGGCATCACAGTACGTCACACTCCCTAGAAAGATGTGGCAGGATTATAAACCCCCCTGGGTAACCAAAACATCTAAATTCAAGGATTTTGGTGGGGGTAATGGGGGGGGGGGGAGGTGCGGGGGGGGGGGGGTGGGGTGGGGGGGGGTCGTGGGGAGGGTCATGGGGGGGTGTTGGGGGGGGAGGGTGTGAATTTGGTGATGGTAAGAAGGGGTAGGGAGGATGTTGTCTTTGTTAATACTGTAAAAGCAAAAATGTTACAACACCAAAGGTGTGCGGGTTAGGCTGATTGGCCATGGAAAATGGCCCCTTATTGTCAGGGGACCTAGCAGGGTAGATATGTGGGGTTACGGGGATAGGAACTGGATGGGATTTTGGTCGGTGCTGACTCAATGGGCCAAATAGCCTCCTTTTGCACTGTTCGGATTCTATGATTAAGGTTGTAACAATAAGATTAATGCAGAAGACATTTAACCAGGAAACTGAATAGACTATATCCACAGGACAAAGACTTGGGCAGAGGTGTCGTTGAAGAGTCTGATACATAAAGGGTTAATGGGGGTACTGAGTAGCGTATTGCCCTTACAGTGATGTAAGAAGGCATCTGACCCAGAGCCAGGGTCAGTCTGGAGATGGATACAGTGGGGTTAAGACCGAGACTGGGATCAGTTCCATACCTGTACCTTCTATTGTATATATGTATATAGTTATGAGTTGTTAATAAAGACTTTCTGATAACATACTCCAGACCGGAAGCTTTCTTCATGGTGTCTGAAGCAGGATTCTTCCGGGTAAGCATCATTCCCTGCATTTCCAACGGAGCCAGGATCAGCAGGAGCAGCAAAATGGTGAGTGGGGAATGGTGCTGAGGGAAGAGCAACCAATCAAAGGGGGAATGTAAGCCTGAGATCTCACCATGGGTAATTAAGGAATGATTGTTTCCATGGCAAATGTGGAACAAGTGGGATGGAGATTGAGGTTGGTCACTGGATGTACCAAAAGAAAGGATGAATGAAGGATCTTACACTGAAGCTGGCTTTTCAATCCAAGGTCTAATCAAGGTACACCAGTTAAATTGATAAAACTGATGATGTAGATGATTTCCACTCCATCTGACGAAGGAGCAGTGCTCCGAAAGCTTATGGTATTTGCTACCAAATAAACCTGTTGGACTTTAACCTGGTGTTGTGAGACTTCTTACTGTGTTCACCCCAGTCCAACGCCGGCATCTCCACATCATGAGCTAAGCTTGCAGGGAAGAAACACTGTTTCAGTTTCATTTTTAAAAATACAAGCAGTTGCTGCCTGAGCTGCCAGAATAATCAAATGTATCGCTGTATCTCTCTCTCCAAAGGCTTTCTGAAACCTCCAAAGGCTGGTAACCTAATTTACAACAAGTATACCCGTGTTTTGTTAACTAATTTTAAAGAGGAGTTTAAGTCTATAAGAGGGATGTTGCTTGGATTGAAACTCATACTGATAGGTTAGCAGTTGAGAATTGTATCTTGTCATGTTGAAGTCTTGCTCAGTTGTTAAAAGCTAAGCTACTTCATTTGTTATAGTTCAACTGTGTTGTTAAGTAAAGTTTGTTTTGATAAAAGTTTCTCAGTTTGTCAGTAGAATTGCACCTGGATTGAAACATCATATCCTCACACTGATGCCAAAATAGTCCGGCTTCATAATATACCTTGGAGTTTACAATATACCTTCATAATATACCTTGGGGTTTCTGATCTGGTATCGTAACCATTGTAATAAATTGATGTTCCTTGTTTATTTCTTAAACAGGATTTAAAATAGTGATGGGTATTGTCAATCAGAATATTAAACATCACCAGTGAATAAACTTACAACCTTTCCATTGCAAGGTATGGAGAGCATATGTTATATTTATTAGTAAAGGTCTTTGCATTTGAATAACACATTATGTTAATTTCTCTCAGGTTATGAGATACAATTCTTTCCTTCCTTTATAGTTGATGCTGAGAAATTGGTTTTCAAATAATCCCTAAGAGGGAGAGTGGCTAAATTCAAAGGTCAGCAGGTGACTTGAGCGAGGCCCTCTGGTGACAAGAACAATCTCCCCCTCAGGCTCTCTCCTTCAGAACAGCTGCAAGGGGCAAATGGAGGACAGACCCAGGAGGATTTTCCTCTTGGAACAAACTGATTGTCATTGTGCTGGGGAGGGAGGTACAACAAGTTATTAGGGGGATAAGTGTTGGGTCTGGGAGTTTGCAGAAAGCAGGGGAACTTTAACCTCTGTGTGGATAATTAAGTCCCCCAAACTAGAACTATTTTGAAACACAATGAAGTGCAGGGCATCCCCTGGTGTGAGAAGGTTCAATTCCTTGAGGCAGCATTTCAGATTCCATCAGTATTTTTATTCATTGATAAAGTCATTAGCATTGTGGCAAGGCCAAGACCCTATTGCACATTCCTGATCACCTTTGAGAAGGTTGTGGTAAAGGCATACGTACAGTGCTGCTCATCTGGTGAAAGCATGCTCACATTGCCGTTAGGGAGAGAATACTAAGATTTTGACCCTGCAGCAGTGATGAAGCAGGTGAAACAGTTCCAAGTCAGGACGGTGTGTGGCTCGGAGGGGAACCTATAGGTAATGGGTGTTCTCACGTGCCTGCTGCCCTTGTCCTTCTAGGTGGTAGCAGTTGCGGGTTTGGAAGGTGTTGTCGAAGTAGCCTTAGTGAGTTGCTGCCACTGGAGGGAGTGAATGTTGAAGGTGGTGTTTGGGATGCCAATCAAACGGGCTGCTTTCTCCTGCCTGGTGTGAAGTTGTTGAGTATTATTGGAGCTACACTCACCGAGGGAAGTACAGAGTATTTTATCACACTCCTGACTTGTGCCTCGTAGATGGGGGACAGGCTTCGGGGAATCAGGAGAGGCTGTAGAATTCCCAGCCTCTGACCTGCTCTTGTAGCCACAGTATTCATATGGCGGGTCCAGTTCAATTTTATGGTACAAAAGGGTCGTACCAATTGGAGGATCTGGTAAGGCCATAAGATATGGGCGGCATGGTGGCACAGTGGTCAGCACTGCTGCCTCGTAGCGCCAGGGACCTGGGTTTGATTCCCGGCTTGGGTCACTGTTTGTGTAGAGTTTGCATGTTCTCCCTGTGTCTGTGTGGGTTTCCTCTGGGTGCTCCAGTTTCCTCCCACAGTCTGAAAGATGTGTGCTGGTTCGGTGCATTGACCCGAACAGATGCCGGAATGTGGCGACTAGGGGAATTTCACAGTAACTTCATTGCAGTGTTAATGTAACTTACTTGTGACTAATAAATAAACTTTAAACATTGACGAAGGGAAAGCGGTAGATGTGGTTTATATGGATTTTAGCAAGGCGTTCAATAACGTTCCCCATGCAAGGCTTCTAGAAAAAGTGAGAGGGCATGGAATCCAAGGGGCTGCTGCCCGGTGGATCCAGAACTGGCTTGCCCAAAGGAGGCAGAGAGTGTGTATAGATGGGTCTTTTTCTAAATGGAGGTCGGTCACCAGTGGTGTGCCCCAGGGATCTGTTCTGGGACCCTTGCTGTTTGTCATTTTCATAAATGACCTGGATGAGGAAGTGGAGGGATGGTTTGATAAGTTTGCCGACGACACGAAGGTTGGTGTGGTTGTGGATAGTCTGGAGGGATGTCAGAAGTTACAGAGGGACATAGATAGGATGCAAGACTGGGCGGAGAAGTGGCAGATGGACTTCAACCCAGATAAATGCGTAGTGGTCCATTTTGGCAGGTCAAATGGGATGAAGGAGTACAATATAAAGGTAAAGACTCTTAGTACTGTAGAGGATCAGAAGGACCTTGGGGTCCGGGTCCATAGGACTCTAAAATCGGCCCCGCAGGTGGAGGAGATGGTTAAGAAGGTGTATGGTGTGCTGGCCTTTATCAATCGAGGGATTGAGTTTAGGAGTCCGGGGATAATGATGCAGCTATATAAGACCCTCGTCAGACCCCACTTGGATACTGTGTTCAGTTCTGGTCGCCTCATTTTAGGAAGGATGTGGAAAAGATTGAAAGGGTGCAGAGGAGATTTACAAGGATGTTGCCTGGATTGAGTGGCATGCCTTATGAGGATAGGTTGAGGGAGCTCGGTCTTTTCTCCTTGGAGAGACGTAGGATGAGAGGAGACCTAATAGAGGTATATAAGATGTCAAGAGGCATAGATCGGGTAGACTCTCAGAGGCTTTTTCCCAGGGTGGAAATGGCTGCTACGAGAGGACACAGGTTTAAGGTGCTGGGGGGGGGGGTAGGTACAGGGGAAATGTTAGGGGGAAGTTTTTCACACAGAGGGTGGTGGGCGAGTGGAATCGGCTGCTGTCAGTGGTGGTGGAGGCGAACTCAATAGGGTCTTTTAAGAGACTCCTGGATGAGTACATGGGACTTAATAGGATGGAGGGTTATAGGTAGGCCTAAAAGGTAGGGATATGTTCGGCACAACTTGTGGGGCCGAAGGGCCTGTTTTGTGCTGTAGTTTTTCTATGTTTCTAAACTTTAAAAAAACTTTTACTTTAGGAGCAGAATTAGGCCATTCGGCCCATTGAGTCTGCTTCGCCATTCAGTCACGTTGATAAGTTTCTCAACCCCATTCTCCTACCTTTTCCCCGTAACCTTTGATCCCCTTACCAATCAAGAACTCTTGAACCATCTCTGTCTTAAATACACTCAATGAACTGTCCTCCGCAGCCTGCTGTGGAAATGAATTTCACAGATTCACCACCCTCCGGGTGAAGAAATTCCTCCTCATCTTGGTTCTAAAGGGTTGTCCCTTTACTCTGAGGTTGTGCCCTCGGATCCTAGTCGCTTCTACTAATGGAAACACCTACTCCACGTTCACTCTATCCAGTAAGGCTGGGGGGGGGGGGGCGGTATGAAATGAGTTGGTAGAGGTCTGGTTGGCGAGTGGGCAGGTTAAAGGTGGAGAACATTGAACCTTTCCGGACCCCAGACAGAAGTTGCTGATTTGTTTGGGCCACACTGGCAGTTTCATATCCCCCTCAGAGCACTCACTCTGGCATGAAAACGCAGATTCGACAAGTAGCATAAATGAGCCCAATTCAGCAGAACATGTCTCCATGGCAACTTGACAGGGCTCCCAGGGATTCTCCGAACCTGGGAAGCCATAATGCTTTATGATTCCATAAAGGGACAGGATTAAAACCTCAACCAGAACGATGGAGTTTGGCAAATTGCCCTCTGCATCTTGGAATGTCAGCACCGATCCACATTGTGTTTGTTCTTTATACTTCTGGGTGACAACAGATCCACACATTTTACCGTTTGCATAATTTATTCACATTTTATCTTCACTGATTTAGTGCACAAAAATCAAACGCAGTCAAACTCACTGGGACCATGGGCACAGAATTTAACCGTTCGAAGGGGAATGTGAGTTGGGGGTACAGTTTTTTGTTGCAAGTACTCTCCTGTTTCAATGAAGAAGTAATATTTGGAGCAGACAAACATTTTGTGAAATGCTCAGTTTTATTTCTGGCCTATAGACCTCTAGAGGCAAGTCACCCTACACTTCAGGATGGGAGGTACCCCCTGCCAGCTTGTTGTGTCTGGCACTTGTGTATTACTAACTGAACATCGGCTGGCCTCACGACAGGAGTAAGTGCATTGAGGCGATAATACTCTGGTCTTTCATCAGAACCGGGGGCAATTTCCAATCAAAGACCGCAGACCTGAAATGTTAACTCGGGCCCCAGGGTTCTCCGGCCTCGTCCATGGCGGCGAGAACGGAAAATCTGGCGTGCCAGCAAAAAACTCCCTTCACTTTCAGCGGCACCGGGAAATCCCAGCCGTGAGCGAAGATGGGGAGAATTTCGACCATTTCCCTCTCTCCACAGATGCTGTCAGACCTGCCGAGTAGCTCCAGGCGTTTTCTGTTTTTATTTTAGATCTCCAGCATCTGTGGTATTCTACGTTTGGAATACACCCTGGCGTCTTCTCCTGGATGGCTTTTGTTATTCCTTTGACGGAAGATTCTGGAAGGTGTTGGGAATTTGGAGCAGCTGGTTATTACAACAGCTTCCCCAGAATGGACAGATCACATTTGAGGCAAATATCTCCTTCAAGAAAGTAAGACAGAATTGCATATATACTCACAACATCAGGTCATCCCAAAGCACTTTAACAGCCAATTAAATACATTTGAAGTGAAGTCACTGTTTTAATAGAGGAAATCTGACAGCCATTTTGTGCACAGCAAGATCCCACTGACAGCAATGTGATAATGACAAGATAGTTTTGTTTTGTGGTATTGGTTGAGGGATAAATACTGGCACAATGTTGGAGATGACTCCCCTGCTCTCCCTAAAAGCAGTGCATTGGGATCATTTACCTTCAGCTGAAAGGGCACACAGGGCCTTAACTGAAAGATGCACTTCCGACAGTGCAGCACTCGCTCGGTACCACACTGCAGTGTCTGCCTAGATCCTTGTGTTTGTATTCTGGAGTGGGACTTGAAGCTGCAACCTCCTGACTCAGACATGCGACTGCTAGCACTAACCCACAGCTGGCAATCCTACACCAGCGGTCTTCGTCATACTCTTATATGTTGGTTGGGCCTGGTCAGCTTCTGGACAGGACAGAGATCAGGCGGAACAGGCCGTGCGATGACACTAAGAGGAGACTGCAAGCTATGTCCAGCAGGAGGTGCACAGTCAGAGTCATGGAAAAAGGGAGCTAGGGACAGCACAGGGGATAAATCATAGAATCCCTATAGAGCAGGAGGCCATTCGGTCCAGTGAGCCTGCACCGACAACAATCCCACCCAGACCCTATCCCCGTAACCCCACGTAATTACCCTGCCAATCCCCCTGACACTAATGGGCAACTTAGCATGGCCAACACACTTAACCCACACATCTTTGGACTGTGGGAGGAAACCGGAGCACTCGGAGGAAACCCACGCAGACATGGGGAGAATGTGCAAACTCCACACAGTCACCCAAGGCCGGAATTGAACCAAGGTCCTGGCGCTGTGAGGCAGCAGTGCTAACCACTGTGCCACTCTCCTGTTATAAATACTCCCGTTGGGATTCTGCTCCTGCAAGGATCTTTCAATGGCCTTAGTTGGGTCTCAGTAGCCTTACTCCACTGGCTAGACAACCTTGCTCAGCTTGCCCTCTTGTGGTTGGGCTTAAACCCCAGTGGGGTCCCATGTGCAACACAGGATCCTGGTTTCCATTTTCCAACGAGCTTCCTGCCTGACGGATCTGACAGGATCCTCCACTGTCACCAATACCACCGGACGCTGGGATTGGGGAATTGGCGAGAATAGGGAGAGAAGTGGAGCTATGGCATTATACCTACTCCCTCGCTCCCTTCCTGCTGAGGAGGCAGGGTTACCATTGGCCTCTGCCCAGGATGCAGATGGAGCTGACCCAGGAAGCACAGGTAGGGTCCCCCTTAGTGACATCACTGAGGAGGCCAAGCAGATTGGAAGACCTGAGACTATTGATGTCAGAGATTATGGAAGAGATCTTTAGGCTGTTCATATCAGTGTGATCTTCTGGTCACGATGATGTCGCAACCCCTGTCGCAGGTTCCCCAGAGGTGGCGGGGGGGTGGATTCAATGGGGAATCCCATTGACAGTGGCGGAACCAAAAGATCCCACTGCCACACAGTGCCGCACCATCTCCCCCGCTGAGAGACGCACTGCAAGGGGGCAGAAAATCCCACCCATCATTCACAATCTTCCAAAATCTTTAGTTTGGAATCTCTGGCCGGAATTCTCCGGCCGTGCAGGTCTAAGAGCCGGAAATTCCCGTCCAACTGTCAATGGGCCTTCACATTGTCCACAACCCCCGCCCGCTAAAATTGCAGTGGCGGGTGGGGTGGGAAAATTCCGGCCTATATTTGTATTCGAAATGATGGGAGGCTTTGAATGCATAACTTTTCCTTCCTTTATATGTTCCTGGGACTAAATTGTGTTGCACACATCACAGTCTTCCATACGTCTCAGACACACTTTCATTGATTGTCAAATTAAAACGGTAGCCATGGACCTCAGTTAAGGAGGCCCCAACCTCTGGATTACCGACAGAGTCAAGCACCCCAACTGTTCAGCCAACTTGGAGCGTGCATTGGCAATGTCCTCCCTCTCAAACACAAACAATTCTGTTTTAAATCATTTCAAAAATTCTTATAAAAAATGCGTTACCTGTAATCAATACTCCACATATCTTATTCACAAGTTCTTAAAGTTTCATGGCATTGTGGTACCTAATCTACTAACACACATGGCAGCTGTGTTTCCCACATATTTACCTGAATAACATGGTGCATTGTGAAGGACGTTTATATCCCACCAGACTGGAATGTTACACTGTGGTATATTGAAGGTGATTAGGTAGCACAAATGCGAATCAATGGGGGAGAAGCAACACTTCAAACTCTGTGAAACACTGTAAACTATGATTAAAAAGTTATTTACATCATTTGTACACATTTTCCCATGCTCTGTCACCATCTTCTCACATACTGCCACAGCAGCTACAGAGGATACAAAGCATTGACTTGCCAACTGCATTTAGATTTCACCATTAAACTGAAATTAGCACAGTTGAGTGCCTGTGTGTGAGTGGGCTGGGATTATCCGGCCCGGTATCTGTGAACGTGAGGAGGCTGGGACGGGGCCTGGTATCTGTGTGGCTGGGATCACGGGGCCCATATCCGTGTTTTTTTGGGAGTTGGGATTGCACAGTTCAATCTCTGAGTGCACAGAGAACAAGAGCCATTAGGCCTAGGATCTGAGTGCGGAGGAAGTTTGGATCACAGGGCTCCCATCCAGTGGCCCAGTATTCGAATCACACTTGCTGCCTGTGGTAAGAGTAAATGGACTTTCTCTGCGCACAACTGCGGTGGTGGAGGCTCTAACTGCAAGGCAACAGGAAGAGGCGGGCACAGAACGGGGAGACAGGGAGGGCCTAGAAAGGAACTGAACTTTGCAACAAGAATGGCTTCGACTTGACATTCAATTTAGAATTTGCCTGATAAAGGGCAGGAAGACCTCGAAGCACCCGTCGCCTTCCTGTCCTGATCCCCTCTCCCTCCCCCTTGGGTGTGTCATTAGAGGAGAGCTGAGGCTCACTCACATTCAGCTCTGTCACCCACCCTCACTCTGAGTGTGCTCTGACCTCAGAGCAGAGGCGAGCGCAGGGATTAGTGAGCCCGGTGACACAGCAGGTCACCGTGACGCCTGCTCAGATTCTCAGTGCCGTGACCCCACAAGCCTCTGAAATCACCAACGGCGGTGGACCTGCCGGTGTTTTAACTGGACAAGATGCGAGCTAGATTCGTGTCTGAAACAACAGAGCCATTGAACCTGGCCTGGCGGAGCTGATCCCCACACTGGGGTCAAGGTATGGGGTCAGCAGTTCAATCTGGCGTCAAGTCCTTATGCATTTCTAGGGTGCCCCTTGGCTGATCTTTGACCCAGATGTAGTTAAAGAGATATCCTTGTGGAACAGGATGCGTTTGATTTGCCTGTTACCGATCAGTTACAGGTGAGATAAACCTAGTGACCACAGGACTCTGTCCCACCATCATTGGGTTCAGTTCAGTACTCAGAGCCACAAAGTGGTGAATAAGTGGGTGCGGAGTCTGTCACAGTTCTGATGCCCAGGCTCCTCGGTGTCGCAATGGCGCAGTTCCAGATTGTTGAGGGTCGGGGATGCTTGGCCGTGGAAGAATTCACCTTAAGAGGGAATGCCCTGTTCAAGGCCCCACTTTCAGAGGAAGCACAAGAGCAGAAACACAGCTGTGAAGCTGGGAGTCGACGGTGCCAAGTCGCCGCCAGTCCGGGGGTTAGACGTGGGTCTGCATCCGCCTCTGCAGTGGCCGCGTTAAGTCTGAGTTCTGCGAGGAGGAGTGCGAGTAGTGAGAGGAGGCAGAAGCCTTGCTGGCCTCGTCGAACTGGACCGAGCTGTCCTGCTTGCTGTTGCTGCTGACGCTGCTGTTGCACTGGTTGTCCAGGAAGGAGTTGCTGTCACTCATGGATCCTCGCTGGTATTCCCGCTCGCACAGCTCGATGGAGCTGCTGCCATTGCCCAGCACAAAGCGCTGCCCGTACTCGTACATGCGGTTGGCCGCGCTCAGTTGCGTGTAGAGGGTGGAGAAGGACATGCCGGTGGGCACCCGCTGCTTCACGTTGGGCCTCTGGTCAGGTGGGCACCCCACAGTGGCAGTGTTGCCAGCTGGCCGAAGATCTGGGAAGGTGCGGACGCTGTAATAACCATTGGTCGGATCCTATGAGAAAAAGGAAATGAAACTATTAGCAAAGAATTGATCTTTGAACCATTTGAGTCTGGTTGCATTTTAAGTGCATTGTGATCTATTTTATGAATCACTAAAGGACTGACAATCGGGGGCAGGTATCCATCCTACTGATGGCCATTGGTTGCCACTTCACTGGACGAAGAATCCAGGCGCCTACCTCATCCAGCTGAGGTTCTACACATGGTGTTTACACTGAAAGAACTTTTATTCCTCCAGCTCCTTTCAGGATTTCAGGACACATCAAATCTCTTTACAGCCAATTAAATACTCCTGAGGTGCAGTCACTGTAATATAGAGAAATGCGGCAGCCATTTTGTACTCAGTATGGTGCCACCAACAGCGATGTGTTAATCACCAGATAATCTGTTTTTGAAGATGTTGATTCAGGGTAACTCTTCTCAATATTAAGGGCTTCTTTATAAGTTGTAATTCGTCTGTCAGTTCCTGTTGCACATGGGCAAGGTAAAAAAATGTATGTTTGGCTGCAAGGATCCTTCACTCAGGGGGCCCTGCTTACCTCACACTCAACCTCTGAGCCTCAGTGAGGTTGAATTTCCCCAGGAGTCCGGTTATTTTATTAAAACTGACAATCTGGCGATTAGCCTCGCTGGGATCTTGCTGCGTCCAAATTAGCTTTGTTTTTAAAAAAAGTTGACAGGATGTTGGCATCGCCGGCAGTGTCAGCATTTGTTACCCATCTCCAACCACCCTTGGTGCTGTCGAAGGAGCTGTGGTCAGTTGCTGCTGCATTTCTCACATTGCGCCGGTGACTGTATTCAGAAGTATTTGATCGACCGTGCTGGGCTTTGGGATATTCTGCCGCTGTGAACCGAGTGACAGAATTGCAAGAATTTCCTTTTTTTTACCTGAATATTGAATTGATTTTGCTGGGTAATGGTGGAGCTAAGGAAGGTAGATGGTTAAAGTTTATTTATCAGTGTCACAAGTAAGCTTACATTAACACTGCAATGAAGTTACTGTGAAAATCCCCTAGTCGCCACACTCCGGCGCCTGTTCGGATACACCGAGGGAGAATTTAGCACGGCCAATGCATCTTTCAGACTGTGGGAGATGGTGTTTAAGTACAGATCACCCATGACCGGGTACAGATCATTCATGGCAGAATAGGCTGGGGGCAGGAAATGGCCTCCCTTTAAATAAATGCAAACTACTGCAGATGCTGGGATCTGAAACAAAAACAGAAAATGCTCGCAGATCTCAGCTGGAATGACAGCATCTGTGGAGAGAGAATGGAGCCAACCTCTCGAGTCTAGATGACCCTTTGTCAGAGCTGAGAGGAAGGCAAGTCAGCAGAGATTTGTGGTATGAGTGTAGGGAAGGGGGTAGCCTCCCTTTAAATCCCATGTTGCTCTTCACCCATTCACTTGTGAAAAATCGAAGGGCCTTTCCTCACTGTTCCTCCTGTCCCTGTGAACTTTGCTCTCCCGCACTCCATCCAGATTCATGCCCACGGAGCAAGAGTCCGGAATGAGAGGACTGGGAGCAGGGCCTGGTCACATATGGGAAAGGGGGCCCGGAATGCCCCCAGGAAGAGATGGGAATGTCTCATCACTCCATATGGTGCTGAGACCGTTCCTCCTGCTCCCATTCTGCACAGCTCTTTCCCTCCCCACCTCACCTCACACCATCTTTTGCAAAGGAGCAATGAGGATCATTCTGTCTCACTGATTTCCCACCCGCCTGAAAGAACAGACCATCGATTCAGAACTGCGCCATATTGTCACTTACCAGTCCCACTGCCAGAGCCAAAAGTGGGAGCTGAGACCGCTCCAGCTGGTGTTGGGGTGGGCGGGGGGCGGGGGAGGGGCAGGGACAGGATATTGCCTGCAGTGGTCAGTTAAGAGGCCATTGCTGGGACGTCATTCCCCTAGCGATGGTCACTGCTGAGGCTGAAACTCTGAGGAGAGGGTGTTTTAATGGTTGAGTGACCTCGGTGGCAGGTGGAGAAGGTGGTGGGAGCCTTGTCAGTGTTGGGGGTATTCATGGAGGACTCATGGCACCGTCGCCACAAGGCAGCCATGGCCAACGGTGGGGGAGAGCCTCCCCGTTGGCCATGGAGCACACATCAGGGAGCCTCCACCAATCAGCTGGGAGGCCACCAGAGTTTACCTGGCAGTCCCCCCATGCAATAGCAGCATCGACCCCAATCCCCCCCCCACCCGACTCCCCCAGCACCCCGCCAAGAAAGGCACAATTCCCATGCAGCTTAGAAGCAATCCTGAATTGACCATTCATTGGCTCAGTTAGCCACTTGGTGGGTGGCTGCACCATCGTGTTTCCCGCCCCTGCCAATGCAGCATGGTGTGAGAAAGGCATCAGGCTACCCTTCCCTCCGCTCCCCCCCCTCCCTCCCCGCCCCCCCAACCTCGGCATTTTGGCCCACCCTCCGGCAGCCTGTCACCAATGAGCCGGGAATATTCAACCTCAGGAATCAAATCACCTCACTCTCTGACTCTGTTGCATCTTGTGAGAGAAAACCCACAAGTTAGACTTTCACAGTCACATCTCTTATCTTTAGTTTTGAATTTGAAGCATTAACTTTACGGTTTCTGCCTATTGCTGAAGATTGAGCTGGAGCGGGTTCGGGGAAGCAGGGAAAGGTTGTCCAGTCTTCTCACTCCATGGGTGGGAAATTTCCCTTCCTGCCTGCCGCAGCAATTGTAGCGGGCAAGACATGGACCATGCAAAGGTCCGTTGTCTTTGGGTGGGATTTTCCAGCCTTGGGGCGAGCGGGGCCGAAAAATCCCGCCCCGTGCCTCCTCAGAATTGCTGAAAGCTCTCCAATCCGGCCATTGGGGAGGACAATTGGAGCCCAATTGGAGAGGTGGGTGGGTGGGTGGGGTGTGGGACAGACACCTTTCTTGCTGAATTAGCATCATGCAGGCACAGCCTGGCCCACCTCCGCATCCACTTCCCCCTTTCTGTGTTTTCAATGATGGTACAATGGTTGCAAATAAAGTCCGGTTTCTATCAATATGAACCGGAGAACTGAAGATAGATTGAACACCAGAAGATCCACTGTGAGCTCTCCCAACCTTGATGTGCTGGTATTCTTTCTCCTCTTCCTTGAGAACTTCCAGTTGTTTCAGCACCGGGTCCTGATCAAACTCTCCTCTGTCGATCTGTAAACAACACAATAACATCATTGACTCTCGATCCTCTCACCTTTTCCCCTGCCCCACAGCCAAGTATGCCACGACGATAAATGTCTGATTTTGCCTCAGCAAAGAGTTCGACCGTGCCCCCACAAACACGGTGAATGGTGTGCTCTCTACTCTGCAAGAGGGCTTCTCCTCTATTTATACTTGTGTTCTCATCTTCGAGGAGGTGCCAAGAATTACGTTAGCACTTTCGGGTGCAGGGATCGTGATGGACAAGTACAAAAAACATTTAAATGCCATTTCCTTTTCATTTATTAAGAAACTGCAGTGGATGCTTTAGTCATGAGGACTGGCTTGTTTAAACTTGGTTCAAACGGGGAGGTGATGGCCAAGTGGCATCATCGCTAGACTATTGATCCAGAAACTCAGCTAATGTTCTGGGGACTCTGGGTTCGAATCCCACCACGGCAGATGGTGGAATTTGAATTCAATTAAAAAAAAATCTGGAACTAAGAATCTACTGATGACCAGTAAATTGTTGATTGTCGGAAAAACCCATCTGGTTCACTAGTGTCTTTTAGGGAAGGAAATCTGCCGTCCTCACCCGGTCTGACCTACATGTGACTCCAGAGCCACAGCAATGTGGTTGACCCTCAACTGCCCTCTGAAGTGGCCTAGCAAGACACTCAGTTCAAGAGCAACTAGGGATCGGCAATAAATACTGGCCAGACAGCAACATCCATGTCCCATGAATGAATAAAAATAAATTGAAAAGGATTCAATCAGGAAAATGCAGAGAAACTATCGAGACCAATTGTAAAATTAGAGGCAGGACATTCTGGAGAGAAACCAGTGAGCAGTTTCACACAAAGAGCAATGCAGTGGCACAGTGGTTAGCACCAGGGACCTGGATTCGATTCCAGCTTTGGGTGACTGTCCGTGTGGAGTTTGCATGTTCTTCCCGTGGGTTTCCTCCAGGTGCTCCGGTTTCCTTCGACAGTTCAAAGATGTGCAGGCTAGGTGGATTGGCCATGATAAATGCATGGGGTTATGGAGGTTGGGTGGAGGGGAGAGCCTGGGTAAAATGCACTGTTGCAAAGTTGCTGCAGACTCTTTATTTTTTAATTCATTCATGGGATGTTGGGCATTTTAAGAGTCAAGCATATTGCTGTGGGTCAGATCAGGCAGATTTCTTCCCTAAAGGACATGAATGAACCAGAGAGGTATTTATGACTATCAGCAATGGTTTCATGGTCACCAATAGACTTTCAATTCCAGATTCTTTTACTGAATTCAAATTTCACCATCTGCCGTGGTGGGATTTGAACCTGGGTCCCCAGAGCATTACCCTGGGTCTCAGGTCCAGTGACAATACCACCAGGTCACTGCCTCCCCGCTGCTCTGCGGGGATTGTAAAGGGCAGTAGAAATCTGTAATTCTTCAGCTAAAAAAGCTGTGGATTAATTGGGTTTTTTGAGTTTGGTTTGGTGAAGGGAGCAGAGGCAGCTAAATGGAGTCGATGTACAGGTCTGACTGAATGGCGGTGAGGGGGAGGGGTGCTGAATAGTAGCCTCCTGTTCCTACATTCCTTATACAAATAATGCTTAAAACATAGAGAGCAACCAATGTGAAATCACAGTCCATGAAGGGAGAGATGGGGTAAAGCAGATGGACTGCAGGATCATTTAATCTTGTGTCAGTTGCAGGCAAACTCTTAGAATCCATAATTCCAGAACAGATTAACATGGTGTCAGTCTGATGGAATAATCAGGGTGATGCAGCGAGATTTGTCAAAGGGAAGTCAAGTCTGACAAACATAATTGTGATGTGTGAAGGAAAGGATTGATAAAAGAGGATGAAGGTGCATTCATTTTCAAAAGTGCTCAATAAGGTGTCTCTCAGGAGATTTCACAGCATCACAGGATAGTTTACACTGCAGGAGGAGGCTCTTTGGCCCATCGTGCCTGCAACAGCTCTCCGAATCAGCAATTCACTGAGCACAATTCTCCCATAACCCTGCACATTCTTCCTTTATAGGTCACAGTCTAATTCCCTATGAATGCCTCCACTCCACTCTCAGGCAGAGTATCCCAGACCTCAACCACTCGCTGCGTGAAAAAGCTTTTCCTCGTGTCGCTTTTGCTTCTTTTACAAATAACTTTAAATCATAGAATAGAATCAAAGAACCCCGACAGTGCAGAAGGAGGCCATTTGGCCCATCGAGCCTGCACCGACAACAATCCCACCCAGGCCCTATTCCCGTATCCCCACATATTTACCCTGCTAATCCCCCTGACACTAAGGGGCAATTTAGCATGGCCAATCAACCTAACTCGCATATCTTTGGAGTGTGGGAGGAAACTGGAGCACGCGGATGAAACCCACACAGACACGGGGAGAACGTGCAGACTCCGCACAGACAGTCACCTGAGGCCGGAATCGAAGCTGGGTCCCTGGTGCTGTGAGGCAGTAGTGCGAACCACTGTGCTGCCCCATCTGTGCCTCTTGGTTCCTGATCCTCTCACAAGTGGGAACAGTTTCTTCCTCTCTACTCTTGTCCATACCTCTCAGGATTTTGTATACCTGAACGGTGCTTGGGTCCTTGGGCAGCACGGTAGCACAGTAGTTAGCACTGCTGCCTCACAGCATCAGGGACCCGGGTTCTCTTCTGGCCTTTGGTCACTCTCTGTGTGGAATTTGCACATTCTCCCCATGTCTGCATGAGTTTCCTCCGGGTGCTCCGGGTTTCCTCCCACACTCCAAAAGACGTGATGGTTAGATGCACAGGCCATGCTAAATTCTCCCCCAGTGTACCCGAACAGGCGCCGGTGTGTGGCGACTAGGGGATTTTCACAGTAACTTCATTGCAGTGTTAATGCTAGCCTACTTGTGATGCTAATAAATAAACTTTAAACTTTGTTATAAAAATTCAGGTGGCTGGAATAAGAAGAAATGTAAATAGAAAGCTGATTGGTTGAGGGGGGATCTTATTGAAACTTACAGGATAGTGCGAGGCCTGGATAGAGTGGATGTGGAGAGGATGTTTCCATTAGTAGGAAAAACTAGAACCAGAGGGCACAACCTCAGGCGAAAGGTACGATTCTTTAAAAAAGAGATGAAGAGGAATTTCTTCAGCCAGAGTGTTGTGAATCTGTGAGACTCTTTGCCGCACAATGCTGTGGAGGACAGGTCATTGAGTGTCTTTAGGACAGAGATAGATAGGTTCTTGATTAATAAGGGGATCAGGGGTTATGGGGAAAAGGCAGGAAAATGGGGATGAGAAAAAAATCAGCCATGATTGAATGGCAGAGCAGACTCGATGGGCTGAGTGACCTAATTCTGCTCCCATAACAAAGAACAAAGAACAATATAGCACAGGAACAGGCCCTTCGGCCCTCCAAGTCCGCGCCGCTCCCTGGTCCAAACTGGACCATTCTTTTGTATCCCTCCATTCCCACTCCGTTCATGTGGCTATCTAGATAAGTCTTAAACGTTCCCAGTGTGTCCGCCTCCACCACCTTGCCCGGCAGCGCATTCCAGGCCCCCGCCACCCTCTGTGTAAAATACGTCCTTCTGATATCCGTGTTAAACCTCCCCCCCTTCACCTTGAACCTATGACCCCTCGTCACCACCGTCCTGGGAAAAAGCTTCCCACCGTTCACCCTATCTATGCCTTTCATAATTTTATACACCTCTGTTAGGTCACCCCTCATCCTCCGTCTTTCCAGTGAGAACAACCCCAGTTTACCCAATCTCTCCTCATAACTAAGCCCTTCCATACCAGGCAACATCCTGGTAAACCTCCTCTGCACTCTCTCTCTAAAGCCTCCACGTCCTTCTGGTAGTGTGGCGACCAGAACTGGACGCAGTATTCCAAATGCGGCCGAACCAACGTTCTATACAACTGCAACATCAGACCCCAACTTTTATACTCTATGCCCCGTCCTATAAAGGCAAGCATGCCATATGCCTTATTCACTACCTTCTCCACCTGTGACATCACCTTCAAGGATCTGTGGACTTGCACACCAGGTCCCTCTGCGTATCTACACCCTTTATGGTTCTGCCATTTATCGTATAGCTCCCCCCTACGTTAGTTCTACCAAAATGCATCACTTCGCATTTATCAGGATTGAACTCCATCTGCCATTTCTTTGCCCAAATTTCCAGCCTATCTATATCCTTCTGTAGCCTCTGACAATGTTCCTCACTATCTGCAAGTCCAGCCATTTTCGTGTCGTCCGCAAAATTACTCATAACCCCAGTTACACCTTCTTCCAGATTGTTTATATAAATCACAAACAGCAGAGGTCCCAATACAGAGCCCGGCAGAACACCACTCGTAAGAGTTTTAACAACACCAGGTTAAAGTCCAACAGGTTTATTTGGTAGCAAACACCATTAGCTTTCGGAGCGAGCGCTCCGAAAGCTAATGGTATTTGCTATCAAATAAACCTGTTGGACTTTAACCTGGTGTTGTTAAAACTCTTACTGTGTTCACCCCAGTCCAACGCCGGCATCTCCACATCATGAACACCACTAGTCACAGACATCCAGCCGGAAAAAGACCCATGTCCTATGGTCTTGTGATCAAAGAGCTGTATTTTTGCCGAGCCAGAGAGACTTCTATGGACCTTTAAAAAAATGGCGTCAGGGACCCGATTCTGGGATGGCTGACCACATGCCCAGGTTTTCTGATTTTCTGTCTTTTTAGGGTACGTTCTGGTTTGGGTTGCGAGCCCGCACTCGGCACTTAGCTGGCTGCATTGCAGGGATGGGCATGTGCTCATCACCCACAATTATCATGGCCCTGAGCAGATTTTCACAGAGTTGTGGTTCATGGCACCTCAGATGTGCCATTTAGTCCACATGAAGACAACGAAAGTTAAGGACCTCCTCATTCTCCCATGCAAAAGGGCGCACCTACACATCCCCAATGGCCCCTCATAACCCTCGGCCCATGACAATGGGTTCCCCCAGCCCATTGGGCTTCTTTTGCCCCCCCTCCCCCGATGCCCAAGCTATAACATTTCCATATCCATTCACCAACGATACACTGTAAAGAACCAATGGTTCCAGAATGACAGTAAGGTGAATATAAAACACATTTTTAAAAGCAATTCATAGATAACATACCGAAAAAAAATCATTTTTACTGCAGGTCAACAAATGTGTTGAATATCTAGATACTTTAAAGTATCAATATCACCAACTGCAAGCACGTGAAACCTCGTTATTTTGTGTAGATAAACAATGTAGAATTGTCAGAAGAGATCAGAGAGTCAGAGCCATCAATAAAGCAATGTTTTTCCTGGGGCTCAGGTGTTTTATTACAGTAATGGATATCTGGGCTCTCAGCCACGCATGCATAGGTTGAGCAGAAAGCCCATGCTCTCAGTGTGCATTGTGGGACTATATATTCATGCTGTGTGTGTATATATACTATCGAGCTGCAGAGGGTAGCATTGCATGTTCATATTAACAGTGTAATGTGCACTCTGGGAGTGTGTGTCCATCCTTGAGTGTTTACAGTGGGATGTGTGTTCTTCCTTTCAGTGTGTACTGTGGGGCTGTGCATTCATGTCGTTTATTTATTTCATTTATTAGTGTCACAAGTAGGCTTACATTAACACTGCAATTATGGTAGTGTGAAAATCCTCTAGTCGCCACACTCCGGCACCTGTTTGGGTACACTCAGGGAGAATTTAGCATGGCTAATCCACCTAACCAGCACGTCTTTGGACTGTGTGAGGAAACCGGAGCACCCGGAGGAAACCCACGCGGACATGGGGAGAACGTGCAGACTCCGCACAGACAGTGACCCTAGCTGGGAATCAAACCCGGGTTCCTGGTGCTGTGAGGCAGCAGTGCTAACCACTGTGCCACCCATTATTAGTGTGTACTGTGCAACAGTGTATTCATATTGTCAGTGTGCACTGTGGGACTGTATTATTGTCAGTGTGTAATATGGGACTGTGTATTACTGTCAGTGTGTACTATGGGACTGTGTATTATTGTCAGTGTGTACTCTGGGACAGTGTATTCATATTGTCATTGTGCACTATGGGACTGTGGGACTGTGTATTCATTGTCAGTGTGTACTATGGGACTGTATTATTGTCAGTGTGTACTGTGGGACTGTGTATTATTGTCAGTGTGTACTGTGGGACTGTGTATTATTGCCAATGTGTACTGTGGGACTGTGTTTTATTGCCAGAGTGTACTTTTGGACTGTGTTTTATTGCCAATGTGTACTGTGGGACTGTATATTATTCCTAGTGTGTACTGTGGGAATTGTATTATTGTCAGTGTATACTGTGGGACTGTGTATTATTGTCAGTGTGTACTGTGGGACTGTGTATTATTGTCAGCGTGTACTGTGGGACTGTGTATTATTGTCAGTGTGTACTGTGGGACTGTGTATTATTGTCAGTGTGTACTGTGGGACTGTGTATTATTGCCAGTGTGTACTGTGGGACTGTGTATTATTGCCAGTGTGATATCCACTCCATCTGTGGGACTGTGTATTATTGCCAGCAGATATCCACTCCATCTGACGAAGGAGCAGTGCTCCGAAAGCTTATGGTATTTGCTACCAAATAAACCTGTTGGACTTTAACCTGGTGTTGTGAGACTTCTTACTGTGTATTATTGTCAGTGTGTACTATGGGATTGTGTATTATTGTCAGTGTGTACTGTGGGACTGTGTATTATTGTCAGTGTGTACTGTGGGACTGTGTATTATTGTCAGTGTGTACTATGGGACTGTGTATTACTGTCAGTGTGTACTGTGGGACTGTGTATTATTGCCAGTGTGTACTGTGGGACTGTGTATTATTGTCAGTGTGTACTATGGGACTGTGTATTATTGTCAGTGTGTACTCTGGGACAGTGTATTCATATTGTCATTGTGCACTATGGGACTGTGGGACTGTGTATTCATTGTCAGTGTGTACTATGGGACTGTATTATTGTCAGTGTGTACTGTGGGACTGTGTATTATTGTCAGTGTGTACTATGGGACTGTGTATTATTGTCAGTGTGTACTGTGGGATTGCTAGTTCCCATTGTGCGTACTGTGTAGCCTGTGTTGATGTTGAATGCGAGTGGTAACATTGAGTGTGGATTCTAAGTGTATCTGGCGGTGCTGGGAACATTCACTATAACAGCAGCAGGACTTAGGGCTGACTGCTCTGACCTCTAACCCTGTGGCATCAGACACTCCTACCCTGAGTGAGATCAGCCAGATTAGCACAGCCAGAGCATGATGCTTGGAGCTCTGATCTGAAAAGTGTGCTTCTTGTCTCACACAGCACAGTGCATTAACCCACTGAGTCATTGAGGATTGTGGATGAGAAGTCCTGAACTCACCATCACGTTTTTAATTGTCTGCTCTCCCGTTTGCTGGGTTCCATTATGGTCCTTGTGGACAATCTCTACCCGGATGTCATTCTTGGCTGAGACTTCACCTTTACCGTCTGCAAAACAGTCACAGCAGAGAAATCAAACTCTTGCTCCCTCGATCACTCACATTTACAAATCAATGAGCAGCCTGAGACTGCGAGAGACATGGAGTGCAGTCTATTGTACGGAAGGCAATCAACACACAGGCTCATCCATGATCCCACACCCTGCCCCATCATTGTATCCAACTGCTCCTTAAAAGGTCAACTGTAAATACGTACCTCAGAAGTGGCAAGTGATGATTTACCCAACCAATGCACAACTCAGCACCTACAATCAATTAGAGATTCAATCCCTCGGAACTAATACACTCAAATGTTGCTACCAATACTCACCTTAATCACTCATATAATTTACACTACTCCTTATACACCTATGACTGTGTGGCCAATTCCCCTCCAACTCGATTTTCAAGTTTGCTGACAACACCACCGTAGTGGGTCGGATCTCAAACAATGATGAGACAGAGTACAGGAATGAGATAAAGAATCTGGTGAACTGGTGCGATGACAATAATCTCGCCCTCAATGTCAACAAAACGAAGGAGATTGTCATCGACTTCAGGAAGCGTAAAGAAAAACATGCCCCTGTCTACATCAATGGGGACGAAGTAGAAAGGGTCGAGAGCTTCAAGTTTCTAATTGTTCAGATCACCAACAGCCTGTCCTGGTCCCCCCATGCCGACACTATAGTTAAGAAAGTCCACCAATGCCTTTATTTTCTCAGAAGACTAAGGAAATTTGGCATGTCAGCTACAACTCTCACCAACTCTCCCAAAGGCAGGGGAGTCTAAAACTAGAGGGCATGGGTTTAAGGTGAGAGGGGAGAGAAACAAAAGTGTCCAGAGGGGCAATTTTTTCACACAGAGGGTGGTGAGTGTCTGGAACAAGCTGCCAGAGGTAGTAGTAGACGCGGGTACAATTTTATCTTTTAAAAAGCATTTAGACAGTTACATGGGTACGATGGGTATAGAGGGATATGGGCCAAATGCGGGCAATTGGGATTAGCTTAGGAGTTTTAAAAAAAAGGGAGGCATGGACAAGTTGGGCCGAAGGGCCTGTTTCCATGCTGTAAACCTCCATGACTCAACTTTTACAGATGCACCAGAGACAGCATTCTTTCTGGTTGTATCACAGCTTGGTATGGCTCCTGCTCTGCCCAAGACCGCAAGAAACTAAAAAGGTCGTGAATTTAGCCCAATCCATTACGCAAACCAGCCTCCCATCCATTGACACTGCCTACACTTCCCGCTGCCACGGAAAAGCAGCCAGCATAATTAAGGACCCCACGCACCACGGATATTCTTTCTTCCACCTTCTTCCTTCGGGAAAAAGATATAAAAGTCTGAGGTCACGTACCAACCGACTCAAGAACAGCTTCTTCCCTGCTGCTGTCAGACTTTTGAATGGACCATCTTGCACTAAGTTGATCTTTTTCTACACCCTAGCTATGACTATAACACTGCATTCTGCACTCTCTCCTTTCCTTCTCTATGTGCGGTATGCTTTGTCTGTATAGTGTTCAAGAAACAATACTTTTCACTGTATGTGACAATAATAAATCAAATCAAAATCAAATCGAATCCCTACAGTGCAAGAAGAAACCATTCGGCCCATCGAGCCTGCACCGACAACAATCCTACCTCGGCCCTATCCCCAGAACCCCATATATTTACTTATAATCCACATATTTACTTTGATAATCCCTCGACACTGAAGATCAATTTAGCGTGGTCAATCCACCTAACCTGCACATCTTTGGACTGTGAGAGGAAACTGGAGCACCCGGAGGAAACCCACGCAGACACGGGGAGAACGAGCAAACTCACACAGACAGTGACCCGAGGCTGGAATTGAACCCGGGGCCCTGGTGCTGTGAGGCAGCAGTGCTAACCACTGTGCCACCATGCTGTCCTCCAGAAACCCACTCCAGAAATGTTATATTGTGGACACCATGGGCAGGATTTTCCAGCCGTGCTCACCCCAAAACCGGCAAATCCCGCCCGAGGTCAATGGACCTTCGCTACGGTTCCCGTGGTGGACGGGATGGGAAAACCCCCCCCATGGATCCAGTGATGACAGGCCTGCTGGCATGCTTGGTAACCATCCATCATGTTAGCGAGCAATGATAAGGACCGCAAACCACAAGAAGCACCATCAGAAACGCTGTGCTTTAACTCAGCAATGCAGATCAGCCGCCAAGGGGGTACACAGCAGTTTGAACTGAATACGTATCCCCGTTCTGAACTCGCAAACTTCATGGTCCTACAGAACCCAATGGGGCATTGCTGCTCAGCAGGCAAGTGTGGATAACCCGCCCCTCCCCAGTCATCACTCACTGATACTTCCCGGAATACATTGTGCATTGCTCATAAACAAGGAGAAGATGAATGATGCCCAGTGCGTGCGGGTAACCAGCTGCCCAAGCTGAACATCGGACAGAAAGATTGAGTACAACACGCAACTCAAGGCCCATGGCATCCTGCAGAAATCATCAACATACACCCAGAACCAAGATCATATCAAGTTCAAACACTGAATAGCAGGTCAGTGTGATGAAACAGATGCTGAATCAGTACACTACCACCCGAGTAATCCTCCACTGTGACAGGGACATGATCTAAGACACAAACAAGGCAACCCTATCCAGCATTCTGGTAACGCACATCATCCTCCAGTGAAAATTACCCTAATGAAAGCTGCACCGATACCTTTCAGAGAATTGTGGAAATGTTGCTCTGTGTTGAAGTACATTCAGACACAGTGTTATTCTGCTGTCATGTAAATAGTAAATATGTAAATAAAATTGATTCTTTAAAGGTTCAGAAGGAAATGGGGGTATTGCGATATTCTGTGCTGGCACCTTGAAGAGGTGAATGTCTTTAGCTACTGATCGCACCAATTCAGCAAGGCATGACATACTAGTCCTGTGACCTGTAGGCAGTCTGCAAGCAGGTTTTTTTAAGTTTATTTATCAGTGTCACAAGTAGGCTTACATCAACACTGCAATGAAGTTACTGTGAAAATCCCCTAGTTGCCACACTCAGGCGCCTGTTTGGGCACACTGAGGGAGAATTTAGCATGGCCAATGCAGCTAACCAGCACGTCTTTTGGAGTGTGGGAGGAACCCAGAGCACCCGGAGGAAGCCCACGCAGGCATGGGAAGAACGTGCAGACTCCGCACACACAGTGACCCAAGCTCGGAATCGAACCTGGGTGCCTGGCGCTGTGAGGCATCATTGCTAACCACTGTGCACCATCCCGCCCCAGGAATAAGACATTTGTATAGAGGTCTCTCAATTAGCTCCCTGTATGTGGTCTTATCTTCAAATAAAGAACTTATATTAAAACAAAGAACAAAGAACAATATAGCACAGGAACAGGCCCTTCGGCCCTCCAAGCCCGCGCCGCTCCCTGGTCCAAATAGAGCACTCTTTTGTATCCCTCTATTCCCACTCTGTTCATGTGGCTATCTCGATAAGTCTTAAACGTTCCCAGTGTGTCCGCCTCCACCACCTTGCCCGGCAGCGCATTCCAGGCCCCCACCACCCTCTGTGTAAAATACGTCCTTCTGATATCCATGTTAAACCTCCCCCCCCCCCGCCCTCACCTTGAACCTATGACCCCTCGTGAACGTCACCACTGACCTGGGAAAAAGCTTCCCACCGTTCACTCTATGCCTTTCATAATTTTATACACCTCTATTCGGTCTCCCCTCATCCTCCGTCTTTCCAGTGAGAACAACCCCAGTTTACCCAATCTCTCCTCATAACTAAGCCCTTCCATAACAGGCAACATCCTGGTAAACCTCCTCTGCACTCTCTCTAAAGCCTCCACGTCCTTCTGGTAGTGTGGTGACCAGAACTGGACGCAGTATTCCAAATGCGGCCGAACCAACGTTCTATACATCTGCAACATCAGACCCCAACTTTTATACTCTATGCCCTGTCCTATAAAGACAAGCATGCCATATGCCTTCTTCACCACCTTCTCCACCTGTGACGTCACCTTCAAGGATCTGTGGACTTGCACACCCAGGTCCCTCTGCGTATCTACACCCTTTATGGTTCTGCCATTTATCGTATAGCTCCCCCCTACATTAGCTCTACCAAAATGCATCACTTCGCATTTATCAGGATTGAACTCCATCTGCCATTTCTTTGCCCAAATTTCCAGCCTATCTATATCCATCTGTAGCCTCTGACAATGTTCCTCACTATCTGCAAGTCCAGCCAATTTCGTGTCGTCTGCAAACTTACTGATCACCCCAGTTACACATTCTTCCAGATCGTTTATATAAATCACAAACAGCAGAGGTCCCAATACAGAGCCCTGTGGAACACCACTAGTCACAGGCCTCCATCCGGAAAAAGACCCTTCCACTACCACCCTCTGTCTTCTGTGACCAAGCCAGTTCTCCACCCATCTCGCCACCTCCCCCTTTATCCCATAAAATCCAACCTTTTGCATCAACCTACCATGAGGTACTTTGTCAAACGCTTTACTAAAGTCCATATGGACGACATTCACGGCCCTTCCCTCGTCAACCATTCTAGTCACTTCTTCAAAAAACTCCACCATGCTGACTATCGTTAATGAGTTTATTCCTTTCTAAATGCGCATACATCCTGTCTCTAAGAATCCTCTCCAACAACTTCCCTACCACGGACGTCAAGCTCACCGACCTATAATTACCCGGGTTATCCTTCCTACCCTTCTTAAATATCGGGACCACATTAGCTATCCTCCAATCCTCTGTTTCATCGGTCCTTACGTCTGATTGGGCACATTTATGTTGAAGTATAGAAGAAGGTAACAATGTGTACTTGTTTGGGCTAAAGATACAGAGATGGGAATATTCTGTTCCGTTGTTTAAAGTATAATTTACCTGCAAAGATAGTGTACAGTTAATCGTGTTTTTATTGTTTTATCACAGTAAATGTTTCAAAACAGGATGTCTTGCCATGTCATTCTTTCAACTATTAGCTGTACGTTCGAATTGGTTTTTAAAAGTGATTGGTTTATAGTTCATAAGGACATTAAACTGAGTTTCTATCCAGCTGTTCTGGGGCTGTGGGTAGACATTAATGATTCCATTGCAAAGCAGGGAATTCTTGTGTTGTTCTTAGCGACCCCCACTGGCATCAGAAAAAACACAGGTGAACCAGTGTGACTGGTCACTACTGCTTGTGGGATCTTGCTGAGCACAAAATCAGAAAGTTGTGCCAAGGTACCTGATAAGCCTTTATTTCCAGGAGACCCCTCTTCTCTCTAAGCCTGTAGAGCCCAGATGTATCCATTTGTTCTTCATAACTCAGCCTTCTGATATTAGGGATGTGATTCCTCTTGGTGAAGCTTCCACAGTTTGAGTGTCTCTCATTTGCTTTCGTGCCCAAACTTGTTCTGCCCAGAGCAGACTTACCTATTTGGTTCATTCATAGGATCTGAGAATCACTGGCAAAGCCAGCACTTTTTGCCCATCCCTTGTTTCCCTTCAGAAGGTTGTGACAAGCCATCTTCTTGTTCGGCTGCAGTCCGTGAGGTGAAGATGCTCCCAGGGTGTTGTTTGGGGCAGAGTTCCAGGACTTGGGGTGGCACGGTGGCACAGCGGTTAGCACTGCTGCCTCACAGCGCCAGGGACCCAGGTTCGATTCCGGCTTCGGGTGACTGTCTGTGTGGAGTCTGCACGTTTTCCCCATGTCTGCGTGGGTTTCCTCCGGGTGCTCTGGCTTCCTCCCACAATCAAAGATGTGCGGGTTAGGTGGATTGGCCAAGCTAAATTGACTCTAGTGTCAGGGGGATTAGCAGGGTAAATATATGGAATTACGGGGATAGGACCTGGGTGGGATTGTGGTCGGTGCACCCAATGGGCTGAATAGCCTCCTTCTGCACTGCAGGGATTCTATGGCTTCGACCCCAAAATAATGAAGGAACGATGATGTATTTCCAAGCCAATAAGATATGTCACTTATCCTGACCTGTTAAACATCTCTTAATTACTTCACGCTAATGCTGTACCTTCCGCTACTTTGGGCCTTAAACTCTGCAATGCCCTCCATAAGCCTGGCTGATTCTGTATCCGTACTTCTCCTCCTTAGAAGTCTACCTCTTTGACCAAGTTCTTGTTCCGCTGTCATAATATCTCATGTGACTCATGTTATAATCCAGGTCAGAAACTCCAAGATATTTTATGAAGTTAGCCTTGACCAGAAGTTTAGCACACAAAGGGCGGCACGGTAGCACAGTGGTTAGCACTGCTGCTTCACAGCTCCAGGGACCTGGGTTCGATTCCCGGCTTGGGTCACTGTCTGTGTGGAGTTTGCACATTCTCCTCGTGTCTGCGTGGGTTTCCTCCGGGTGCTCCGGTTTCCTCCCACAGTCCAAAGATGTGCGGGTTAGGTTGATTGGCCATGCTAAAGTTGCCCTTAGTGTCTTGAGTTGCGTAGGTGAGAGGGATTAGTGGGTAAAATATGTAGGGGTATGGGGGTAGGGCCTGGGTGGGATTGTGGTCGGTGCAGACTCGATGGGCCGAATGGCCTCTTTCTGTGCTGTAGTTTCTATGATTCTATGAAACTGAGAATGCTCACGTGGTTTTGCAGCTCTGCAACACCTGCTGTGAATTAGTCCTTTGGCTGGAGGATTGAAACTCTGGTTTCTCTGTTCTGAAAATCCCAGCACCTCGAGATAGAGATAGAGCCATTGCTGCTCTCTAGCAAGCAAACCACTGACAGCAACATTTTCACTCCAGAAAGACAAGAAAAACTGCAAACAACTAGCCAGCTGAATTTCTAATATCAAGGAGAGACATAAAACACTGCATTCAGCCTGGAGTCCAAACACATTCTAACTCGCCAGCAACCAAACCTGAAAGTAAGAGAACTCTTGGAAGAGGAAAAACAAACTGTCCCACCTGACCTGTCAATCATTCTTCCCACAACAATTCAAAAAGGGTCTTAAACTCCCAGAGAGTGCATTAGGCCCAGATTAAAATAAGCAAAGGCCCATTCAAATCATTTAAGCAGCAATAAAAGATGTCACCACTGACCTCACAGTGCCAATAACAGAAAAAAACAGGCTTGCCTACAAATTGCAACAAACATGATTCAAAATGTATTTCTTAAAGGCACAGTCGTGTCACACTCGGTGTCAAATTTTGTTTGATAACTTTCCTGTGAAGCTGATTGAGAGGTTTCTCATTTTTAAAATTTGTTGTTGGAGGGGATCTTAGGGGGCGGAGAAGTGCTGGGTTTCAATGACTGGGGACTAAGGACTTAAAAACAACAATAGTTTATTCACTCTCCTGAGCAGTGTACATAAACAGTAACAGAATGGATAATTTTATAACATACTGATTGAACAGGCTAATAATTCGTAACTATTTACGTCGGGTGAGACACAGAGAAAGCTGTTGCAGCTGGTGCATAGCCCATTACGTCTCCTCTCCCCTCACACGTTTCTCATTGTTCAAAGATGAAAGATGAAGGCCAGTTGCGGACTATGTCGTTACGTGGTCCTGGAACCTTATGCTTGGTATGGTCTTACACTCTGAGCACGTGATTGTGCCAGTTGGCTGTGCTGTAGTTGTTCTTGAGCTGGTGCCCTCACTGTGGACTGTCTTGGGTTGTTCTATCGCTATACCCAGTAGGTGCAGGGCTCGCTGCGTAGGCCTCTGGAGGAGCCTCCACGTTTACTGCTGTGGAAGGCCTTTGTTGTAGCCGCATGACTGGGATGCTGATTGGCTGGTTCTGACACCGCTAATAGGTGGCGGCTGTTTCATACATGGGCACAATCTGAGCCTACCACGTAACTGTTCTGCTGTGGGGAATATCCGTGTGTGGTCTGAAGCCTGACTGCTTCAGCAGGTCTTATAGGGCCGAGTCTGTGGGCATTATGATCACAGTGCATTTTGCTTCTTAATAAGCATTCCATGAGAGTGCCACTCACATTGGTTTCAAGCTTCTAACTTTGGAGGACTGACTGGCTGTAATGCATTGCTGGCAAGGGAAGGCTGCTGCGGTTTCGATGTACAGTAGTTTGCAAAATGATTACACTTGCCACATGTATTGCAGCATTTACCATACTGTTCTGTACTGAGGTTGATAGTCACAACAGTTGGGGTGTGCCCGGTACTGGGGAAACTTCTTTCCCTTCTAAACTCCTTGCTGCTTTTTTCTGATTGTGCGTTTAGCCTACTGATGCTAATGGCTGTTTGTAATGTTAAATCTTTCTCTCGTGGCAGCAGCTTGCGGACAGAATTGCTGTGGACTCCGCAGACTATTCCTTCCCTGACTAACTCATCGGTAAGGATACCAAATGTATATTTCTTTGCTAAGATTTTCAAGGTTGCTGTATAGGATTTTATTAATTCATTTGGGTGTCGGGGGAGTTCTCCCGTCCTACCCGCCACAGGAATCATCGTGGTAGGGGGAGTGAATCACGCAAAGGTCCATTGATCTTGGGTGGGATTCTCTGGTTTTGGGGGCGAGCATGGCCAGAGAATCACCCCCCGGGCCGGAATTCTCCCATCCTGCCCGCCACTGGAATTCTAACGGGCGGGGGGTGAGGACCACGCAAAGTTTCATTGACCTCAGGTGGGAATCTCCAGTTTTCAGCCGAGCGCAGTCGGAGAATCCTGCCCAAAATCTTTGCTTTATTGAATTAAACGCGTGTCTGTCGAGTATTATATTCACTGGAAGTCAAATGCTTTCAAACTTTTTTAAGAATTATTTCAGAGTTCTCTTTCTCCTCCTGCATCTGACAAACAAACAATTCAAATTTCTCAATGGCCTTGGGGCTTGCTAGATTTAGTAAGGGGCAAGCTTGTACCTTTTCGGATATGTCAGATAATCCGGCATGGCAGTAAATACACCACTCCTTCTCAAACTTTGACCAACTGTACGCAATGTTCTCACTGAACACGAGTGTGTCAATGAGGCAAAGTCCTTGTGCCATGCTGGCAACTCCTGACACCAGGTAAAAGTGCAGGGTTCTAAATACAGGTGACCAAGGCTTAGAACTACAATAGTTTATTCAATAGTCGGAGCACCTCCACGTGTTTGTACTCTGCCCACTCTCCAGGGAGAACTCCCGTGCTCCCATCAAGTGACCTTTTAGACTAAAAGATATAGGAGCAGAATTAGACCATTTGACCCATCGAGTCTGTTCTGCCATTCAATCATGGTTGATATGATTCTCATCCCATTCTCCTGTATTCTCCTTGTAACCCTTGATCCCCTTATTGATCAAGAACCTATCTATCTCTGTTTTAAAGACACTCAATTACCTCCCCACGTCATCACGAGACTGCTCAGCCTACAGAGGAGGTGACATACCGCTTCCCTCATTCCACCTTGCTGGGGGAGGTAGTGGGTTTGGGAGGTCCTGTCAAACTTTGGCAGATATTTTCAGTAAAGCACACATTGAAGCCATGGTGCACCATGCTACTGCCGCGGAATGAAAACCTCTTCTGGCTCGGCAATGATTCAGCCATACGCTTTCACAATCAGTTTACAACTTTCTGATCACTGCCCATGCCTGTCAAAGTGAGGGTCTGCACCTCAGTGTTTCACACTCATGTCTACATAGTTTATATCTCCCAGCATTGTAATAATTTGTTTGGTAAGGAAGTGATACCCACTCTTCTGGTACCAGGCAATCAAAAGGCGGCACGGTGGCACAATGGTTAGCAGTGCTGCCTCATAGCGCCAGGGACCCGGGTTCGATTCCCGGCTTGGGTCACTGTCCGTGTGGAATCTGCACATTCTCCCCATGTCTGTGTGGGTTTCCTCCGGGTGCTCCAGTTTCTTCCCACAGTCCAAAGATGTGCAGGTTAGGTGAATTAGCCATGCTAGATTGCCCCTTAGTGTCTCAAGTTGTGTATGTTAAATGGTAAATTGTGCCGGATTATGGAGATAGGGTGAGGGCCTGGGTAAGAGTGTCAGTCATGATGTGGAGATGCTGGCGTTGGACTGGGGTGAACACAGTAAGAAGTCTCACAACACCAGGTTAAAGTCCAACAGGTTTATTTGGTAGCAAACACCATAAGCTTTCGGAGCACTGCTCCTTCGTCAGATAGAGTGGAAAGGAGCAGCGCTCCGAAAGCTTATGGTGTTTGCTACCAAATAAATCTGTTGGACTTTAACCTGGTGTTGTGAGACTTCTTACTAAGAGTGTCAGTGTAGACTCAATGGGCGGAATGGCCTCCTTCTTTACTGTAGGGTTTCTATGAAAGCGCTCCTAGTTAAAGATTTTAGTAGCACAGGAAGATGGTTCACACAGGATTGTGTTTTCATTGCTAAATAAACTAAATCAACAACTTGAGGGATAAATTAAAGGCAGCCCCTGAAAGGGTTACTGCGCCAAACTAAACAGAATCTCTAAGGAACCTTAAAATATCAAAATGGCATATGATTGAAGGGGACAATCACTCACACCAGTACCTGCGACGCCAATCGGGTAACTGGGTACCAGAATTGAGGTGTACTGTAATCAGTATTAAAATATTGCTTCAAAACTTCCCAGGGGTCAATTATTACTGCTGAGTGAGAACTCTGTCCATAATGGAAGGATACTCTTCCTGTTGGAGATATCGGAAGAAAAGAGAGAAGCTTTCCTTTATCCGCTGTTTCTACCACAACCTTCATTGATGGAACACTTCTAAGGAACGCTTCTAAAAATAGTCCAACAGCAGACAGGACAGTTGTCACATGGGAAGCCAGAAAAGCCAATCCTGTTTGGGATGCGGGCGGGTTCCCTGGTGTGGGGTTTTGAGGCGGGGGGTGGGGGAGGTCTCGTCATGTTATAGGTGTCCGGCAGAGCCAGCAATGAACAATGAGCCTCAGAAGGAGATGTTCAGAAGCTTGGTGCAAGAGTGAGGTTTTAAGCACAGTCTTCCTGCAGAAGTGGAGAATAGAGAGGCAGAGGAATTCAGAGGGAGAATTCCAGTGTGTGGAACTAAGCGGCTGAAGTAAGTTTGCAGACAACACAAAAATAGGTGGAATTGTGTATAGTGTAGAAGGATACAGCGGGATGTAGACCAGTTGCAGATATGGGCGAAGAAATGGCAGAGGGACTTTAGTCCCGGCAAGTGGGAGGCACTTTGGGAGATCAAATGTTAAGGGTGAGTATACAGTTAATGGCAGGACCCTGAACAACATCGATGCACAGAGGGATCTTGGGTTTCAAGTCCATAGCTCCCTGAAAGTGGCCACACATGTAGATAGGGTGGTAAGGAAGGCACATGGCATGCTTGCCTTTATGGGTCGGGGCACTGAGTACAAGAGTCAGGATGTCTTGTTGCAGCTTTATAAAACTTTGGTTAGGCCGCACTTAGACTATTGCGTTCAATTCTGGTCGCCACATTACAGGAAGGATGTGGAGGCTTTGGAGGGGGTGCAGAAGAGGTTTATCAGGATGCTGCCTGGATTAGAGGGTATGAACTATAAGGAGAGACTGGACAAACTAGGATTGTTTTCTCTGGGGTGGCGGAGGCTGAGGGGAGACCTGATAGAAGTCTATAAAGTTATAAGAGGCACAGACAGAGTTGACAGTCAGAATCTTTGTCCCAGATTGGAAATGTTTAATGCCAGGGGCCATTCACTTAAGATGAGAGGGGGAAAGTTCAAAGGAGATGTGAGGGGCAAGTTTTTTTACACAGAGAGTGGTAGGTGCCTGGAACGCGCTGCCAGGGGTGGAGGCAGATACGATAGGGGTGTTTAAGGGGCTTTTAGATAAGCACATGAATATGCAAGGAATAGAGGGATATGGAGCAAGGGCAGGCAGAAGGGATTAGTTTAATTTGGCGTCATGTTTGGCACAACATAGTGGGCCGAAGGGCCTGTTCCTGCACTGTCCTATGTTCTAAGATAAAGAATTCAAAAGAATAGTAAATACAGGAGCTCTCAACCTCTCCTCTGAGGTGAGCTGCACCAAGTCCTGAAGTAAGCAGAGAAAAGTTACTAATTTATTTCAATCTTCACAGCCAAATGCAGCACGATGGGTGAATCTAGCACGGGGCCCTGAAAACACCCAATGGACAGAAATGAATGGCCTCCCGCAATTTGAGTTTGGAAGAGGAGGCATTTAATCAGGTGAGAGGGTGCAGGGTGGGGAACCTGCCTTCAGGCTCATGGGTGGCCTTTACACCCGGCATCAGTTGAGCCCCTTCCATTGGGCCATTGATGCCCACTTAAAGGCCTCATCCTGCCAGGCAGGGTCAGTCACCATGTGGGAAGCCCAGAAAGCAAATACTGTGTGCTAACTCCCAGTACTGACATGGGGAATCCCCAAACTGACCTCCCTGTGGGGCTCGTGGAATACAAGTTCCCATGGCGATAGGCAATTGACTAACCAGATGGAACTCATATCCCGAGTCCTTGGTAAGGCCGGGCCCCTGAGCAGGTCCAGTGATATATCATCCCAGATGGGACTCATGTGCCTGTACCACAGGGTTGTGGTTTAACTTTTGCTTTAATGAATAAACGTCATTCTTTTCCGTTTGGCTTCCTGGGTTACTACTACCCTCACTCACCTATGGCCTGGGTCTCCCAGGCCTGTCCCTGGGTGCATTGCTGAGAGCTAGCACTGCTGCTGTTTGGTACTCAAGTTGTTGGGCCTTCCATAAAGAAGTGGTTGATGCTCCGAGGCCCCTGCTGTCCCCAGAGCATCGATTAAATATTATTACGGATACATTTTGTGGATGTTTTCTTGGTGAATCACTGCAGTGTTTTTTTCATGCTGGTGAACTGTGACACCTAACCCAGGCTCATGCCTCCAGGGGTTGAGCTCGCTGGATATGTGCTGTGAACTCCAGCGTCCCCGATACTGAGGCAATCACATCCTGTGCTGTTATGGGCACAGAGATATTTGATGGATTCGATGGGTTACCGGGCCAGGTTCACTGCTATCCCCATGTTCAATAAGTGGACACCCCCTCAAAATATCCAGTGCCCTGTCTGAGGGCAGAACTTTGAACAAGTGAAAGCCTCAAATCCTTCGCTCAATGATGAGTCTTGTCCAACTTCCAATCTCTTACCTTCTTGGGATTTTCACTTAATGCCCATTCTTAGTTACTCCAGGACTGGTGCCAGGGATGTATCAGACCAAGGCAGGGACAATAGATTCCCCACCCTGAAGATCATCAGTGAATCGGTTGGGTTTTTATGACGATCTAGCAGCTTCTATGGTCAGTTTTTTTCCTGATGCCACAAATGATCATCCTATTTATACCCTAACTTGATTTGGTAACTAAACAGAGCAGGATTCAAACTCATGCCTCTGCTATGCCAATCCTCTAAGCGTTAGCACTCAGTCACTTGGTAGTACAGGAATTGAATATTGTTGAGAAAGGGAGACATATTGCTGAATCATTTTGTTTTATGCTTACCAGGACAAATGTAAGAATTCCAAATTTCAAGCTATCACAGCACATTATACTGCAGGGCCAGAATTTCATGTGTTAGTTTTGGACACGCTTCTGACCCGGAAGAAGGTGGGAAGAGGCTAGGTGTGCATCCCAATGCCTTTGTGCACTCATGTGGTATTTTCATTGGCTGCTTGTGGGAGTCAGAAGTGCACCTGTCAACAATTAATCAAGGGTGGCACGGTGGCACAGGGGTTAGCACTGCTGTCTCACAGCCCCAGGGACCCGGGTTCGATTCCTGGCTTGGGTCACTGTCTGTGCGTAGTTTACACATTCTCCTCGTGACTGAGTGGGTTTCCTCCGGGTACTCCGGTTTCCTCCCACAGTCTGAAAGACGTGCTGGTTAGGTGTACTGGCCATGCTAAATTCTCCCTCAGTGTATCCAAACAGGCGCCGGAGTGTGGCGACTAGGGGATTTTCACAGTAACTTAATTGCAGTGTTAATGTAAGCCTACTTGTGACATGAATAAATAAATAATCAGTGAGTTAAGGCAATTAAAAGAGAAATTCCATTGCCGGTACCATTTTTCAGTTGGCACACGGGGAACTCAGGCAGGCGACCATCTCAATTTTTAACTTTTCACACCCAGGGGTGGGATAAAAGTGGCCGGAACTTGGAGTGTGTGAGTCATTCGGAGTTCAGGTGAGAGTTTGCTCCTGCTTTAGTCTTGACATTTCAGGCCTTTTCCTCTGGCTACTCTTGAAGTACTTGCTTTGTTAACCTTGCTCTGAGAACTCGTTTTGTGCCAACTCTGTCGGAGCATTTCTGCCCATTGCAGCCCACAAGGCAGTGCTACCTGCATTTCAGCAAATGGGGATTGCGTACTCCACTGGGGGCATCTCCTCTGAGGAGAAAGAGAGGGGCCGAAAGAAGAGGAAGAGAGGTGTCTGCAGGCAGCGTCGCAGGGAGAGGCACGCGGTAGGAGAGGCGCGGGAATGGAGGGGTGGAGGGCCAGCAAGGCGGATGGCACCGCAGAAGACGCCACTGTCCTGCAGGCAGTGTGGACAGGCAGTGATGCAGCTACCTCAACATGTTTGAGGTCCCGTGCTGCAGGAGGCTCCGCCACTCCAATGATATGATTGGGCTGGAGATCTTCTCGAGATCTGCGTGGGTTTCCTCCGGGTACTCCAGTTTCCTTCCACAGCCCAAAGATGTGCGGGTTAGGTTGATTGACCATGCTAAATTGACCCTAGTGTCAGGTGGATTAGCAGGGTAAATATGTGGGGTTACAGGGGTAGGACCTGGGTGGGATTGTGGTCGGTGCAGACTTGATGGGCCGAATGGCCTCCTTCTATACTGTAGGGATTCTATGATTTTATGAAATGTGTGGCAAGATAAACACAAGCATGATTGGACAGGATGGGGAGAGCAGGATGTGGGTTTATCCCGTGCCTATTGGTTCTGATGCCTGTGGATTACAGAATTGGTTTCACTAATTACAGTATAGAGCCCAGTGCTGAACACATTACTGATTGGCTGAACATGGGCAGGGGGAAAAGATCCTGATAGGCTGGCGAAGGTTCGAGCTATCCTGCATCTCTTAAAGGGAAAGGTACTTGTGGTTGGAACAAGTCCTCATTGTTCTAAAAATGATTTTGACATGGGGAACATTGAAGAATGGGGCAATTCTGATGAGAGGGGCCTCCAAGGTTTTCTGACACGGCAGTGGAGGCCCTGGTACATGAGGTGGAAAAAAGGTGAGAGGTCATTATCTATAGTAGGTCCTTTCAAAGGCAAAGGTGTTAGAGAAGCTTGTCGGTGACTGATGGGAGTCAAGCCCAGAGGATTCATTGCTACAACTAATTTGATGACCTCTCACCTTGAAATCAGTGAAAGTGTTTTCAAATGCCATATCGCACCCATGGCAGTGCTAACCTCAACTATTGTTCAATATGGCTGGAGACAATTCACACCTCTTTAACCTGTGATTATTCCTCTCTCCACTCGCATTGTCTGTACCTGTAAAGACTTGATTGCCTGAAGACTCACATTCCAACCATTATCTTACAATTGAGTCTTAGTCTATATATGCCGTGTTTGTGAAACCTACCTCTCCACTCACCCGATGAAGGAGCAGTGCCCCGAAAGCTTGTGATTCCAAATAAACAGCTTGGACTTTAACCTGGTGTTGTGAGACTTCTTACAGTGCTCATCCCAGTCCAACACCGGCATCTCCACATCATGTTCAATACATCATAGCCCCATCCCTCACATATCAACAATCTCTATCAGTCATGATCCATCCTGAACATAGCTTCACCTCCCACTCACATACTTAGTGCTACAAGCTTCACACACACACATCTCACTGCCAGCTATTCAACCAAAGCAGCCACATCACCCAAACAGATTGCACCATCCTCTTCCTTTCTGTTGTAGAACATGGTGGAACACAACTGGAGGCAGAATTGTCATCCTAACCAATGGGGAGCAGGCACAGTTGCGTGTCCTTACACTCAATGGAGGAAACCATGCTGCCCATCATTGAAGCAGCCATTAATAAGGCTGTGGTTAGTGGTGGGGTGTGTAGTATAAGGGTCTGGCACATATAGGGTTAACATAAGAACATAAGAACATAAGAAGAACATAAGAAGTAGGAGCAGGAGTAGGCCATCTAGCCCCTCAAGCCTGCCCCGTCATTCAATAAGATCATGGCTGATCTGAAGTGGATCAGTTCCACTTACCCGCCTGATCCCTATAACCCCTAATTCCCTTACCGATCAGGAATCCATCTATCCGTGATTTAAACATATTCAACGAGGTAGCCTCCACCACTTCAGTGGGCAGAGAATTCCAGAGATTCACCACCCTCTGAGAGAAGAAGTTCCTCCTCAACTCTGTCCTAAACTGACCCCCCTTTATTTTGAGGCTGTGCCCTCTAGTTCTGGTTTCCTTTCTAAGTGGAAAGAATCTCTCCACCTCTACCCTATCCAGCCCCTTCATTATCTCATAGGTCTCTATAAGATTCCCCCCTCAGCCTTCTAAATTCCAACGAGTACAAACCCAATCTGCTCAGTCTCTCCTCATAATCAACACCCCTCATCTCTGGTATCAACCTGGTGAACCTTCTCTGCACTCCCTCCAAGGCCAATATATCCTTCCGCAAATAAGGGGACCAATACTGCACACATTATTCCAGCTGCGGCCTCACCAATGCCCTGTACAGATGCAGCAAGACATCTCTGCTTTTATATTCTATCCCCCTTGCGATATAGGCCAACATCCCATTTGCCTGCTTGATCACCTGTTGCACCTGCAGACTGGGTTTTTGCGTCTCATGCACAAGGACCCCCAGGTCCCTTTGCACAGTGGCATGTTGTAATTTTTTTCCATTTAGATAATAATCCAATTTGGTATTATTTCCTCCAAAGTGAATAACCTCACATTTGTCAATGTTATACTCCATCTGCCAGATCCTCGCCCACTCACTCACCTTAACGTGGGACTGAGTACAAAATTTCCCACACAGTGATGTAAGAAACCACATGACCTGCATGTAGGGGTCAGTCTAGTGTTGGATAAAGCAAGATTCACTCTCCTTCATTCTTGTAGTTAAGAAATACACACAGTTAACCTACTTTCGACTATGAAGACTTCATTAAGGCCCACCAAATGGCATCCAGCATGGTGGCAGCGAATGGAAAAACATTAAACCTTGCAAAAAAATGCAGAGGAAAACTAAAATCCTTTAAGACAAAAGAAAAATTCAAAGACGCATTCTGACCTGAAGAAAAGCTCAGGAACCATACACATGGAGGAAAGTTGCCAGGGAAAAGTTCCAAAGAAAAACTTAGAAGCTGAAGGTAGAAATTCAAAATTCCTCACTGCAGCAGCAGACTTCATGAAATCTCTTCATGGGATGGAAGTCCAGTTTAATTCCCAGAGTGCAGAGTCAGGGGCCCTATCAGGGGTGAGCTAAAACTTTTAAATTCCAGGATACAGCAAGTTCTGAGCAACTTTTAAATAATTCATTGGTCAGAAATTGCTGTTTAAAAATTCCATCGGAAAATCCAGATTCCCAAGTTGGTGCCTGAACACAGCAGTGGGGCTCATTACAGGAAGGATCAAATTAATTTAATTAACTAATTCAGAAGAATCATGACAAAAGAATCAGCTTAAAAGACCAGTAAAGGGCGGGATTCGATATTTTTGTGACCCTAAAGCATAGTGTTGAAATGGAGAATCCTGCAGAGAGTCGATCCAAACAGCCATTGTTTAAAATGTTTTCAAGCACCATAGCAACAGGAGCCCACAAAACCAGCAAGCATGGGTAAAGCCCTTTGTCTTCAAATGAACAACAGTGCCAACTTTAATTTCAGCAACTTTTTAACCAAACTTCTGAACCTACATTTTAAAATCCAATTGTCCAGATCAATTGGAACCTATCCATCATTGGGGACTTTGGAGACAAAGGCCAAAACTCTACCACCTTGCCTGCCCCGGAATCGGGGTGGGCAAGGTTCCCAGAATGGAAATCTCCATTGGCCTCGCATGGGATTTTATGTTCTCACCCAAGCGAGGGCGTAAAATCCTGCCCAAAGAATCCATAGATACAGGATTGCTTCAGGTCTGGATAAAATGACGGAAACTGAACGAGTTAACACACTGCTTTATTCAGTAGGTCTGATAGTGGACAACATTCTTGCTAGACAGAGAATCGTCTGCTAAATTTGGAGTGGTACCAAAATCATTCAATGTCCACTTAAACATAAGAAGTAACAAAATGCTTGAAAGGGTTAAATTTAGTAAAGATGCTTGAATTGAGTGTCTTGCTCGACCATTTCAGAGGACAGTTTGGAGCTAATCACATTGTTGTTTGTCTGGAGTCACATCGAAGCCAGACCAGGTAAGGACAGCAGATTTCCTTCCCTAAAGGACCCTGCTGAACCAAATGCTGTTGCAACCATCAATGCTAATCTCCACGGTCACCATTGCTGAGACCAGCTTTACATTCTGGATTTAATTAAATGAACATAAATGTCACAAACATGGGATTTCAATCCATGTTCCCAGATCATTAACCTCATCCTCTGGATTTCTAAGCCAGTGACATTACCACTGTGCCACCGTCTCCCCCAACATGATCGGATACCCTGCTTTTGATGTTGACTGAGGAATGAATATTGACCGACACTATGGAGAACACCCATGCTTTTCTTCAAAAAGTGTCATGTATCTACCTCCTCTGAGAGTGCAGACAGAGCCTTGGTTTAACATTCAATCCCAAGTACAGCACCTTTAGCACTGCAAAAGTTCCTCCATCTCACACTGGAGTGTCAGGCTCAATTTTGTGCAAAAGTCTCTAGGTTTGGACTTGATTCCACAAATGACTGGCCCCAAGGCAGTCACTATCCCATGGCTGTCACCTTTATAGTCTACACCATGCTTACTGATTGAACATTTAGGAAAAATTAGATGTGGTGTTATCTATCCTGGACCCTCCTTTCTCAGGAGGCTAAGGAAATTTGGCATGCCCGCTACGACCCTTACCAATTTTTACAGAAACACCATAGAAAGCATCCTTTCCAGATGTATCACAGCTTGGTATGGCTTCTGCTCTACCCAACATTACAAGAAACTACAAATGGTTGTGAACGTAGCTCAGTCCATCACGCAAACCAACCTCCCATCCATTGACTCTGTCTACACTGCCCGCTGCCTCAGCAAAGCAGCCAGGATCCCAAGCACCCAGGATATGCACTCTTCCACCTTCTTCCATCAGATAAAATCTACAAAAGTCTGAAAACACGAATGAACAGACTCAAGAACAGCTTCTTCCCTGCTGTCATCAGACTTTTAAATGGTCCTATCAAAAATTAAGTTGATATTTCTCTTCACCCTACCTGTAACTGCATCATTATATTCTGCACCCTCTCTTTTCTTCTCCCCATGTAATCAATGAATGGTATGCTTCTTCCGTATAGTGCACAAGAAACAATACTTTTCACTGTATCCCAATACATGTGACTATAATAAATCAAATTAAGCCTTAAATGTTTATCTCTCACTCCTACTTTCAATAACTTCAATTGCAGTGTTAATGTAAGCCTACTTGTGATACGAATAGACAAATTTTAAAACTTAAACACACAATTTGATTTTTAACAAATGATAAACTAGTTCTTTTCCCAATTACAGCTTCTTTTATTTCATTTCTCTTGCTCCCCTGGTCTTTTTGCAAGGTGCTATCACACACTTTGTAAATTCAAGCTCCAGCATTCTCTGCTCTTCCTCTTTTACTTTCTACTGTGTTCGAGTTAAGACTGACCTGGCCGACCTTTTCATCATATCGCCTTTAAAACCTCTTGGCTCAACCTCGCTTGTCCCTGCAGCACCAACTGCCTTTGCCGATTCTTTATCAGGATCTGTCTAATGTTCTGACTCTGCTTCTTAATCCTGTGATTTCAGGTACAGCTCCTTCTCTTTGAGCTCCATCTAAACCTCCATCATTCTCCAGCTTCAGTTCTCAGCCTCTTGCTGCAAGGGATTCTCATTATTCTTTCAGCTCATAAGCTTTTCAATTTTCTTCATCCACTTTCTTTGTCTTTAATATTCTAAGGACGCATTCTTCACCCTTGCCTCTGGTTGTAAAGTAACAACACAGCTTTAGGTTTCAGGAGATCCACCCCAATGTATTTGTTACACGCATCTACTGAGACTCTCTTAAGAATGGGATAAAGAAGTGAGGAAGGTTCAAAAAGTGAGGTAAATGCAAAATGCTGCAGATGCTGGAGATCTGAAATAAAAACAGGAAGGGCGGGATTTTACGGCCTTGCTCAAGCGCGACTGGAAATTTCCGCTCGAGGTCAATGGACATTTCCATTGTCCGCCCTCGCCCGCTCTGATTCCATGGCAGGCGAGGCAGTAGAATTCTGGAGAAAGTGCGGGAAGTACTCAGCAGGTCTGGCAGCGTCTGTGGAGAGAGAAACATGGCGCAAATATTTGGATTTTCCGGCCCCAATACTGGCCGGAATTTGTCACGGGCAGGATGGGAAAATTTGGAGAGCCGTTAAAAAGTCAATAGCTCTCCAAATATTCCCATCCCACCCGTGACAACGCCCCCTCCCCCCTGTATCAGGACTGGAACATACCGCCCTTTGGGACCAATATGATTCTTCTTCACAATTGTTCCGATCTAACATCATATTGTCTTCCTCCCACCCAAAGTACTACTCTCTGTTTCCTGCCCCTCAGCCAATCTCATATCCATGTTGCTACTATCCCTTTTCTTCCATGAGCCTATAACTTTGCTCACAGGCCTGTTGTGCGCCACTGTGTCAAACGCTTTTTGGATGTCCATGGGCAACCCACCAACAACATTATCCTCATCGACACTGTCTGCGACCTCTTCAAAAAACCCCAGCAAGTTGGTGAAGCATGATTTCCTCTTACTAAATCCATGCTGGCTTTTCTTTATTAATCCACATTTGTCCGTATGACTATTAACTTTGTCCCGAATTATTGTGTCTAGAAGTTTCTCCACTATCAAAGTTAAACTGACTGGCCCTTAGTTGTTCGGCTTGTCCTTACATTTTTTTGGTGTAACCTTTGGAATTTGTTGGTCCTCTGGCACCACCCATGAGTTTACGGAAGACTGAAAAATTATGGCCACATAATTTCCACAATTTCCACTCTCTCTTCCTGCACTGTCCTTGGATGCATCTCATCTGGTCCCATTGCCTTATCAACTTAAATACAGATAACCTATCCAATACCTCCTCCTTTTCAATTTTAAACCATTTGAGTGACTGAATTACCTCCTTTTTATTATCATGGATGGGAAGCATCTTCTTCCTTGGTAAAGACAAGTAAAGTATTCATTTCATATCTCAGCTATGCCCTCTGCCTTAAAGTTTATTCATTAGTGTCACAAGTAGGCTCACATTAAGAACATAAGAACATAAGAAATAGGAGCAGGAGTAGGCCATCTAACCCCTCGAGCCTGCCCCGCCATTCAATAAGATCATGGCTGATCTGACGTGGATCAGTACCACTTACCCGCCTGATCCCCATAACCCTTAATTCCCTTACCGATCAGGAATCCATCCATCCGCGCTTTAAACATATTCAGCGAGGTAGCCTCCACCACCTCAGTGGGCAGAGAATTCCAGAGATTCACCACCCTCTGGGAGAAGAAGTTCCTCCTCAACTCTGTCTTAAACCGACCCCCCTTTATTATCCAGCCCCCGCATTATCTTATAAGTCTCCATAAGATCCCCCCTCATCCTTCTAAACTCCAACGAGTACAAACCCAATCTCCTCAGCCTCTCCTCATAATCCAAACCCCTCATCTCCGGTGTCAACCTGGTGAACCTTCTCTGCACTCCCTCCAATGCCAATATATCCTTCCTCATATAAGGGGACCAATACTGCACACAGTATTCCAGCTGCGGCCTCACCAATGCCCTGTACAGGTGCATCAAGACATCCCTGCTTTTATATTCTATCCCCTTCGCAATATAGGCCAACATCCCATTTGCCTTCTTGATCACCTGTTGTACCTGCAGACTGGGCTTTTGCGTCTCATGCACAAGGACCCCCAGGTCCCTTTGCACTGTAGCATGTTTTAATTTGTTTCCATTGAGATAATAATCCCATTTGTTATTATTTCCTGCAATTAACACTGCAATGAAGTTACTGTGTAAATCCCCTAGTTGCCACACTCTGGTGCATGTTCGGGTACACTGAGGGAGAATTTAGAATGGCCAATGCACCCTAACCATCACGTCTTTCAGACTGTGGGAGGAAATCCATGCAGACACGGGGAGAACGTGTAGACTCCACACAGACAGTGACCCAAGCCGGGAATTGAACCTGGGTCCCTCGTGCTGTGAGGCAGCAGTGCTAACCACTGTGCCACTGTGCTGCCTACTGACATTGATTTACTTGGTCCACCTCATTTCCAAGAATCAGCTCTCACAGTGCCTTCTTCCTCATTGGACTGGAAACATACTGGGGTAGAAAATTCATCTGAGCACCCTCTGGAACCTCTTTTCCCTGTCTGCCCTTTACACTAATACTATCCCAGTCTATATTCAGAAAATCAACGTCCCCATTATTTATACCTCTCTATAACTTCTTTGCAAGTTTGTTCCTCGACATCCTTCCCACTAGTTGGTGACCTATCGATGACAGCAAGCAATGTAATTGTACCTTTTTTGTTTCTCAGCTCGAGCCAAATAGATTCTGATCTTGTTCCCTCTGAAACATCTTTCTCCAGCACTGTAATGCTCTTCCTAATCAGAGCATCACCCCTCCTCCAACCTCCTCCCGACTCTCACTCCGTAACTCCTCCCGACTCTCACTCCGTAACTCCTCCCGACTCTCACTCCGTAACTCCTCCCGACTCTCAATCCGTAACCCCTCTGAACTCTCCCTCCAAACTCCTCTCAACTTTCACTCCGAAAGTCCTACTAACTCTTGCTCTGAAACCCTTCCCAATTCTCACTCCAAAACTCCGTGTGAAAGGGTGACTGATTTGCTGCCGCTCAAAGACTAGTTCCCTAATCTGGCATAGAGAAATGTTCAAAGAATTTTAAAAAAACAATCTTTTTTAATGTCTCGATGATCCTTCTCCAGGGTTTCGCACAGCATTTTGATTTGATTTGATTTATTATTATCACATGTGGAAAGTATTGTTTCTTCTGCACTGTACAGGCAAAGCATACCGTTCATAGAGAAGGAAACGAGGGAGTGCAGAATGTAATGTTACAGTCATAGCTAAGGTGTAGAGAAAGATCAACTTAATGCGAGCTAGGTCTATTCAAAAGTCTGATGGCAACAGGGAAGAAGCTGTTCTTGAGACGGTTGGTACGTGTCCTCAGACTTCTGTATTTTCAGGATCCAATCGCAGAGGGAGGAGCCGAGCACCAGGCCACAGAGTTTGGAGATGGGTTTTGTAGGAATAATGGTGTTGAAGGTTGAGCTGTAGTCAATAAATAGGAGTCTGGCATAGATGTCTTTGTTATCTAGATGTTCCAGGGTTGAGTGCAGGGCCAGGGAGATGGCGTCTGCTGTGGACCTGTTGCGGCGGTTGGCAAACTGTAGTGGATCCAGGTAGTCCGGGAGGCTGGAATTGATTCATGCCATGATTAGCCTTTCGAAGCACTTCATAATAATGGATGTCAGAGCCACTGGACAATAGTCATTAAGGCACACTGCCCAGCTTTTCTTTGGTAATGGGATGATGGTCGTCTTCTTGAAGCAGATAGGGACCTCAGATTGTTGTAAAGAGAGGTTGAAGATGTCTGTGAATAACCCCGCCAGCTGATCTGCGCAGGATCTGAGTGCTCCTCTGGCTACCCCATCCGGGCCAGTCGCTTTCCGTGGGTTGACCTTCAAGAAAGCTGCCCTGACATCTGCAATGGTGACCTCAGATACAGGTTCATCCAGGGCTTCTGGGGTGGAGGGCATGTTCTCGCTGACCTCTTGTTCAAAACGGGCATAGAAATCATTGAGCTCATCAGGCAGGGGTGCGTTGGAGCCGGCGAATTTACATGCCTTCATCTTGTAGCCTGTTATGCCTTGCAGACCTTGCCATAGTCGGTAGGGGTCTGTGTGGATAGCCTGGGGCTCCAGCTTGGTCCGGTACTGTCTTTTGGCATCTTTAATGGATCACCTTAGACCGTATCTGGCTTTCTTGTATAGGTTAGTGTCGCCTGACTTGAACGCCTCAGAGCTGGATTTCAGCAAGCAGTGGATATCCCTGTTCATCCATGGTTTCCGGTTGGGAAACACGCGGATTTGCTTCTTTGGCACACAGTCTTCTACACACTTACCAATGAAGTCAGTTATGTAGTGGCGTACGCGTTCAGGCTGGTCGCAGAGTTTTTAAATACTGACCAGTCCACTGACTCCAAGCAGCCCCGTAGGAGATCATCCGATTCCTCAGACCAACATTGCACGACTTTCTTTGATAGATTCTCCCGCTTCAGTTTTTGCTTGTAAGCCGGGAGCGGGAGCACAGCCTTGTGGTCTGATTTGCCAAAGTGTGTGTGGGCGATAGAGCGGTAGGCATGTTTGATATTTGTGTAGCAGTGGTCTAGGATGTTTGGGCCTCTGGTGGAGCAGGAGACGTGTTGGTGGTAACTTGGTAGTACGCTCTTGAGCTTGGCCTGATTGAAGTCCCCGGCCACGATGAATGAGGCCTCGGGATGTTTCGTCTCAAGGCTATTTGTACTGGTATATGTTTTGTCCAGCGTGGTCTTCATGTCCACATGGGGTGGGATGTAAACTGCTGTCAGGATAACAGAGGTAAACTCCCGTGGAAGGTAGTAGGGGTGGCATTTTAGCATCAGGTATTCTAGATCCAAGGAGCAGAAACCCACCAGAAACTCAGAGTCCTGGAGATTGATCTTCAAGTCCTGGAGACTCCAGGCCCATCCTGGAAAGTTGGCAAACCCTCCACTATCGTAATGTAGGAAATGTGCAGCCAATTGGCGCACTCCAAAATCTCACAAATAGCATGGTGCTTATGATTAGATAATCTGTTTCAGTGATGTTGGTTGAGGAATAATTATTCACCTGACTATGGGAACACTGGCCCCCCTGCCTTTTCTTGAAAATACACCAACAGAGCTTCCCTGACAGGTCCTTTCTTGAACACCTCATCCAAAAGTTAGCATCTCCAATAGTGTAGCATTCCCCTCACTCCGCCTGGATGTTGGACTAGAGTCATTGGACTGAGGCTTACATCCGCAAACTCAGAGACAAGTGTGCTGTCAACTGAACCTTTACTGACACCAATTGACTGACGTGCCAAAACTGGGTTTAGAGCCACCAAGGTTGAAAAGAATAGAAGAGGAAATAAGGTAAATCAAGAGGTATTGGTTCAGTGATGCCAAATCCTGGTCACAAGAACCCATTGTGTGGAGGAGAGAGGGAATACTGTGAGGAGGAAGGAGCCAAACAATTGGGAGTTCTTGATAAAGAATGAGTAAGAGTTGGAAACAGTGTGATGAATCTAGACTTTAGCACAGGGTACAGGGGAATGATTTATTCAGAGCATAGGAGAGATAATAAGAGAAAGATTCAAATGGACACTACACGCAGTGAATCTGGATGGAAGCATGACTCTTGGAGCGGCCAAGTCAAAACCAACTCATGCTTCCCAGCCGTGAAGACCTATGCTCCGACTGAATATTTTCTGGTTCAGGCTGTGAGGTGGGGTGACATGGATGCAAGATTGTCCACCTCGTGCAGAAGCTTGGGAAGCGAAGGTGGTGTGGGGTAGAGAAGAGTAGCGGAGGGGGCGGGGAGGTGAGGGTAGGTTCTGGCCCCATTGATAAGCCATGAGAAGGAAGCTACTCTACAGTCACATGGTATTTACGAAGAGGCAGGGGTTGGGTCGTCATTACCTGAACTGTGCTTTCTGCTGACGAATGGGAAGTGATGTCGTCTCAGTGGTATAATCTCTCTCAGACAGTTAGTCTTTGTGAAGAATGGAAGTATACTCTTGGCCTGACAATTGTCAATGCGTATACCAGATGGGATTTTCGCTATCCACCATGAATGATTTTTGCGAGCTTTAATGAGGCATCCTGGAATATTAAAGTGAGCGGGAATCCAGTTAATCACTTGCAAAACCTTCACTTTCCAATTTCTCTGCTTGTGTCTCCTAGCGGTGACGATTATTTTATCAAGGTTCAGGCCAACTGGGTATCAACAGTCCATTCAATGTCTGAACCACTCGTGGATGGCATTAGGCAAACCCAAACCCATCATCTTCATTTCTCCAGACACTTCTCAGCAGTTAACTACATGGTTCAAAAGTCAAGACCCACCTTTGTACAACTGACTTTCTACTCCTTTCTACTGGTCTAACATGGCTTGAGGGGTACTTGGGAAGATGGACTTGTCTAGGATGGTAGGAAAAGCTGGGAAAGAAGGGTGGCTGGGAGGGGTGGGGAGCTGTGAGAGCTGGAAGGGCGGGCAAGCGCAACTCGGAGGATGAGGCTGGGAGAGGGGCGGATGAGTTAGAGGAAACCAAGGAATCTGGGAACAGCCTGCTCCAGCATTCTATTGGATTCTGGCTGATTTGCATCTCAGTTCCATATCCCTTTACCTAACACAAATCTATCAACCTCAATCTTGAAAGCTCTGAGTTACCCACCATTTGGGGACAGAATTTCTATTGCTCTTTGTGTAGAAAATGTGTTTCCAATTCAGTCTGGACTGTCCTCGCTCAAAAATTACAGATCTGCTCGCTCCCTTCAGATCTTCCCACCAGAAGAACTAGTTTTTCTGCATCTAAACTATTCAATATGTTCGACATTGTAAGCTACTCGTCAGGTTTCCCTCCAATGTTGTACATTCAATGGAATACAAACCATGTTTATGTGATCTGCTCCATAGTTTAACCCTCAAAACCTTGTGATTCTGAGGAATCTGTGCCCCCCCCCCGCCCCTCCCCCCCTTCCCACCACCCCCATCCCAGGCCAATAAACCCTCCCTGGGGCACTGTGAACAAATCTGAACAGGACCCCACACGGGGTCTGATCAGTGCTCCGTAAAACTGAATTGGAACTATCCCTCCTTCATTAACCAACCCTCTTGCACCTTTCGATTAGTTATAAATGGTTTATATTCTTGGGGCGGGATTTTCCAGCCACGCCCGCCCCAAGGCCGAAGTCAACAGACCTTTACATGCTCCGCATCCTGCCCGCTACGATTCCCGTGGCAGGCGGGATGGGAAAATTCTGCCCCTGGGCTCCGACAGCTACAGTCCTTAGTTTCACACCATTCCACCACATGACGATTGTTAGGTTTAATGTGGATGCCCTCACACTTGCCCGCACCAAACTCCATCTTGTCCCAGTTTTGCCCTCACGCTCAATATAGGATTGGATTTCGTTACCACTTCAGCATAAGAAGCTCCCAGTCCACACAGACACTTACTTCTCTGGGAGCGCGAGCAGCAGATAACCGTGATCGTTGCCAAGACGACAACAAATGCCACTCCAGCTCCAACTGCCACGCCGATGACGACAGCCAGTGAGAGCGCCTCTGTGGGAAAGAAGCATAGGCCACATCAAAACCAGCCGAGCGAAGATGACCAATGGCTGCCAAATTCAGCACTGATGCCCAGCGTGAGGTGGGAAGTCAGTGCCGGGATTGGCTGAGTTTATGAACATGGTTTGGAAACAGGTCCAGGTGGATCCCACTTTCCAGGCTTTATAAAGCTCCTTCAAGGTCCCAGGATGGCAGACGGGAAACACATTCACGCTTCTGCTCATGAATGCATCTGCTGTCCAGTGTATGAGGAGTTGCAAACCTCACTGTTCTGGCCAGGGCTTCTTGCCATTCGCCCGACACAGGAACTATCCCCTCCAGCCTCTCCGTCAGCAGCCAAAAATGGAGACTCCTGAATTTGTAGGCAGTGGGAACCAGTTAGGAACCTGGTTCATACCATAAAAACCATAGAATCCCTACAGTGCAGAACCAGGCCATTTGGCCCATTGAATCTGCACTGACAACAATCCCACCCAGGTCCTATCCCCGTCACCCCACATATTTACCCTGCTAATCTACACATCTGGGGACACTAAAGGACAATTTAGCACGGCCAATGCACCTAACCCGCACATCTTTGGACTGTGGGAGGAAACCGAGCACCTGGAGGAAACCCACGCAGACACAGGGAGAACGTGCAGACTCCACACAGACAGTGACCCAAGCCGGGAATCGAACCCATTCATCTGGAGCTTACACGGGGTATCACAGATCCACTTAAAGTTATTTTCTGAATGGATACGAAATTACAGGAAAAGTGTCAGGCCTTTCAGTTCTTCCCATCAAATCTCAAAATTTCTAAAATTATCTCTTTGAGGCAGCATTCTAGAAAGGGCGGCACGGTGGCACAGTGGTTAGCACTGCTGCCTCACAGCACCAGGGACCCGGGTTCGATTCCCGGCTCGGGTCACTGTCTGTGTGGAGTCTGCACATTCTCCCTGTGTCTGCGTGGGTTTCCTCCAGGTGCTCCGGTTTCCTCCCACAGTCTGAAAGACGTGCTGGTTAGGATGCATTGGCCGTGCTAAACTCTCCCTCAGTGTGCCCGAACAGGCGCCAGAGTGTGGCGACTGGGGGATTTTCACAGTAACTTAGTTGCAGTGTTAATGTAATCATACTTGTGACAGTAATAAATAAACTAAATTAAAGTAAACCTGATCATATAGACATGGGACAAAGTACGTCACGGGAAGACAATCAAAGATAATAAGAGGGCAGAGTATCGGGAAGAGGCATCAAAGAAGGTTTGCAGAAATACTGCACAATCAATTCCTGACATCAGACCCCAGACAGTGAATGTGAGCAGCCTAATCTATTGGAGCGCACATTACAACAGAATCTGTTCCTATTTATTATCAATCGGGGCTGCGATCCCTCGATGATTTCTCTGTTTTTTAACCCGGAGAGACCGAGGCCACTCGTACTGGCCAAGACTGAGATGACAAAGCTCAGTTGAGATGTGAGAATTTTTTTTCCCCATGCAGCGAGTGGTTTAGGGTCTGGAATGCACTGCCTGGAAGAGTAATGGAGGCAGGTTCAACCGAGGCACTCAAAAGGGAATAAAATGATTATTTAAATAGAAACAATGTGTAGGGGTATGGGGAAAAGGCAGGAGAATGGCACTGAGTAATTCAATCCCGACAGTGAAGAAGGAGACCATTCGGCCCATCAGGTCTGCACTGACTCTCTCTGACGAAGTATCTTACCCAGACCCTTACCCCTAACCCTATCCCCGTAACCATTTACATGGCACATCCATCTAACCTACACCCTGAGGGACAATTTACCATTGCCAGCCCACCTGGGCGGCACGGTAGCACAGTGGTTAGCACTGCTGCTTCACAGCTCCAGGGTCCCGGGTTCGATTCCCGGCTCGGGTCACTGTCTGTGTGGAGTTTGCACATTCTCCTCGTGTCTGCATGGGTTTCCTCCGGGTGCTCCGGTTTCCTCCCACAGTCCAAAGATGTGCGGGTTAGGTTGATTGGCCAGGTTAAAAATTGCCCCTTAGAGTCCTGGGGTGCGAAGGTTAGAGGGATTAGCGGGTAAAATATGTGGGGGTAGGGCCTGGGTGGGATTGTGGTCGGTGCAGACTCGATGGGCCGAATGGCCTCCTTCTGCACTGTAGGGTTTCTATGATTTCTTCTATGACCTAACCCGCACACCTTTGGACTGTGGGAGGAAACCGGAGCACCCGAAGGAAACCCACGCAGGCATGGGGAGAACGATGCCTGTTTGGAGAGTTGGTGCAGTTACGATGGGCCAAATGGCCTCCTTCTGCGCCGTAACATTTCTGTGATTCTGTACGATTCTGAGATCGGACTGTGATCTTCTCGGCCTTTGCAGCTCAGTAGCAAACCAATGACAACAGACCAAGCATGGGGTTGATCAAGTTCCGAGGTAGGGAAGGTGGAATAGAATTCCTTCCAGGCCAGCATCAAACACAGCCAGCTGCTGGCTCAAGCTCGGAGCGTCCCTCCCATTGCACAAACCAATCCTGTTAGATAGCCAGCATCAGGGCAGCCTGGCATTTTTAGTCTACACTCAATCAGTGAGATCTTGTCATGTTGCCTGAACTGGATTTGAAGCCCAAACCACTGCCTAACCTACAGATAGAGTTACTCTGTAAATAAAGCGTGGCATCTGTGAAGGTCTGGTTCGACAACAAAGAAAGATAAATGAGAGACAACTGAAAGGAAAGCGAGCTATACGTCAGATAAATATCTGTTATCTGAGCATAAAATGATTATAGCTAAAATAAACCAGCTGATGGGATTGTGTATAATGGTTCAGGGATGGAAGGTTTCAGAATTTTCAATTTCTGTTCACAGATATATTCAGTTACTCCTATTCACTGAGGCAAAGCTGGCTGCTCAGGCTGCCTGTGAATGAAGATGAGAAGTGAATGTTCATTCGGATAGTGGGTCCTGACAGAAGGGATGGTTCACAGCACAGGGTGAGGAGAGAGGCAGGGAATAGGAGGAGGCAGGGAACGCAGTAACAGAGTGGGATTTTAGGAATACTTTGAAGGCAGGAAAGGTGTGGAGGGTGGTTTTAAGGGAACAGATGACTTGGGGTAGACTGGGCTGGCAAATACAGGTGTAGGTTGAAAGCACCAAGGGCAGAAGCTAATTTCTTTTATTCATTTGTGGGATATTTGGGTTCGTTAGCTGGCCAGCATTTATTGCCCATCCCTTGTTGCCTTTGCAGGGCAATTGAGAGTCAACCACATTGCTGTGGCTCTGGAGTCACATGTCGGCCAGACCGGGTAAGGACGGTGGATTTCCTTCCCTAAAGGACATTAGTGAACCAGATGGCAATCGACAATGGTTTCATGGTCATGGCATGTTGGCAAAGTGGTTAACACTGTTGCCTCACAGCGCCAGGGACCCGGGTTCAATTCTGGCCTCGGGTCACTGTCTGCATGGAGTTTGCACATTCTCCTCATGTCTGCTTGGGTTTCCTCCGGGTGCCCCAGTTTCCTCCCACAGTCCAAAGATGTGTTTATTGGCCATGCTAAATTGATGCTTAGTGTCAGGAGGATTAGCAGTGTAAATATGTGGTGTAAATATTAGGAGACCTAATAGAGGTGTATAAGATGTTGAGAGGCATAGATCGGGTGGACTCTCAGAGGCTTTTTCCCAGGGTGGAAATGTCTGCTACGAGAGGGCACAGGTTTAAGGTGCTGGGAGGTAGGTACAGGGGAGATGTTAGGGGTAAGTTTTTCACACAGAGGGTGGTGGGCGAGTGGAATCGGCTGCCGTCAGTGGTGGTGGAGGCGAACTCAATATGGTCTTTTAAGAGACTCCTGGATGAGTACGTGGAGCTTAATAGGTTGGAGGGTTATAGGTAGGTCTAGAAGGTAGGGATATGTTCGGCACAACTTGTGGGCCGAAGGGCCTGTTTGTGCTGTAGTTTTTCTATGTTTCTATGTTTCTACAGGAATAGGGTGGGTTTGTGGTCGGTGCAGACTCAATGGGCCGAATGGCCTCCTTCTGCACTGTAGGGATTCTATGATTAAATTCTATGATTAATTTAGATTCTTACTTCCAGGTTTTTTTATTGAATTCAAATTCTACCATTGGGATTTGAATCCAGGTCCCTCAAACATTCGCTGAATTTCTGATTAACAATCCAGCGATAATACCACTAGGCCAGTGGTTCCCAAACTTTTTTCACTGGGCCGCACTTTCGGAATAAAAATTTGCTCGTGCCACACCGAATTTTTTATTGACAAGAAATATATTCAAAAACAAAAAAAAACAACTCCTAGCAGAGCTTGATTCATAACATAGAACATAACTACTTTATAATATGATCATGGGTCATCCAGAAAGTATAAAACAATCACTTTGGAAAAATTTCTGATCCATGTTTAAATGTTTCTTTGATTGTCCTTGAATCTTCCCGCCACACTTGCCATCCTCTCTCGCCGCACCAGTGTGGCACGCCGCACCCTTTGGGAACCACTGCACTAGGCCATCGCCTCCCCGATATTTGTTTTCTTGCAAAACCCACCTTGTTCTTTCAGGCGAATAATTTCTGTATCGGAGCCGAAGCTGTTCCAAGCTGTGCAGTTGTAAATTGTCTGGAAGTCCGCCCGCACAATGTTACTGATAGTCAGTGTGGAGATGACCCCTTCCTCCATGCTCACTGTCTCCACTGTATAACGTCCCGAAGTCCCTGATTCTAGAACGTTCTCCTTCCATGACCAGGCCTGGGTGTATCCAGTAGAAGAAAAAGAGAGAGTAGATTATCAACTGCTTTTTAAGACCATTCGGCATGACAGAAGATTCCATAATTCCACATGTTTGAAGGAGGTGGGACTGTATTTAATAAGATGTGATGCGCTTTGGAGCACCCTAAGTTTGGAAAGGCATTCTAAAAAGTGTTAGGTTGATTGGTCGTGCTAAATTGCCCCTTAGTGTCAGGGTGACTAGCAGGGTAAATACATGGGGTTACAGGGATAGGGCCTGGGTGGGATTGTTGTCAGTGCAGGCTCAATGGGCCGAATGGCCTCCTTCTGGATTTGTAGGGATTCTATGATACTAAAATCTCACACTCTTAGTGTAAATATCCAAAAGTAGGTCTCAAATTTGGTTGGAATTATCCCTGGGAATGTTAGGAACACATATTGGGATATTGGGAGATTAATTCCCATATACAAGGAGTATCCAGGTGGAAAATCTCGTGCTAAAGGCTAATTTATCTGAGATAGTTTTTCTCTTTGAGAAAGGAGATGGTACCTCTCTCCCCATTGGTAAAACAGCTGGCAACAGATCATCATGTGCGTTCCTCCATCACCAATTGGCTACAGTGTCTCTAGAAGACAAAGAGAAATCCAAATATACCATTCTGACTAGTTCCTGATTCCTTGCGGACAGTGACTCCCGAAGGAACGCACAGATGTGGCCATCAGATTCAGCTGCCTTTCCTCTCCTCTTCTAAGCTATACCTTCATTGAAGATGTAACACAGAACAGTACAGCACAGGAACAGGCCCTTTGGCCAATGATGTTGTACTGAACATGACGTCAAATTAAACTAATCCCTTCTGCTTGCCCTTGGTCCATATCCCTCTATTCCTTGCATATTCATGTGTTTATCTGAAAGCCTCTTAAACGCCCCTATCGTATCTGCCTCCACCACCACCCCTGGCAGCGCGTTCCAGACACCGACCACTCTCTGTGTAAAAGACTTGCCCCTCACATCTCCTTTGAACTTTCTCCCTCTCACCTTAAGTGCATGTCCCCCGGTATTAGACATTTCAACTCTGGGAAACCTCACCTTTCCTGTCCTAATACCCCCTTACCTGGCTCAGTGTCAATTATTTCACTGTTTGAACACAATGCCGTGAAGGGAAGTTTAACCATGTTAAAGGTGCTTTTTGATGCAAGTTGATTTGGAGAGGAGGTAGGGGATGGTGAAGTGAAGGCTCTCTGCCTCCGTCTCTCGGTCTGATCGCTAGGGGAGATGAGGGGTTAGCAGGGTGCCCATTGCCTTCTGGACAATTATCCCCCCGGGGAGAGGACAGGAACCTGGGTGGACACAGGGGAAATACTAAATACAAGATTGCCTGTTGGCCACTTATGGCTTACAGGCTGATCAAATGCCGGTGTAGATGGTGAAATCTAACGCCGGCTCCCCCAGATGATTTACTGACATTTCTGCTCCAGACCCACTGTGTTGAGAACATATATCTGGGACTCGGGAGGTGCTATTTTCCAGGCTGTGTTGTGAGACTTTGACCGCACAACTTGCTGTGAGAGAGGATGACAATATCAGCAATAATAATAGGAGGGATTCTATTCAACATCCTGATGGTCACCATTGACCAGTAACTGAACTGGACCAGCTACATAAATACTGTGGCTATTGCTATCTTGTGGCTGTTATGGCATCATCATGAGATTTCAGACTTTGTTAGGAACGCAAGGTATTTATCGCAAGGGGGATAGAATATAAAAGCAGAGATGTCTTGCTGCATCTGTACAGGGCATTGGTGAGGCCGCAGCTGGAATACTGTGTGCAGTATTGGTCCCCTTATTTGCAAAAGGATATATTGGCCTTGGAGGGAGTGCAGAGAAGGTTCACCAGGTTGATACCAGAGATGAGGGGTGTTGATTATGAGGAGAGACTGAGCAGATTAGGTTTGTACTCGTTGGAATTTAGAAGGCTGAGGGGGGAATCTTATAGAGACCTATGAGATAATGAAGGGGCTGGATAGGGTAGAGGTGGAGAGATTCTTTCCATTTAGAAAGGAAGCTAGAACTAGAGGGCACAGCCTCAAAATAAAGGGGGGTCAGTTTAGGACAGAGTTGAGGAGGAACTTCTTCTCTCAGAGGATGGTGAATCTCTGGAATTCTCTGCCCACTGAAGTGGTGGAGGCTACCTCGTTGAATATGTTTAAATCACGGATAGATGGATTCCTGATCGGTAAGGGAATTAGTGGTTATAGGGATCAGGCGGGTAAGTGGAACTGATCCACTTCAGATCAGCCATGATCTTATTGAATGGCGGGGCAGGCTCGAGGGGCTAGATGGCCTACTCCTGCTCCTATTTCTTATGTTCTTCTTATGTTCTTATTAATGAGGGAATCTTCGATACAAGAGGTTTTTGCAGCACTCACTCTGCCTGGAGCAGAGGTCCTGTTTATACATGTTTACAACATGGTTCCTAAAGTAAAACTCTGAGAGGGAACTGCTGTGATCACTCACTCTCGGTTCCCATTGGCCCCTCAAGTCAGTTGACCCATCTTATGCTGTATTGTCTTAAAGAGACAGACACCGCATATACAACAGCTACAAGAGCAGGTCAGAAGCCAGGAATACTGTGGCGAGTAACTCACCTCCTGACTCCCCAAAGCCCATCATCTACAAGGCACAAGTCAGGAGTGTGATGAAATACTCCCCACTTGTCTGGATGGGTGCAGCTCCAACAACACTCAAGAAGCTCGACACCATCCAGGACAAAGCAGCCCGCTTGATTGGCACCACATTCACAAACACTCACTCCCTCCACCACCGACGCTCAGTAGCAGCAGTGTGTACCATCCAAAAGATGCACTGCAGCAATTCACCAAAGATCTTTAGACAGCACCTTCCCAACCCACCACCACTTCCAACTAGAAGGACAAGGGCAGCAGATACGGGGAAGACCACCACCTGGAAGTTCCCCTCCAAGCCGCTCCCCATCCTGATTTGGAAATATATTGACAGTTCCTTCACTGACCTTGGCTCAAAATCCTGGAACTCCCTCTCTACCAGCACTGTGGGTGTGGCTACACCACAGGGATTGCAGCGGTTCAAGAAGGCAGCTCGCCACCACCTTTTCAAGGGCAATTAGGGATGGGCAATAAATGTTGGGCCTTGCCAGTGAAGCCCACGTCCTGTAAATATGATTATTGTTTTTTAAATTGAGGTCATATATAGAGCGCATTTTCAACCCAGGTCATTGAATGCAGAGTAAGCGCAGAGCTCAGTGAGAGCTGAGGACTCTGAATCACAATGGGAGCCTCGTGCCATTATTCTGGGAAATTTCTCTCAGCTCTCCCATGTGTTGAATGAACCAAGGGACTGAAAACTGCAGCTATTAAACATTCCCAAAGCACAGTCCATCATCATTAACGACAATTCTTCCAGTCATGATTAGGTGACGCAACCAGAGGAACATCCTCATCTTGACTTTACCCGGCGTTTCCCTGTGTTTGCATTATTTTTCCTGAGCTGATTGGATTAGACTGACAACTTAACATTGGCCAATAATCACGCACAGCAGTGGCACTGTGTGCAGTTTGAGCTCAAGAATAACACCCCCCCCCCCATCACCCCCCCCCCCATCACCACCCCCCCCCGCGCCCCCTCACACTAATCATCACAAATCTGAAATCAGTGCAGTGAATGTGTCAGAGAGACTGCGCACCATCCATTCCTATTTCTGAAATGATTCATTTTTAGTCCTGCTGATCCATAAAGACTTCTCGCCGCAATAAAAAAGCCATTAGCTGGCAAACTAATTAGAAATCGAGCATCTGTACGGCTGTCACATGTTCTACACGTCTAATCACACAGTGTACAGGCTGCGCCAGATGTTTCTCACTGATAGTACTGCATCGGGCTGTGCATCCAATTATACCACCTCTCATTGCCTTTGCTTCCCTTCCTCGCTACTGTTATCTAGCTTTCCCCTGTACTGCTGCAATGCTTGGTGGTGGCTTGTCTTGTCGGGAGGTGAGGGACTGGCTGATTGACTTCAGGAAGGAATGGCCAACACCTTTTTTTGTATTAAGGGAGTGAAATGTCGCAGGGAGGTTCACAAAGAAATGTTGACTCTGAACCGCGTCGAGAGATAGAGTGACCAAAAGCTTATCAGAGAGGAAGCTTTCAAGGAGAATGTTAAAAGGACGGAAGGGAGATAAAGAAGCTTAGAGGAAGCAACTCCAGAGTTTAAAGCTCAGGCAGTGGAAGACACTTCCACCAGTGGTTAAAATTCAGGGGGGCCAAAGGAGGCCCAAGTTGGAGAAGCTCAGAGATCCTGAAAGGTCCCAGATCTGAGGAGGCTACCCACACACTTCCTCAAAGTGTCTGACACCTGATTTGATTTGATTTATTATTGTCACATGTATTAGTATACAGTGAAAAATATTGTTTCTTGCGCGCTATGCAGACAAAACATACCGTTCATAGAGAAGGAAAGGAGAGGGTGCAGGATATAGTGTTACAGTCATAGCTAGGGTGTAGAGAAAGATCAACTTAGTGCGAAGTAGGTCCATTCAAAAGTCTGACAGCAGCAGGGAAGAAACTGCTCGAGTCGGTTGATTTGTGACCTCAGACTTTTGTATCTTTTTCCCGAAGGAAGAAGGTGGAAGAGAGAATGTCCGGGGTGCGTCGGGTACTTAATAATGCTGGCTGCCTTTCCGAGGCAGTGGGAAGTGTAGACAGAGTCAATGGATGGGAGGCTGGTTTGAGTGAAGGAACCCCACTTTACACTGACCAACCTTCTGGTGCTTTGCCAATTCAATTTTCTCCTCACTAACACTCTTGATGGCGTCATCTCTCACTGAGCTACAATTCCGCAGGCTCTAATGATTTCTCGATCTTCACCCTGCCCTGCTCCAGCTGACTACGTGGGGAATCAAATTGCTATGACCCAGAACGCGGTTCCTGAATTGGTGCTGCAAGTGGGGTCAATGATTAACTTTCGGAAGGATTAGTGGATGAATACTTGAAGGAGGGGCATTGGGAAAAGAAGATGTGTGGGACTAATTGGGAAGCTCTATCAAAGAGCCAGCAGAGAAACAATGGGCTGAATGGTCTTCTTTTGTGCTGCATGAATCTATAGAGTGGGTGGCATGAGTGGCCCTCCTTCATCTCAGTGGGCCGCAAGATTGGAATCAGACTTGTTCACTAACCATGACCCCAGGAATAAGATTAAATACATTTAATACTCGCTGAGTATTTAATAATGAGTTATAGAAAATGCTTAATCATTTATATATTAATAGAAATGTCCTCAACTTCAAATGGTAAAAACAAAAGAAACAAAGACAAACCAAAGAAGAACGTACAGGGTAAATGGTAGGACTCTGAAGAGTGCAGTTGAACAGAGGGATCTGGGAATACAGGTACAGAATTCCCTAAAAGTGACGTCACAGGTGGATAGGGTCGTAAAGAGTGCCTTTGGTACATTGGCCTTTATAAATCGGAGTATCGAGTATAAAAGTTGGAGTGTTATGGTAAGGTTATATAAGGCATTGGTGAGGCCGAATTTGGAGTATTGTGTACAGTTTTGGTCACCTAGTTACAGGAAGGATGTAAATAAGATTGAAAGAGTGCAGAGAAGGTTCACAAGGATGTTGCCGGGACTTGAGAAGCTGAGTTACAGAGAGAGATTGAATAGGTTGGGACTTTATTCCCTGGAGCGTAGAAGATTGAGGGGAGATTTGATAGAGGTGTATAAGATTTTGATGGGTATAGATAGAGTGAATGCAAGCGGCTTTTTCCGCTGAGGCTAGGGGAGAAAAAACCAGAGGGCATGGGTTAAGGGTGAAAGGAAAAAAGTTTAAAGGGAATATTAGGGGGGGCTTCTTCACGCAGAGAGTGGTGGGAGTGTGGAATGAGCTGCCGGATAAAGTGGTAAATGCGGGGTCATTTTTAACATTTAAGAAAAACTTGGACGGGTTCATGGATGAGAGGGGTGTGGAGGGATATGGTCCAAGTGCAGGTCAGTGGGACTAGGCAAAAAATGGTTCGGCACAGACAAGAAGGGCCAAAAGGCCTGTTTCTGAGCTGTAATTTTCTATGGTTCTATGGTTCTATGGTAAATATTGACTTTGGACACAGAGGGAGCGCACGGCTCTCACAGTTGATGTTGTGAGCAATCAGCACACACCTCACTTCACTCACCCTCGCTTTATGTGCAAATTACTTCAGTCACACCGGGAGGAAAAAAACCACACGGATAGAAGCCAGTGGAATGCAGCAATCCCGCGTCTGGGCAAAGGTATTCCTGGAGGTTTGTCACATGATTTTCCCCCACGCTCCAGCCAATAGTCGGCCAACACATCCATCCCTGTGACGCACAGCCTTCCTACACTAATTGGAAAACTAAAATGAGGGATGAACAGAGGGATCTGGGTGTCCATGTGCACAGATCCCTGAAAGTTGGCACCCGGGTTGATAGGGTTGTTAAGAAGGCGTACGGTGTGTTAGCTTTTATTGGTAGAGGGATTGAGTTTCAGAGCCAGGAGGTCATGCTGCAACTGTACCAAACTCTGGTGCGGCCGCATTTGGAGTATTGCGTACAGTTCTGGTCGCCGTATTATAGGAAAGATGTGGAAGCGTTGGAAAGGGTGCAGAGGAGATTTACCAGGATGTTGCCTGGTATGGTGGGAAAATCGTATGAGGAAAGGCTGAGAGGCTTGAGGTTGTTTTCGTTAGAGAGAAGAAGGTTAAGAGGTGACTTAATAGAGGCATACAAGACGATCAGAGGATTAGATAGGGTGGATAGTGAGAGCCTTTTTCCTCGGATGGTGATGGCTAGCACGAGGGGACATAGCTTTAAATTGAGGGGTGAGAGATATAGGACAGATGTTAGAGGTAGGTTCTTTACTCAGAGAGTAGTAAGGGCGTGGAATGCCCTGCCTGCAGCAGTAGTGGACTCATCAACATTAAGAGCATTCAAATGGTTATTGGATAAACATATGGATGATATTGGAATAGTGTAGATTAGAGAGGCTTTAGATTGGTTCCACTGGTCGGCGCAACATCGAGGGCCGAAGGGCCTGTACTGCGCTGTAATGTTCTATGTTCTAAAAGACTCATTACCCCGATTGGATGATGCTGGACTGTCAGTTAAACAGTCTTTCACCCATTTTCAATATTTTTATATCTGATTAAGACAAATGTTCAAAGAAAATGACAAAAAACAATCTTTTAAAATATCCTGATGATTTTTCTCACACAGCAGTGTCCCGGAGATGATCTTCAATCCCTGGAGTCTCCAGACCAATCCTGGAGAGATGGCAACCCCACACCTGAGGGCGTGGCTTAGGGGAAACATTCTCACCTTTCAGTGCAGAAGGAGGCCTTTCGGCCCATCGAGTCTGCACCGACAACAATCCCACCCAGGCCCTATCCCCGTATCCCCACAAACCTCCTCACACTAGGGTCATTTTTGCATGGCCAGTCCACCTAACCCGCACATCTTTGGACTGTGGGAGGAAACTGGAGCACCCGGAGGAAACCCACGCAGAAATTTCAGAAAAGTCAGAAACGTTTGTGTTCAGTTCCCACTCCTGAGACCTGAATACGAAATCCAGGCTGACAATCCAGTACCGAGGGAGTGCTGAAGTGTCAGAGCTGCTGCCTTTCAGATGTGAGGTCAAACTGAGGCCCTGTCCTCTTGCTCAGGATGATGAAGAGCAGCAGATGGGTTCGCGCTAGTGTCGTGGTGAAACATTGCTTGTGGAAACTCCCTGAGTGTAAATTAACTTTCCAGCTCCCTACAACAGCGGTTGTATGTTTCAGTTCACTCGGGAGATCTGTGGTTGTGAAAGGCACTATATAAATGCAAGTCTTTCCAGTCTGTCACGTTCAATTCCTCACCTGGCAGAATCATTCAGAGAGTGGCGAGGGTTTCTGACCAGACACTTTAACCGAAGTAACTGGGCGACAATGAGAGACCACAGGGTGGAACAGTGTTTAATGGTTAGCATGGCTGCTTCAAAGCGCCAGAGGTCCGGGTTCAATCCTGGCGTCAGATGACTGTCTGTGTAGAGTTTGCATTCTCCCCTTGTCTGTGCAGGTTTCCTCCGGGTGCTCAGGTTTACTCCCAGAGATAAAGATGGTTAGGTGGATTGGCCATGCTAACTTGGCCGTTAGTGTCCCAAGATGTGCAGGTTAGGTGGATTGGCCATGCTAACTTGGCCGTTAGTGTCCCAAGATGTGCAGGTTAGGTGGATTGGCCATGCTAACTTGGCCGTTAGGTCCCAAGATGTGCAGGTTAGGTGAATCGGCCATGCTAACTTGGCCGTTAGTGTCCCAAGATGTGCAGGTTAGGTGGATTGGCCATGCTAAATTGCCTCTTAGTGCCCCAGGATGTGTAGATTTGGTGGATTGGCCATGGTAAATGTATGGGTTTATGGGGATAGGGCGGGGTTTGGCTCTGGATGGGATGCTCTTTGGGAGAGTCGGCGCAGACTCGCTGGGCCGAATGGCCTCTTTCTGCAATGTGGGGATTAGGTAGCGGCATTCTGTCGACGACAGGACGGGGGTGTGTCTGGCTGAGTCACTCACTATTCGATCGGGAGGAGGTGTACTCCGGATGAAGCACTTAATCTGCCCCTTCTTGCCTTGGAGAGCGTGCTGCATCTGTGTACTGGAGATGATGGGGGGCCCTGCAATACAAAACATAAACAAGTCATACACACACACGCAATTCATCAAACAAGTTTATTAAATTAGACTCTTCATCCATCAAAGCCTTCTATGTATTACACCCTCTCTAAAGGAACAAGTAACATCAGGGCACACTCGGCACATAATGAAACTGAATATAATTGCTGATTATTAGTGGTCTAATTAAAATAAATTTACATTTAATGAATATTTTAAAGGGTAATCGCACACACAACGTGCAACAAACTTGTAACAAATCTTATCTCAAAGGGAACCAGCATATTTTCTTTCCCCTTTGCTAACTTCAGTGAGCTGGCATTGTCGGATCTTGAGTGAGACATATGGAAGGAAGCGGTGCAGGGTAAGTTTGATGTAAATGTGAGCCACTGTGTGAACCGTACAGAGTTCCCCCTCAAGGTTTGCGGTGATGTTCGAATTTGATCACCAGGAACGGTATTATTCTCCTGCAGAATTAATTTGAAAGCAATTCTGTTTTTCTCAAACAAATGCGCACTGTGCCGCTTTATTATTGCTTTCTTCTTGTTGAGGGGAGAGCATTTGAACTCCGAAGACGCTGATTGACTCACACATTTCTCCACGCGGTTGAACCTTGGCCCAGTGATTCTGTAAATGAAAGCTGGGAGATGAATGCCGGGGCGATGTCAGTGAGGCTGAAATGAGCAAAAGCACCGTTCCCAATCTCACAGAACCGCACACTCCATTCAAGCACTCTGTGCCTGCTTAATAACAATGTTCCACTGATTTGATTAAAGCTTATAACACCAATGTAGGTCAGTTTATAGGGGTGTGTGTGCCTCTGTGCATCAGAATATTGATGCTTGTGTATCTGTAAACCTATACACAAGTGTCGATGATACTATCTCTGTGCCAATTGTGTGATATCTGTTCCCATGTCTGTGTAGACATAGATATAATGAAGTGCATCTGCGTCCATAAGTTCATGCAAATGAGCATGCATCTGCATGTGGAGCATTTGTGTGTTTTTGTGCATGTGTGCTTGTGCGTGGGAATGCATGTGCACTTAACAGCTTGTGTATGTATGTGTGTGTGGGTGTGTGCATATGTGTCTGTGTGCACCTGTGTGCATGTAGATGTGTGTGTATACATACTTACATGTTTGTGTGTCTGTATGTGCATGTGTGCACACTTGTGTATGTAACTGTGATTGTGTATGCATACATGTGTGTGTATGGGCCTGTGTGTACATGTACTTGTCTGTGTGCGCGCACCAATATGGGCACATGTATATGTGTGTGTATGCATGTATACATGCATGTGCGTGTGTGCAGACATGTCCATGTATTTGTCTGTGTGTGTGTGCACACCTGTATGTGCATATGTATTTGCATGTATGTGTATCTGTATGTGTGCATGCATCTCCATGCATTCGTTTGTGTGTGTGTGTGTATGTGCGCATAACTGTGTGTGTGTGTGTGTATGAACTTGTATGTGTGTTCGTGTACATGCATATGTGTGTATGCATGTTTGTGTGTGTATGCGTGTGTATGTACTCATGTACATGCGTGGATGTACGTGTGGGTGGGTGTGTGCACAGGGTGACTCAGTGCGTTACAGATTTGAAAGCTGGGAACAGAGGAGTATTTTACCATTGACTGTCAGGCTGACCTCCCTCTCCCCGGCACCAACCCGCGGCACCACGGCCCTGCAGACATACTTCCCAGCATCCTCCTGAGCCACTGCCTTCAGTGTCATGACGTTATCATTACTGAGAACCTAAACAAGGAGAGGGAAAGGTCAGAGTTCAACAACAGGAACATTGCAAGGTAGACAACACATTACAGCCCGGTGAAAATTAACTGCCCATTCATCTCAGGGGCGTCTCCTCAGTGACAGGGTGAGGCTGTGAGCTGTGTGTGTAATTAAAACAGAAAATGCTGGAGAGACATAGAGAACGGTACGGTGGCACAATGGTTAGCCCCGCTGCCTCGCAGTGCCAGGAGCCCGGGTTCGATTCCTGGCTTGGGTCACTGTCTGTGTGGAGTCTGCACATTCTCCCCATGTCTGCGTGCGTTTCCTCTGGGTGCTCCGGTTTCCTTCCACAGTCCAAAGATGTGCCGGTTAGGTGCATTGACCCGAACAGGCGCCGGAGTGTGGCAACTAAGGGAATTTCACAGTAACTTCATTGCAGTGTTAATGTAAGCCTGGCTTGTAACTAATAAATAAAATAAAGAAATAAACTTGACATGTTGTGACCCTTCACTGTCCTCAAAAACCACTCCCTCTATTCGACGCTGACGGATACGTCATGCATTTTCCACCTTTTCTGTGCTTTTTATCCCAAATTCACAAACTTCCCACGTGTGAATTTGACCTGGGGAGGATCGAGCCGCAGCACCATGACTCACCACCATGTGGCACTCTTTGCTCATGTTTGACTGGCCCAGCTGAGAATGGTTGTGTCCTGGTCAATATCTTCCCTCAGCCGACCGACAAACATTGGAGCAAGAGGAGGCCATTTGGCCCATCGAGCCTGCTCTGCCCACTGACCTTTCACCTCAACGCCATTTCCCTGCACTATCCCCGTATCCTTTGATATCTTTGAAATGTAGGAATCTATCGATGTCCGTCTTGGGGCTTGAGCCTCCATATCCCTCTGGGACACAGAATTCCAAAGATTCACCAGCCCCTGAGTGAAGAAATTCCTCCAGCTCTCTATCCGAAATGGCTGACCCCTTATTCAGAGACTGTGACCCCTGGTTCTAATGCAGATTGACTCGTCATATATTACACTGCTGTCTGTGGGAGCTTGCTGTGCACTAAGCGGCTGCCACATTCCCTACATCCTAACCGTGATTATACCACAACAATATTAGACTTGCCGTGAGGTGCTTTTCGATACCCTGACGTTATAAAAGTGGATATCTGAATGTGGGAGGGCGTTATTTTGTAAAATTGATTGTATTCTTGGGAGGAAGGTTCTGAGCTGTGTGTCAGAAACACCTTTATCCCCGACTGATGTCTTGGAGCACCTGTTGGGTCTTCCTCATGGATTTGTTGCAATTGGCCAAGGAGTTTTGGCAAATGATTGAACTAGGGGGGGGGGGGAGCGCCGGGGGGGGGGGGGGGGGGGGGGGGGGCGGGGAGGGGGGGGGGCGGGGAGGGGGGGGGGGGGGTGCGGGGAGGGGGGCTTGCAACTGGCTCTGATCCACAACTCACCAATGTCCGTACACAGGCACACACGTCCTTCTCCCCTGGCCAGTGATCAGGTGCAAGGTCCCTGGCTGAGAATCCTTCAGTTAGCTTACATTACCCAACAACTTGCCAATGCCAAAAGACTCAATTTTGGCCCAATGCCAGAGACTCAAGACACAACCCCCTTCAGTCAAAATAAAAAGAACACATGAAAGTTGTGAAATTATTGAGATGCTCAGTTGTTAACATCTGAAGGATTAGACTATCTCCCGGGGTTGCATTCTCAGCGCTGTAATCACAGAATGATAAATCATCAGCATAATTTGACAGGACACTGAGACACAGACCGGGATTTTCCCGTCCCGCCTGCCACAGGAATCGTAGTGGGTGGGACACAGACTGTGCAAAGGTCTGTTGGCCTCGGGCGGGATTTTCCAGGCTTGGGGCAAACGCGGCTGGAAAATCCCACCCACAATGTACACACCGACCTGACCTGGAACTCCCTCCCTAACACTGAGCCATTTCCTCATCGTTGCAACCTGGAACTCCCTCCCTAACAGCACTGCGGGTGTACCTACACTTCAGGGACCGCAGCGATTCAAGAAAGAAGTTCACCACCACCTTCTCAGGGGCAATTAAGGATGGGCAGTAGAATGCTGGATATGGGGGTTGAACCAGATCCTGAGGATGAATATTTCAATAAGAATTCACGGCACAGGAATCCCACACAATCTGAAAAGATGGTGAAAGACCGAGTTTCCCACCTTGGCCTCATCGCACGGTTCCCCCAGCCTCACCCGCCCTGGTGGGGATTCGATCGTAAATGGAGGAGGGCGCAGAATGTGTGGACAGGTCGCCTCTGGTGTGGCGAGGTGTCGACTGACAGACCCGCCGCCAGTGCCAATTCCCATACTCACCACCCCGGAGCCTCGCTTCATCCACACGATGGTGAGGGACGGGTTTCCAGTCCAGGCACAGTTAAAGATGGCGCTTGACCCCAGGTCCACGGACAGAGACTGGGGTTCAGAGGTCAACCGGGGCCCAACTGCACAGGGAGAGAGGAGAAGAGGGATGAGGAAAGTTGAAGAACAAGTCTGCGAGCATTTTCAGCAAAGCTGAACCCAACAACAATGTGCATTTATATAGCGTCTTTAATAGAGTAACGTAGTCCAAAAATGTTTCAAAGGAATGTATTACAAGAAACAGGAGCAGGAGTAGATCACATGGCCCATTGAACCCCATGACTGATCCTGGCCTCCAGCTCCATTTTCCAGCCCTTTCCTGATATTCCTTAATTCCTTGAGAGACCAAAAATCTATCCATTTCCAATGATGACACATCCACAACCCTCTGAGTAGCGAATTCTAAAGATTCACAACCCCTTGAGTGGAGCAATTTCTCCTCATCTCAGTCCTAAATGATCAGCCCCTCACCCTGAGGCTGTGCCCAAGTATTCCCAAGTATGGATAACGAGAGATATTGTGAGCCATTCAAAGATAAAAAGGAAGCATTTGTCAAAGTTAGGAGACTGAGAACACATGAAGCAAGTGTGGTACACAAGGAAAGTAGGAAGAAACTTAAGCAAGGAGTAAGGAGAACTAAAAGGGGTCATGAAAAGTAGGATTAAGGAAATTCCCAAGGCTTTTTATACATATATAAAGAGCAAGAGGGTAGCCAGGGAGAGGGTTGGCCCACTCAAGGACAAGGGAGGGAATCTATGTGTGGAGCCAGAGGAAATGGGCGAGGTATTAAATGAGTACTTTGCGTCAATATTTACCAAAGAGAAGGACTTGGTGGATGATGAGTCTGGGAAAGGGTGTATACATAGTTTGAGTCATGTTGAGATCAAAAAGGCGGTATTGGGGTTCTTGAGAAACATTAAGGTAGACAAGTTCCCAGGGCCTGATGGGATATACCCCAAAATACTGAGAAAGGCAAGGGAGGAAATTGTTGGGGCCTTGAGAGAAATCTTTGTGTCCTCACTGGCTACAGGGGAGGTCATGAATGCAGGGGAGGTCCCAGAGGATTAGAGAATAGCCATTGTTGTTCCTTTGTTTAAGAAGGGTAGCAAGAATAATCCAGGTAATTAGAGGCCGGTGAGCCTTACGTCAGTGGTAGGGAAATTATTGGAGAGGATTCTTCGAGACAGGATTTAGTCCCACTTGGAAATAAGTGGACTTATTAGTGAGAGGTAACATGGTTTTGTGAAGGGGAGGTCATGCCTCACTAACTTGATTGAGCTTTTCGAGGAAGTGACGAAGATGATTGATGAGGGTAGGGCAGTGGATGTTGTCCACATGGATTTCAATAAGGCCTTTGACAAGATCCCTCATGGCAGACTGGTGCAGAAGGTGAAGTTGCATGGGGTCAGAGGTGAGCTGGCAAGATGGATACAGAACTAGCTCGGTTATAGAAGACAGAGGGTAGCAGTGGAAGGGTGCGTTTCTGAATGGAGGGCTGTGACAAGTGGCGTTCCTCAGGGATCAGTGTTGGGACCTTTGCTGTTTGTAATGTATATAAATGATTTGGAGGAAAATGTAACTGGTTTGATTAGTAAGTTTGCGGACAACATAAAGGTTGGTGGATTTGCGGATAGCAAAGGATACAGCAGGATATAGATCGGTTGGAGACTTGTTCGGAGAGATGGCAGATGGAGTTTAATCAGGACAAACGAGAGGTAATGCATTTTGGAAGGTCTAATACAGACAGGAAATATACAGTAAATGGCAGAACCCTTAAGAGTATTGATAGGCAGAGGGATCTGGGTGTACACGTATACAGGTCACTGAAAGTGGCAACGCAGGTGGAGAAGGTAGTCAAGAAGGCATACGGCATGCTTGCCTTCAACGGCCAGGCCACTGAGTTTAAAGATTGGCAAGTCATGTTGCAGCTTTATAGAACCTTAGTTAGACCGCACTTGAATTTAGTGTTCAATTCTGGTCGCCACACTACCAGAAGGGTGTGGAGGCTTTGGAGAGGGTAAGAGAAGATTTACCAGGATGTTGCCTGGTATGGAGGGCATTAGCTATGAGAGGTTAGAGAAACCTGGTTTGTTCTCACTGGAATGACGGAGCTTGAGGGATGACCTGATAGAAGTCTACAAGATTATGAGGGGCATGGACAGAGTGGATAGTCAGAAGCTTTTTCCCAGGGTGGAAGAGTCAATTACTAGGGGGCACAGGTTTAAGGTGCGAGGGGCAAGGTTTAAAGAAGATGTACGAGGCAAGTTTTTTTAACACAGAGGGTAGTGGGTGCCTGGAACTTGCTGCCGGGGGAGATAGTGGATGCAGATACGATAGTGACTTTTAAGGGGCGTCTTGACAAATACGTGGATAGGATGGGAATGGAGGGATATGGTCCCCGGAAGGTAGGGGGTTTTAGTTCAGTCGGGCAGTATGGATGTTCCTGTGCTGTAATTTCCTTTGTTCTTTGTTCTTATTCCTGAACCAGTGGAAACAAGCTCTCAGTGTGCACCCGATCAAGTCCCTTCAGAATTTTTGGGTTTCAATAAGATCGTGTCTTATGCTTCTAAACTCCAGGGTGGCACAGTGGTTAACACTGCTGCCTCACAGCACCAGGGACCCCAGTTCGATTCCGACCGTGGGTGACTGTGTGGAGTTTGCACATTCTCCCCGTGTCTGCGTGGGTTTCCTCCGGGTGCTCCAGTCTCCTCCCACAGTCCAAAGATGTGCTGGTTAGGTGAATTGGCCATGCTACATTTACCCTTAGGGTCTCAAGATGTGGAGATTAGGTAGATTAGCCATTGTAAATGTAAACTATTGTGATCGCAGAGTGTGGCAGAGGTGCCAATGAAATGCCAAGCGGGCCAGATACATCGGAACTGGTGTTAAAGTGAGGTGTGTATTTATAACAATTTTTAACAATCTTCCAGAATGACAAGCGCAGGTTAACCATTCCTTACAGTACACATCGACGGTTCGGCTGATGTTTGTACTTCCCAGTGGATTTGACACAGCACAGGATACCGGCTCTGTGAAGAAGGTGTAGTCCACGACTGTCTCGTACGTCTCTCCCAGAACTCCTCTCAGCAATTGGCCTGCCTTTGCCCATCTGAAAGAAAGCAAATCAAAGGTCAAAATCACCAGCCTGGGACTAAAGGAAAATGATTCATTGTAAATATCCCAGACTATTGTCAAACTCTGATATACCCCACACCCCTCACTGTAACACTCTGATATACCCCACACCCCTCACTGTAACACTCTGATATACCCCACACCCCTCACTGTAACACCCTGATATACCCCACACCCCTCACTGTAACACTCTGATATACCCCACACCCCTCACTGTAACACCCTGATATACCCCACACCCCTCACTGTAACACTCTGATATACCCCACACCCCTCACTGTAACACTCTGATATACCCCACACCCCTCACTGTAACACCCTGATATACCCCACACCCCTCACTGTAACACTCTGATATACCCCACACCCCTCACTGTAACACTCTGATATACCCCACACCCCTCACTGTAACACCATGATATACCCACACCCCTCACTGTAACACACTGATATACCCCACACCCCTCACTGTAACACTCTGATATACCCCACACCCCTCACTGTAACACTCTGATATACCCCACACCCCTCACTGTAACACTCTGATATACCCCACACCCCTCACTGTAACACTATGATTTACGCCACACCCCTCACTGTAACACCCTGATATACCCCACACCCCTCACTGTAACACTCTGATATATCCCACACCCCTCACTGTAACACTCTGATATACCCCACACCCCTCACTGTAACACTCTGATATACCCCACACCCCTCACTGTAACACTCTGATATATCCCACACCCCTCACTGGAACACTCTGATATACCCCACACCCCTCACTGTAACACTCTGATATACCCCACACCCCTCACTGTAACACTCTGATATACCCCACACCCCTCACTGTAACACTCTGATATACCCCACACCCCTCACTGTAACACTCTGATATACCCCACACCCCTCACTGTAACACTCTGATTTACGCCACACCCCTCACTGTAACACCCTGATATACCCCACACCCCTCACTGTAACACTCTGATATACCCCACACCCCTCACTGTAACACTCTGATATACCCCACACCCCTCACTGTAACACTCTGATATACCCCACACCCCTCACTGTAACACTCTGATATACCCCACACCCCTCACTGTAACACTCTGATATACCCCACACCCCTCACTGTAACACTCTGATATACCCCACACCCCTCACTGTAACACTCTGATATACCCCACACCCCTCACTGTAACACTCTGATATACCCCACACCCCTCACTGTAACACTCTGATATACCCCACACCCCTCACTGTAACACTCTGATTTACGCCACACCCCTCACTGTAACACCCTGATATACCCCACACCCCTCACTGTAACACTCTGATATATCCCACACCCCTCACTGTAACACTCTGATATACCCCACACCCCTCACTGTAACACTCTGATATACCCCACACCCCTCACTGTAACACTCTGATATATCCCACACCCCTCACTGTAACACTCTGATATACCCCACACCCCTCACTGTAACACTCTGATATACCCCACACCCCTCACTGTAACACTCTGATATGCCCCACACCCCTCACTGTAACACTCTGATATACCCCACACCCCTCACTGTAACACTCTGATATACCCCACACCCCTCACTGTAACACTCTGATTTACGCCACACCCCTCACTGTAACACCCTGATATACCCCACACCCCTCACTTTAACACTCTGATATACCCCACACCCCTCACTGTAACACTCTGATATACCCCACACCCCTCACTGTAACACTCTGATATAGCCCACACCCCTCACTGTAACACACTGATATACCCCACACCACTCACTGTAACACTCTGATATACCCCACACCCCTCACTGTAACACTCTGATATACCCCAACACCCCTCACTGTAACACTCTGATATACCCCACACCCCTCACTGTAACACTCATATACCCCACACCCCTCACTGTAACACTGTGATACACCCCACACCCCTCACTGTAACACTTTGATATACCCCACACCCCTCACTGCAACACTCTGATATACCCCATACCCCTCACTGTAACACTGATATACCCCACACCCCTCACTGTAACACTCTGATATACCCCACACCCCTCACTGTAACACTCTGATATACCCCACACCCCTCACTGTAACACACTGATATACCCCACACCCCTCACTGTAACACACTGATATACCCCACACCCCTCACTGCAACACTCTGATATACCCCAACACCCCTCACTGTAACATTCTGATATACCCCACACCCCTCACTGTAACACACATATACCCCACACCCCTCACTGTAACACTGTGATACACCCCACACCCCTCACTGTAACACTCTGATATACCCCACACCCCTCACTGCAACACCCTAATACACCCCACACCCCTCACTGTAACACTCTGATATACCCCACACCCCTCAATGTAACACCCTAATATACCCCACACCCCTCACTGTAACACTCTGATATACCCCACACCCCTCACTGTAACACTCTGATATACCCCACACCCCTCACTGTAACACTCTGATATACCCCATACCCCTCACTGTAACACTGATATACCCCACACCCCTCACTGTAACACTCTGATATACCCCACACCCCTCACTGTAACACTCTGATATACCCCACACCCCTCACTGTAACACTCTGATATATCCCACACCCCTCACTGTAACACTGATATACCCCACACCCCTCAATGTAACACTCTGATATACCCCACAGCCCTCACTGTAACATTCTGATATACCCCACACCCCTCACAGTAACATTCTGATATACCACACCCCTCACTGTAACATTCTGATATACCCCACACCCCTCACTGTAACACTCTGATATATCCCACACCCCTCACTGTAACACCATGATATACCCCACACCACTCACTGCAACAACATGATATACCCCACACCCCTCACTGTAACACTCTGATATACCCACACCCCTCACTGTAACATTCTGATATACCCCACACCCCTCACTGTAACACTCTGATATACCCACACCCCTCACTGTAACACCATGATAGACCCCACACGACTCACTGCAACAACATGATATACCCCACACCCCTCACTGTAACACTCTGATATACGCCACACCGCTCACTGTAACACTCTGATATATCCCACACCCCTCACTGTAACACTCTGATATAACCCACACCCCTCACTGTAACACTCTGATATACCCCACACCCCTCACTGTAACACTCTGATATACCCCACACCCCTCACTGTAACACTCTGATATACCCCACACCCCTCACTGTAACACTCTGATATACCCCACACCCCTCACTGTAACACTCTGATATACCCCACAGCCCTCACTGTAACACTCTGATATACCCCACACCCCTCACTGTAACACTCTGATGTACCCCCCACCCCTCACTGTAACACTCTGATATACCGACACCCCTCACTGTAACACTCTGATATACCCCACACCCCTCACTGTAACATTCTGATATACCCCACACCCCTCACTGTAACACTCTGATATACCCCACACCCCTCACTGTAACATCATGATATACCCCACACCCCCTCACTGTAACACTCTGATATACCCCATACCCCTCACTGTAACACTGATATACCCCACACCCCTCACTGTAACACTCTGATATACCCCACACCACTCACTGCAACAACATGATATACCCCACACCCCTCACTGTAACACTCTGATATAGCCCACACCCCTCACTGTAACAATCTGATATACCCCACACCCCTCACTGTAACACTCTGATATACCCCATACCCCTCACTGTAACACTGATATACCCCACACCCCTCACTGTAACACTCTGATATACCCCACACCCCTCACTGTAACACTCTGATATACCCCACACCCCTCACTGTAACACTCTGATATACCCCATACCCCTCACTGTAACACTGATATACCCCACACCCCTCACTGTAACACTCTGATATACCCCACACCCCTCACTGTAACACTCTGATATACCCCACACCCCTCACTGTAACATTCTGATATACCCCACACCCCTCACTGTAACATTCTGATATACCCCACACCCCTCAATGTAACACTCTGATATACCCACACCCCTCACTGTAACACCATGATATACCCCACACCACTCACTGCAACAACATGATATACCCCACACCCCTCACTGTAACACTCTGATATACCCACACCCCTCACTGTAACATTCTGATATACCCCACACCCCTCACTGTAACAATCTGATATACCCCAAACCCCTCACTGTAACACTCTGATATACCCCACAGCCCTCACTGTAACACTCTGATATACCCCACAGCCCTCACTGTAACACTCTGATATACCCCACACCCCTCACTGTAACACTCTGATATACCCCCCACCCCTCACTGTAACACTCTGATATACCCACACCCCTCACTGTAACACTCCGATATACCCCACACCCCTCACTGTAACATTCTGATATACCGCACACCCCTCACTGTAACACTCTGATATACCCCACACCCCTCACTGTAACACCATGATATACCCCACACCACTCACTGCAAAAACATGATATACCCCACACCCCTCACTGTAACACTCTGATATACCCACACCCCTCACTGTAACACTCTGATATACCCCACACCCCTCACTGTAACACTCTGATATACCCCACACCCCTCACTGTAACACTCTGATATACCCCACACCCCTCACTGTAACACTCTGATATACCCCACAGCCCTCACTGTAACACTCTGATATACCCCACACCCCTCACTGTAACACTCTGATATACCCCACAGCCCTCACTGTAACACTCTGATATACCCCACACCCCTCACTGTAACACTCTGATATACCCCCCACCCCAAACTGTAACACTCTGATATACCCACACCCCTCACTGTAACACTCTGATATACCCCACACCCCTCACTGTAACATTCTGATATACACCACACCCCTCACTGTAACACTCTGATGTACCCCACACCCCTCACTGTAACACCATGATATACCCCACACCACTCACTGCAACAACATGATATACCCCACACCCCTCACTGTAACACTCTGATATACCCCACACCCCTCACTGTAACACTCTGATATACCCCACACCCCTCACTGTAACACTCTGATATACCCCACACCCCTCACTGTAACACTCTGATTTACGCCACACCCCTCACTGTAACACCCTGATATACCCCACACCCCTCACTGTAACACTCTGATATACCCCACACCCCTCACTGTAACACTCTGATTTACGCCACACCCCTCACTGTAACACCCTGATATACCCCACACCCCTCACTGTAACACTCTGATATACCCCACACCCCTCACTGTAACACTCTGATATACCCCACACCCCTCACTGTAACACTCTGATATACCCCACACCCCTCACTGTAACACTCTGATATACACCACACCCCTCACTGTAACACTCTGATATACCCCACACCCCTCACTGTAACACTCTGATATACCCCACACCCCTCACTGTAACACTCTGATATACCCCACACCCCTCACTGTAACACTCTGATATACCCCACACCCCTCACTGTAACACTCTGATATACCCCACACCCCTCACTGTAACACTCTGATTTACGCCACACCCCTCACTGTAACACCCTGATATACCCCACACCCCTCACTGTAACACTCTGATATATCCCACACCCCTCACTGTAACACTCTGATATACCCCACACCCCTCACTGTAACACTCTGATATACCCCACACCCCTCACTGTAACACTCTGATATATCCCACACCCCTCACTGTAACACTCTGATATACCCCACACCCCTCACTGTAACACTCTGATATACCCCACACCCCTCACTGTAACACTCTGATATGCCCCACACCCCTCACTGTAACACTCTGATATACCCCACACCCCTCACTGTAACACTCTGATATACCCCACACCCCTCACTGTAACACTCTGATTTACGCCACACCCCTCACTGTAACACCCTGATATACCCCACACCCCTCACTTTAACACTCTGATATACCCCACACCCCTCACTGTAACACTCTGATATACCCCACACCCCTCACTGTAACACTCTGATATAGCCCACACCCCTCACTGTAACACACTGATATACCCCACACCACTCACTGTAACACTCTGATATACCCCACACCCCTCACTGTAACACTCTGATATACCCCAACACCCCTCACTGTAACACTCTGATATACCCCACACCCCTCACTGTAACACTCATATACCCCACACCCCTCACTGTAACACTGTGATACACCCCACACCCCTCACTGTAACACTTTGATATACCCCACACCCCTCACTGCAACACTCTGATATACCCCATACCCCTCACTGTAACACTGATATACCCCACACCCCTCACTGTAACACTCTGATATACCCCACACCCCTCACTGTAACACTCTGATATACCCCACACCCCTCACTGTAACACACTGATATACCCCACACCCCTCACTGTAACACACTGATATACCCCACACCCCTCACTGCAACACTCTGATATACCCCAACACCCCTCACTGTAACATTCTGATATACCCCACACCCCTCACTGTAACACACATATACCCCACACCCCTCACTGTAACACTGTGATACACCCCACACCCCTCACTGTAACACTCTGATATACCCCACACCCCTCACTGCAACACCCTAATACACCCCACACCCCTCACTGTAACACTCTGATATACCCCACACCCCTCAATGTAACACCCTAATATACCCCACACCCCTCACTGTAACACTCTGATATACCCCACACCCCTCACTGTAACACTCTGATATACCCCACACCCCTCACTGTAACACTCTGATATACCCCATACCCCTCACTGTAACACTGATATACCCCACACCCCTCACTGTAACACTCTGATATACCCCACACCCCTCACTGTAACACTCTGATATACCCCACACCCCTCACTGTAACACTCTGATATATCCCACACCCCTCACTGTAACACTGATATACCCCACACCCCTCAATGTAACACTCTGATATACCCCACAGCCCTCACTGTAACATTCTGATATACCCCACACCCCTCACAGTAACATTCTGATATACCACACCCCTCACTGTAACATTCTGATATACCCCACACCCCTCACTGTAACACTCTGATATATCCCACACCCCTCACTGTAACACAATGATATACCCCACACCACTCACTGCAACAACATGATATACCCCACACCCCTCACTGTAACACTCTGATATACCCACACCCCTCACTGTAACATTCTGATATACCCCACACCCCTCACTGTAACACTCTGATATACCCACACCCCTCACTGTAACACCATGATAGACCCCACACGACTCACTGCAACAACATGATATACCCCACACCCCTCACTGTAACACTCTGATATACCCCACACCGCTCACTGTAACACTCTGATATATCCCACACCCCTCACTGTAACACTCTGATATAACCCACACCCCTCACTGTAACACTCTGATATACCCCACACCCCTCACTGTAACACTCTGATATACCCCACACCCCTCACTGTAACACTCTGATATACCCCACACCCCTCACTGTAACACTCTGATATACCCCACACCCCTCACTGTAACACTCTGATATACCCCACAGCCCTCACTGTAACACTCTGATATACCCCACACCCCTCACTGTAACACTCTGATGTACCCCCCACCCCTCACTGTAACACTCTGATATACCGACACCCCTCACTGTAACACTCTGATATACCCCACACCCCTCACTGTAACATTCTGATATACCCCACACCCCTCACTGTAACACTCTGATATACCCCACACCCCTCACTGTAACATCATGATATACCCCACACCCCCTCACTGTAACACTCTGATATACCCCATACCCCTCACTGTAACACTGATATACCCCACACCCCTCACTGTAACACTCTGATATACCCCACACCACTCACTGCAACAACATGATATACCCCACACCCCTCACTGTAACACTCTGATATAGCCCACACCCCTCACTGTAACAATCTGATATACCCCACACCCCTCACTGTAACACTCTGATATACCCCATACCCCTCACTGTAACACTGATATACCCCACACCCCTCACTGTAACACTCTGATATACCCCACACCCCTCACTGTAACACTCTGATATACCCCACACCCCTCACTGTAACACTCTGATATACCCCATACCCCTCACTGTAACACTGATATACCCCACACCCCTCACTGTAACACTCTGATATACCCCACACCCCTCACTGTAACACTCTGATATACCCCACACCCGTCACTGTAACATTCTGATATACCCCACACCCCTCACTGTAACATTCTGATATACCCCACACCCCTCAATGTAACACTCTGATATACCCACACCCCTCACTGTAACACCATGATATACCCCACACCACTCACTGCAACAACATGATATACCCCACACCCCTCACTGTAACACTCTGATATACCCACACCCCTCACTGTAACATTCTGATATACCCCACACCCCTCACTGTAACAATCTGATATACCCCAAACCCCTCACTGTAACACTCTGATATACCCCACAGCCCTCACTGTAACACTCTGATATACCCCACAGCCCTCACTGTAACACTCTGATATACCCCACACCCCTCACTGTAACACTCTGATATACCCCCCACCCCTCACTGTAACACTCTGATATACCCACACCCCTCACTGTAACACTCCGATATACCCCACACCCCTCACTGTAACATTCTGATATACCGCACACCCCTCACTGTAACACTCTGATATACCCCACACCCCTCACTGTAACACCATGATATACCCCACACCACTCACTGCAAAAACATGATATACCCCACACCCCTCACTGTAACACTCTGATATACCCACACCCCTCACTGTAACACTCTGATATACCCCACACCCCTCACTGTAACACTCTGATATACCCCACACCCCTCACTGTAACACTCTGATATACCCCACACCCCTCACTGTAACACTCTGATATACCCCACAGCCCTCACTGTAACACTCTGATATACCCCACACCCCTCACTGTAACACTCTGATATACCCCACAGCCCTCACTGTAACACTCTGATATACCCCACACCCCTCACTGTAACACTCTGATATACCCCCCACCCCAAACTGTAACACTCTGATATACCCACACCCCTCACTGTAACACTCTGATATACCCCACACCCCTCACTGTAACATTCTGATATACACCACACCCCTCACTGTAACACTCTGATGTACCCCACACCCCTCACTGTAACACCATGATATACCCCACACCACTCACTGCAACAACATGATATACCCCACACCCCTCACTGTAACACTCTGATATACCCCACACCCCTCACTGTAACACTCTGATATACCCCACACCCCTCACTGTAACACTCTGATATACCCCACACCCCTCACTGTAACATTCTGATATACCCCACACCCCTCACTGTAACACTCTGATATACCCCACACCCCTCACTGTAACACTCTGATATAGCCCACACCCCTCACTGTAACACTCTGATATACCCACAACCCTCACTGTAACATTCTGATATACCCCACACCCCTCACTGTAACACTCTGATATACCCCACACCTCTCACTGTAACACTCTGATATACCCCACACCCCTCACTGTAAAACTCTGATATACCCCACACCCCTCACTGTAACACTCTGATATACCCCACACACCTCACTGTGACACTCTGATATACCCCACACCCCTCACTGTAACACTCTGATATACCCCACACACCTCACAGTAACACTCTGATATACCCCACACCCCTCACTGTAACACTCTGATATACCCCACACCCCTCACTGTAACACTCTGATATACCCACACCCCTCACTGTAACACTCTGATATACCCCACACCCCCTCAGTGTAACACTCTGATATACCCCACGCACCCACTGTAACCCTCTGATATACCCCACACCCCTCACTGTAACACTCTGATATACCCCACACCCCTCACTGTAACACTCTGATATACCCCACACCCCTCACTGTAACACTCTGATATACCCCACACCCCTCACTGTAACACTCTGATATACCCCACACCCCCTCACTGTAACACTCTGATATACCCCACACCCCCTCACTGTAACACTCTGATACACCCCACACCCCTCACAGTCACACACTGATATACCCCACACCCCTCACTGTAACACTCTGATATACCCCACACCACTCTCTGTAACCCTCTGATATACCCCACACCCCTCACTGTAACACCATGATATACCCCACACCCCTCACTGTAATACTCTGATATACCTCACACCCCTCACTGTAACACTCTGATATACCCCACACCCCCTCACTGTAACACTCTGATATACCCCACACCCCTCACTGTAACACCATGATATATCCCACACCCCTCACTGTAACACTCTGATATACCCCACACCCCTCACTGTAACACCATGATATACCCCACACCCCTCACTGTAACACTCTGATATACCCCACACCCCTCACTGTAACACTCTGATATACCCCACACTCCTCACTGTAACACACTGATATACCCCACACCCCTCACTGTAACACTCTGATATACCCCACACCCCTCACTGTAACACTCTGATATACCCCACACCCCTCACTGTAACACTGATATACCCACACCCCTCACTGTAACACTGTGAGATACCCCACACCCCTCACTGTAACACTGATATACCCACACCCCTCACTGTAACACAGTGATATTCCCCAGACCCCTCACTGTAACACGCTGAAATACCCCACACCCCTCACTGTAACACTCTGATATATCCCACACCCCTCACTGTAACACTCTGATATACCCCACACCCCTCACTGTAACACTCTGATATACCCCACACCCCTCACTGTAACACTCTGATATACCCCACACCCCTCACTGTAACACTCCGAAATACCCCACACCCCTCACTGTAACACTCTGATATACCCCACACCCCTCACTGTAACACTGATATACCCCACACCCCTCACTGCAACACTCTGATATACCCCACACCCCTCACTGTAACACTCTGATATATCTCACACCCCTCACTGTAACACACTGATATACCCCACACCCCTCACTGTAACACTCTGCTATACCCCACACCCCTCTCTGTAACACTCTGATATACCCCACACCCCTCACTGTAACACTGTGATATAGCCCACACCCCTCACTGTAACACTCTGATATACCCCACACCCCTCACTGTAACACTGTGATATACCCCACACCCCTCACTGTAACACTCTGATATATCCCACACCCCTCACTGTAACACTCTGATATACCCCACACCCCTCACTGTAACACTCTGATATACCCCACACCCCTCACTGTAACACTGTGATATACCCCACACCCCTCACTGTAACACTGATATACCAAACCCCTCACTGTAACACTGTGATATACCCCACACCCCTCACTGTAACACTCTGAAATACCCCACACCCCTCACTGTAACACTCTGATATATCCCACACCCCTCACTGTAACACTCTGATATAGCGCACACCCCTCACTGTAACACTCAGATATACCCCACACCCCTCACTGTAACACTCTGATATACCCCACACCCCTCACTGTAACACTCTGATATACCCCACACCCCTCACTGTAACACTCTGATATACCGCACACCCCTCACTGTAACACTCTGATATACCCCACACCCCTCACTGTAACACTCTGATATACCCCACGCCCCTCACTGTAACACTCTGATATACCCCACACCCCTCACTGTAACACTCTGATATACCCCACACCCCTCACTGTAACACTCTGATATACCCCACACCCCTCACTGTAACACTCTGATATACCCCACGCTCCTCACTGTAACACTATGATATACCCCACACCCCTCACTGTAACACTCTGATATGCCCCACGCCCCTCACTGTAACACTCTGATATACCCCACACCCCTCACTGTAACACTGTGATGTACCCCACCCCTCACTGTAACACTGATATACCAAACCCCTCACTGTAACACTGTGATATACCCCACACCCCTCACTGTAACACTGATATACCAAACCCCTCACTGTAACACTGTGATATAACCCACACCCCTCACTGTAACACTCTGAAATACCCCACACCCCTCACTGCAACACTCTGATATACCCCACACCCCTCACTGTAACACTCTGATATACCCCACACCCCTCATTGTAACACTCTGATATACCCCACACCCCTCACTGTAACACTCTGATATACCCCACACCCCTCACTGTAACACTCTGATATAACCCACACCCCTCACTGTCACACTCTGATGTACCCCACACACCCCTCACTGTCACACCATAATATAATCCACACCCCTCACTGTCACACTCTGATATACCCCACACCCCTCACTGTAACACTCTGATATACCCCACACCCCTCACTGTAACACTGTGATATATCCAACACCACTCACTGTCACACTCTGATGTACCCCACACACCCCTCACTGTCACACCATTATATAATCCACACCCCTCACTGTCACACTCTGATATACCCCACGCCCCTCACTGCAACACTGTGATATAACCCACACCACTCACCGTCACACTCTGATATACCCCACACACCACCTCACTGTAACACCATTATATAATCCACACCCCTCACTGTGACACTCTGATATACCCCACACCTCTCACTGTAACACTGTGATATACCCCACACCCCTCGCTGTCACACTCTGATATACCCCACACCCCTCACTGTAACACTCTGATATACCCCACACCCCTCACTGTAACACTCTGATATACCCCATACCCCTCACTGTAACACTGATATACCCCACACCCCTCACTGTAACACTCTGATATACCCCACACCCCTCACTGTAACACTCTGATATACCCCACACCCCTCACTGTAACACTCTGATATACCCCATACCCCTCACTGTAACACTGATATACCCCACACCCCTCACTGTAACACTCTGATATACCCCACACCCCTCACTGTAACACTCTGATATACCCCACACCCCTCACTGTAACATTCTGATATACCCCACACCCCTCACTGTAACATTCTGATATACCCCACACCCCTCAATGTAACACTCTGATATACCCACACCCCTCACTGTAACACCATGATATACCCCACACCACTCACTGCAACAACATGATATACCCCACACCCCTCACTGTAACACTCTGATATACCCACACCCCTCACTGTAACATTCTGATAGACCCCAAACCCCTCACTGTAACACTCTGATATACCCACACCACTCACTGCAACAACATGATATACCCCACACCCCTCACTGTAACACTCTGATATACCCCACACCCCTCACTGTAACACTCTGATATACCCCACACCCCTCACTGTAACACTCTGATATACCCACACCCCTCACTGTAACACTCTGATATACCCCACACCCCTCACTGTAACACTCTGATATACCCCACACCCCTCACTGTAACACTCTGATATACCCCCCACCCCTCACTGTAACACTCTGATATACCCACACCCCTCACTGTAACACTCTGATATACCCCACACCCCTCACTGTAACATTCTGATATACCCCACACCCCTCACTGTAACACTCTGATATACCCCACACCCCTCACTGTAACACCATGATATACCCCACACCACTCACTGCAACAACATGATATACCCCACACCCCTCACTGTAACACTCTGATATACCCCACACCCCTCACTGTAACATTCTGATATACCCCACACCCCTCAATGTAACACTCTGATATACCCACACTCCTCACTGTAACACCATGATATACCCCACACCACTCACTGCAACAACATGATATACCCCACACCCCTCACTGTAACACTCTGATATACCCACACCCCTCACTGTAACACTCTGATATACCCCACACCCCTCACTGTAACACTCTGATATACCCCACACCCCTCACTGTAACACTCTGATATACCCCACACCCCTCACTGTAACACTCTGATATACCCCACAGCCCTCACTGTAACACTCTGATATACCCCACAGCCCTCACTGTAACACTCTGATATACCCACACCCCTCACTGTAACACTCTGATATACCCCCCACCCCTCACTGTAACACTCTGATATACCCACACCCCTCACTGTAACACTCTGATATACCCCACACCCCTCACTGTAACATTCTGATATACCCCACACCCCTCACTGTAACACTCTGATATACCCCACACCCCTCACTGTAACACCATGATATACCCCACACCACTCACTGCAACAACATGATATACCCCACACCCCTCACTGTAACACTCTGATATACCCCACACCCCTCACTGTAACACTCTGATATACCCACACCCCTCACTGTAACACTCTGATATACCCCACACCCCTCACTGTAACATTCTGATATACCCCACACCCCTCACTGTAACACTCTGATATACCCCACACCCCTCACTGTAACACTCTGATATAGCCCACACCCCTCACTGTAACACTCTGATATACCCACAACCCTCACTGTAACATTCTGATATACCCCACACCCCTCACTGTAACACTCTGATATACCCCACACCTCTCACTGTAACACTCTGATATACCCCACACCCCTCACTGTAAAACTCTGATATACCCCACACCCCTCACTGTAACACTCTGATATACCCCACACACCTCACTGTGACACTCTGATATACCCCACACCCCTCACTGTAACACTCTGATATACCCCACACACCTCACTGTAACACTCTGATATACCCCACACCCCTCACTGTAACACTCTGATATACCCCACACACCTCACTGTAACACTCTGATATACCCCACACCCCTCACTGTAACACTCTGATATACCCCACACCCCTCACTGCAACACTCTGATATACCCCACACCCCCTCACTGTAACACTCTGATATACCCCACACACCCACTGTAACCCTCTGATATACCCCACACCCCTCACTGTAACACTCTGATATACCCCACACCCCTCACTGTAACACTCTGATATACCCCACACCCCTCACTGTAACACTCTGATATACCCCACACCCCTCACTGTAACACTCTGATATACCCCACACCCCCTCACTGTAACACTCTGATATACCCCACACCCCCTCACTGTAACACTCTGATACACCCCACACCCCTCACTGTCACACACTGATATACCCCACACCCCTCACTGTAACACTCTGATATACCCCACACCACTCTCTGTAACCCTCTGATATACCCCACACCCCTCACTGTAACACCATGATATACCCCACACCCCTCACTGTAATACTCTGATATACCTCACACCCCTCACTGTAACACTCTGATATACCCCACACCCCCTCACTGTAACACTCTGATATACCCCACACCCCTCACTGTAACACCATGATATATCCCACACCCCTCACTGTAACACTCTGATATACCCCACACCCCTCACTGTAACACCATGATATACCCCACACCCCTCACTGTAACACTCTGATATACCCCACACCCCTCACTGTAACACTCTGATATACCCCACACTCCTCACTGTAACACACTGATATACCCCACACCCCTCACTGTAACACTCTGATATACCCCACACCCCTCACTGTAACACTCTGATATACCCCACACCCCTCACTGTAACACTGATATACCCACACCCCTCACTGTAACACTGTGATATACCCCACACCCCTCACTGTAACACTGATATACCCACACCCCTCACTGTAACACAGTGATATTCCCCACACCCCTCACTGTAACACTCTGAAATACCCCACACCCCTCACTGTAACACTCTGATATATCCCACACCCCTCACTGTAACACTCTGATATACCCCACACCCCTCACTGTAACACTCTGATATACCCCACACCCCTCACTGTAACACTGTGATATACCCCACACCCCTCACTGTAACACTGATATACCCCACACCCCTCACTGTAACACGCTGAAATACCCCACACCCCTCACTGTAACACTCTGATATATCCCACACCCCTCACTGTAACACTCTGATATACCCCACACCCCTCACTGTAACACTCTGATATACCCCACACCCCTCACTGTAACACTCTGATATACCCCACACCCCTCACTGTAACACTCCGAAATACCCCACACCCCTCACTGTAACACTCTGATATACCCCACACCCCTCACTGTAACACTGATATACCCCACACCCCTCACTGCAACACTCTGATATACCCCACACCCCTCACTGTAACACTCTGATATATCTCACACCCCTCACTGTAACACACTGATATACCCCACACCCCTCACTGTAACACTCTGCTATACCCCACACCCCTCTCTGTAACACTCTGATATACCCCACACCCCTCACTGTAACACTGTGATATACCCCACACCCCTCACTGTAACACTCTGATATACCCCACACCCCTCACTGTAACACTGTGATATACCCCACACCCCTCACTGTAACACTCTGATATATCCCACACCCCTCACTGTAACACTCTGATATACCCCACACCCCTCACTGTAACACTCTGATATACCCCACACCCCTCACTGTAACACTGTGATATACCCCACACCCCTCACTGTAACACTGATATACCAAACCCCTCACTGTAACACTGTGATATACCCCACACCCCTCACTGTAACACTCTGAAATACCCCACACCCCTCACTGTAACACTCTGATATATCCCACACCCCTCACTGTAACACTCTGATATAGCCCACACCCCTCACTGTAACACTCTGATATACCCCACACCCCTCACTGTAACACTCTGATATACCCCACACCCCTCACTGTAACACTCTGATATACCCCACACCCCTCACTGTAACACTCTGATATACCGCACACCCCTCACTGTAACACTCTGATATACCCCACACCCCTCACTGTAACACTCTGATATACCCCACGCCCCTCACTGTAACACTCTGATCTCCCCCACACCCCTCACTGTAACACTCTGATATACCCCACGCCCCTCACTGTAACACTCTGATATACCCCACACCCCTCACTGTAACACTCTGATATACCCCACGCCGCTCACTGTAACACTATGATATACACCACACCCCTCACTGTAACACTCTGATATGCCCCACGCCCCTCACTGTAACACTCTGATATACCCCACACCCCTCACTGTAACACTGTGATGTACCCCACCCCTCACTGTAACACTGATATACCAAACCCCTCACTGTAACACTGTGATATACCCCACACCCCTCACTGTAACACTGATATACCAAACCCCTCACTGTAACACTGTGATATACCCCACACCCCTCACTGTAACACTGATATACCCCACGCCCCTCACTGTAACACTGTGATATACCCCACACCCCTCACTGTAACACTGATATACCCCACACCCCTCACTGTAACACTGTGATATACCCCACACCCCTCACTGTAACACTCTGAAATACCCCACACCCCTCACTGCAACACTCTGATATACCCCACACCCCTCACTGTAACACTCTGATATACCCCACACCCCTCACTGCAACACCATGATATAACCCACACCCCTCACTGTAACACTCTGATATAACCCACACCCCTCACTGTCACACTCTGATGTACCCCACACACCCCTCACTGTCACACCATAATATAATCCACACCCCTCACTGTCACACTCTGATATACCCCACACCCCTCACTGTAACACTCTGATATACCCCACGCCCCTCACTGCAACACTGTGATATAACCCACACCACTCACCGTCACACTCTGATATACCCCACACACCACCTCACTGTAACACCATTATATAATCCACACCCCTCACTGTGACACTCTGATATACCCCACACCTCTCACTGTAACACTGTGATATACCCCACACCCCTCACTGTGACACTGTGATATAACCCACACCCCTCGCTGTCACACTCTGATATACCCCACACCCCTCACTGTAACACTCTGATATACCCCACACCCCTCACTGTAACACTCTGATATACCCCACACCCCTCACTGTAACACTCTGATATACCCCACACCCCTCACTGTAACACTCTGATATACCCCACACCCCTCACTGTAACACTCTGATATACACCACACCCCTCACTGTAACACTCTGATGTACCTCACACCCCTCACTATCACACTCTGATATACCCCACACCCCTCACTGTGACACTCTGATATACCCCACATCCCTCACTGTGACACTCTGATATACCCCACACCTCTCACTGTAACACTCTGATATACCCCACACCTCTCACTGTAACACTGTGATATACCCCACACCCCTCACTGTGACACTGTGATATAACCCACACCCCTCGCTGTCACACTCTGATATACCCCACACCCCTCACTGTAACACTCTGATATACCCCACACCCCTCACTGTAACACTCTGATATACCCCACACCCCTCACTGTAACACTCTGATATACCCCACACCCCTCACTGTAACACTCTGATATACCCCACACCCCTCACTGTAACACTCTGATATACACCACACCCCTCACTGTAACACTCTGATGTACCTCACACCCCTCACTATCACACTCTGATATACCCCACACCCCTCACTGTGACACTCTGATATACCCCATATCCCTCACTGTGACACTCTGATATACCCCACACCTCTCACTGTAACACTCTGATATACCCCACACCCCTCACTGTAACACTGTGATATACCCCACACCCCTCACTGTAACACTCTGATATACCCCACACCCCTCACTGTAACACTCTGATATACCCCACACCCCTCACTGTCACACTCTGATATACCCCACACCCCTCACTGTAACACTGATATACCCCACACCTCTCACTGTAACACTGTGATATACCCCACACCCCTCACTGTAACACTGTGATATTCCCCACACGCCTCACTGTAACACTGTGATATACCCCACACCCCTCACTGTAACACTCTGATATACCCCACACCCCTCACTGTAACACTCTGATATACCCCCCACCCCCCACTGTAACACCATGATATAGCCCACACCCCTCACTGTAACACACTGATATACCCCACACCACTCACTGTAACACTCTGATATACCCCACACCCCTCACTGTAACACTCTGATATACCCCACACCCCTCACTGCAACACTCTGATATACCCCATACCCCTCACTGTAACACTGATATACCCCACACCCCTCACTGTAACACTCTGATATACCCCACACCCCTCACTGTAACACTCTGATATACCCCACACCCCTCACTGTAACACACTGATATACCCCACACCCCTCACTGTAACACACTGATATACCCCACACCCCTCACTGCAACACTCTGATATACCCCAAAACCCCTCACTGTAACACTCTGATATACCCCACACCCCTCACTGTAACACTCATATACCCCACACCCCTCACTGTAACACTGTGATACACCCCACACCCCTCACTGTAACACTCTGATATACACCACACCCCTCACTGCAACACCCTAATACACCCCACACCCCTCACTGTAACACTCTGATATACCCCACACCCCTCAATGTAACACCCTAATATACCGCACACCCCTCACTGTAACACTCTGATATACCCCACACCCCTCACTGTAACACTCTGATATACCCCACACCCCTCACTGTAACACTCTGATATACCCCATACCCCTCACTGTAACACTGATATACCCCACACCCCTCACTGTAACACTCTGATATACCCCACACCCCTCACTGTAACACTCTGATATACCCCACACCCCTCACTGTAACACTCTGATATATCCCACAAACCTCACTGTAACACTGATATACCCCACACCCCTCACTGTAACACTCTGATATACCCCACACCCCTCACTGTAACATTCTGATATACCCCACACCCCTCACAGTAACATTCTGATATACCACACCCCTCACTGTAACATTCTGATATACCCCACACCCCTCACTGTAACACTCTGATATATCCCACACCCCTCACTGTAACACCATGATATACCCCACACCACTCACTGCAACAACATGATATACCCCACACCCCTCACTGTAACACTCTGATATACCCACACCCCTCACTGTAACATTCTGATATACCCCACACCCCTCACTGTAACACTCTGATATACCCACACCCCTCACTGTAACACCATGATAGACCCCACACGACTCACTGCAACAACATGATATACCCCACACCCCTCACTGTAACACTCTGATATACCCCACACCGCTCACTGTAACACTCTGATATATCCCACACCCCTCACTGTAACACTCTGATATAACCCACACCCCTCACTGTAACACTCTGATATACCCCACACCCCTCACTGTAACACTCTGATATACCCCACACCCCTCACTGTAACACTCTGATATACCCCACACCCCTCACTGTAACACTCTGATATACCCCACACCCCTCACTGTAACACTCTGATATACCCCACAGCCCTCACTGTAACACTCTGATATACCCCACACCCCTCACTGTAACACTCTGATGTACCCCCCACCCCTCACTGTAACACTCTGATATACCGACACCCCTCACTGTAACACTCTGATATACCCCACACCCCTCACTGTAACATTCTGATATACCCCACACCCCTCACTGTAACACTCTGATATACCCCACACCCCTCACTGTAACATCATGATATACCCCACACCCCCTCACTGTAACACTCTGATATACCACATACCCCTCACTGTAACACTGATATACCCCACACCCCTCACTGTAACACTCTGATATACCCCACACCACTCACTGCAACAACATGATATACCCCACACACCTCACTGTAACACTCTGATATAGCCCACACCCCTCACTGTAACAATCTGATATACCCCACACCCCTCACTGTAACACTCTGATATACCCCATACCCCTCACTGTAACACTGATATACCCCACACCCCTCACTGTAACACTCTGATATACCCCACACCCCTCACTGTAACACTCTGATATACCCCACACCCCTCACTGTAACACTCTGATATACCCCATACCCCTCACTGTAACACTGATATACCCCACACCCCTCACTGTAACACTCTGATGTACCCCACACCCCTCACTGTAACACTCTGATATACCCCACACCCCTCACTGTAACATTCTGATATACCCCACACCCCTCACTGTAACATTCTGATATACCCCACACCCCTCAATGTAACACTCTGATATACCCACACCCCTCACTGTAACACCATGATATACCCCACACCACTCACTGCAACAACATGATATACCCCACACCCCTCACTGTAACACTCTGATATACCCACACCCCTCACTGTAACATTCTGATATACCCCAAACCCCTCACTGTAACACTCTGATATACCCCACACCCCTCACTGTAACACTCTGATATACCCCACACCCCTCATTGTAACACTCTGATATACCCCATAGCCCTCACTGTAACACTCTGATATACCCCACACCCCTCACTGTAACACTCTGATATACCCCCCACCCCTCACTGTAACACTCTGATATACCCACACCCCTCACTGTAACACTCCGATATACCCCACACCCCTCACTGTAACATTCTGATATACCGCACACCCCTCACTGTAACACTCTGATATACCCCACACCCCTCACTGTAACACCATGATATACCCCACACCCCTCACTGTAACACTCTGATATACCCACACCCCTCACTGTAACACTCTGATATACCCCACACCACTCACTGCAACAACATGATATACCCCACACCCCTCACTGTAACACTCTGATATACCCACACCCCTCACTGTAACACTCTGATATACCCCACACCCCTCACTGTAACACTCTGATATACCCCACACCCCTCACTGTAACACTCTGATATACCCCACACCCCTCACTGTAACACTCTGATATACCCCACAGCCCTCACTGTAACACTCTGATATACCCCACACCCCTCACTGTAACACTCTGATATACCCCACAGCCCTCACTGTAACACTCTGATATACCCCACACCCCTCACTGTAACACTCTGATATGCCCCCCACCCCTCACTGTAACACTCTGATATACCCACACCCCTCACTGTAACACTCTGATATACCCCACACCCCTCACTGTAACATTCTGATATACCCCACACCCCTCACTGTAACACTCTGATGTACCCCACACCCCTCACTGTAACACCATGATATACCCCACACCCCTCACTGTAACACTCTGATATACCCCACACCCCTCACTGTAACACTCTGATGTACCCCACACCCCTCACTGTAACACCATGATATACCCCACACCACTCACTGCAACAACATGATATACCCCACACCCCTCACTGTAACACTCTGATATACCCACACCCCTCACTGTAACACTCTGATATACCCCACACCCCTCACTGTAACACTCTGATATACCCCACACCCCTCACTGTAACACTCTGATATACCCCACACCCCTCACTGTAACACTCTGATATACCCCACAGCCCTCACTGTAACACTCTGATATACCCCACACCCCTCACTGTAACACTCTGATATACCCCACAGCCCTCACTGTAACACTCTGATATACCCCACACCCCTCACTGTAACACTCTGATATACCCCCCACCCCTCACTGTAACACTCTGATATACCCACACCCCTCACTGTAACACTCTGATATACCCCACACCCCTCACTGTAACATTCTGATATACCCCACACCCCTCACTGTAACACTCTGATGTACCCCACACCCCTCACTGTAACACCATGATATACCCCACACCACTCACTGCAACAACATGATATACCCCACACCCCTCACTGTAACACTCTGATATACCCCACACCCCTCACTGTAACACTCTGATATACCCACACCCCTCACTGTAACACTCTGATATACCCCACACCCCTCACTGTAACATTCTGATATACCCCACACCCCTCACTGTAACACTCTGATATACCCCACACCCCTCACTGTAACACTCTGATATAGCCCACACCCCTCACTGTAACACTCTGATATACCCACAACCCTCACTGTAACATTCTGATATACCCCACACCCCTCACTGTAACACTCTGATATACCCCACACCTCTCACTGTAACACTCTGATATACCCCACACCCCTCACTGTAAAACTCTGATATACCCCACACCCCTCACTGTAACACTCTGATATACCCCACACACCTCACTGTGACACTCTGATATACCCCACACCCCTCACTGTAACACTCTGATATACCCCACACACCTCACAGTAACACTCTGATATACCCCACACCCCTCACTGTAACACTCTGATATACCCCACACCCCTCACTGTAACACTCTGATATACCCACACCCCTCACTGTAACACTCTGATATACCCCACACCCCCTCAGTGTAACACTCTGATATACCCCACGCACCCACTGTAACCCTCTGATATACCCCACACCCCTCACTGTAACACTCTGATATACCCCACACCCCTCACTGTAACACTCTGATATACCCCACACCCCTCACTGTAACACTCTGATATACCCCACACCCCTCACTGTAACACTCTGATATACCCCACACCCCCTCACTGTAACACTCTGATATACCCCACACCCCCTCACTGTAACACTCTGATACACCCCACACCCCTCACAGTCACACACTGATATACCCCACACCCCTCACTGTAACACTCTGATATACCCCACACCACTCTCTGTAACCCTCTGATATACCCCACACCCCTCACTGTAACACCATGATATACCCCACACCCCTCACTGTAATACTCTGATATACCTCACACCCCTCACTGTAACACTCTGATATACCCCACACCCCCTCACTGTAACACTCTGATATACCCCACACCCCTCACTGTAACACCATGATATATCCCACACCCCTCACTGTAACACTCTGATATACCCCACACCCCTCACTGTAACACCATGATATACCCCACACCCCTCACTGTAACACTCTGATATACCCCACACCCCTCACTGTAACACTCTGATATACCCCACACTCCTCACTGTAACACACTGATATACCCCACACCCCTCACTGTAACACTCTGATATACCCCACACCCCTCACTGTAACACTCTGATATACCCCACACCCCTCACTGTAACACTGATATACCCACACCCCTCACTGTAACACTGTGATATACCCCACACCCCTCACTGTAACACTGATATACCCACACCCCTCACTGTAACACAGTGATATTCCCCACACCCCTCACTGTAACACGCTGAAATACCCCACACCCCTCACTGTAACACTCTGATATATCCCACACCCCTCACTGTAACACTCTGATATACCCCACACCCCTCACTGTAACACTCTGATATACCCCACACCCCTCACTGTAACACTCTGATATACCCCACACCCCTCACTGTAACACTCCGAAATACCCCACACCCCTCACTGTAACACTCTGATATACCCCACACCCCTCACTGTAACACTGATATACCCCACACCCCTCACTGCAACACTCTGATATACCCCACACCCCTCACTGTAACACTCTGATATATCTCACACCCCTCACTGTAACACACTGATATACCCCACACCCCTCACTGTAACACTCTGCTATACCCCACACCCCTCTCTGTAACACTCTGATATACCCCACACCCCTCACTGTAACACTGTGATATAGCCCACACCCCTCACTGTAACACTCTGATATACCCCACACCCCTCACTGTAACACTGTGATATACCCCACACCCCTCACTGTAACACTCTGATATATCCCACACCCCTCACTGTAACACTCTGATATACCCCACACCCCTCACTGTAACACTCTGATATACCCCACACCCCTCACTGTAACACTGTGATATACCCCACACCCCTCACTGTAACACTGATATACCAAACCCCTCACTGTAACACTGTGATATACCCCACACCCCTCACTGTAACACTCTGAAATACCCCACACCCCTCACTGTAACACTCTGATATATCCCACACCCCTCACTGTAACACTCTGATATAGCGCACACCCCTCACTGTAACACTCTGATATACCCCACACCCCTCACTGTAACACTCTGATATACCCCACACCCCTCACTGTAACACTCTGATATACCCCACACCCCTCACTGTAACACTCTGATATACCGCACACCCCTCACTGTAACACTCTGATATACCCCACACCCCTCACTGTAACACTCTGATATACCCCACGCCCCTCACTGTAACACTCTGATATACCCCACACCCCTCACTGTAACACTCTGATATACCCCACGCCCCTCACTGTAACACTCTGATATACCCCACACCCCTCACTGTAACACTCTGATATACCCCACGCCCCTCACTGTAACACTATGATATACCCCACACCCCTCACTGTAACACTCTGATATGCCCCACGCCCCTCACTGTAACACTCTGATATACCCCACACCCCTCACTGTAACACTGTGATGTACCCCACCCCTCACTGTAACACTGATATACCAAACCCCTCACTGTAACACTGTGATATACCCCACACCCCTCACTGTAACACTGATATACCAAACCCCTCACTGTAACACTGTGATATACCCCACACCCCTCACTGTAACACTCTGAAATACCCCACACCCCTCACTGCAACACTCTGATATACCCCACACCCCTCACTGTAACACTCTGATATACCCCACACCCCTCATTGTAACACTCTGATATACCCCACACCCCTCACTGTAACACTCTGATATACCCCACACCCCTCACTGTAACACTCTGATATAACCCACACCCCTCACTGTCACACTCTGATGTACCCCACACACCCCTCACTGTCACACCATAATATAATCCACACCCCTCACTGTCACACTCTGATATACCCCACACCCCTCACTGTAACACTCTGATATACCCCACACCCCTCACTGTAACACTGTGATATATCCAACACCACTCACTGTCACACTCTGATGTACCCCACACACCCCTCACTGTCACACCATTATATAATCCACACCCCTCACTGTCACACTCTGATATACCCCACGCCCCTCACTGCAACACTGTGATATAACCCACACCACTCACCGTCACACTCTGATATACCCCACACACCACCTCACTGTAACACCATTATATAATCCACACCCCTCACTGTGACACTCTGATATACCCCACACCTCTCACTGTAACACTGTGATATACCCCACACCCCTCACTGTGACACTGTGATATAACCCACACCCCTCGCTGTCACACTCTGATATACCCCACACCCCTCACTGTAACACTCTGATATACCCCACACCCCTCACTGTAACACTCTGATATAGCCCACACCCCTCACTGTAACAATCTGATATACCCCACACCCCTCACTGTAACACTCTGATATACCCCATACCCCTCACTGTAACACTGATATACCCCACACCCCTCACTGTAACACTCTGATATACCCCACACCCCTCACTGTAACACTCTGATATACCCCACACCCCTCACTGTAACATTCCGATATACCCCACACCCCTCACTGTAACATTCTGATATACCCCACACCCCTCAATGTAACACTCTGATATACCCCACACCCCTCACTGTAACACCATGATATACCTCACACCACTCACTGCAACAACATGATATACCCCACACCCCTCACTGTAACACTCTGATATACCCACACCCCTCACTGTAACATTCTGATATACCCCAAACCCCTCACTGTAACACTCTGATATACCCACACCACTCACTGCAACAACATGATATACCCCACACCCCTCACTGTTACACTCTGATATACCCCACACCCCTCACTGTAACACTCTGATATACCCCACACCCCTCACTGTAACACTCTGATATACCCACACCCCTCACTGTAACACTCTGATATACCCCACACCCCTCACTGTAACACTCTGATATACCCCACACCCCTCACTGTAACACTCTGATATACCCCCCACCCCTCACTGTAACACTCTGATATACCCACACCCCTCACTGTAACACTCTGATATACCCCACACCCCTCACTGTAACATTCTGATATACCCCACACCCCTCACTGTAACACTCTGATATACCCCACACCCCTCACTGTAACACCATGATATACCCCACACCACTCACTGCAACAACATGATATACCCCACACCCCTCACTGTAACACTCTGATATACCCCACACCCCTCACTGTAACATTCTGATATACCCCACACCCCTCAATGTAACACTCTGATATACCCACACTCCTCACTGTAACACCATGATATACCCCACACCACTCACTGCAACAACATGATATACCCCACACCCCTCACTGTAACACTCTGATATACCCACACCCCTCACTGTAACACTCTGATATACCCCACACCCCTCACTGTAACACTCTGATATACCCCACACCCCTCACTGTAACACTCTGATATACCCCACACCCCTCACTGTAACACTCTGATATACCCCACAGCCCTCACTGTAACACTCTGATATACCCACACCCCTCACTGTAACACTCTGATATACCCCCCACCCCTCACTGTAACACTCTGATATACCCACACCCCTCACTGTAACACTCTGATATACCCCACACCCCTCACTGTAACATTCTGATATACCCCACACCCCTCACTGTAACACTCTGATATACCCCACACCCCTCACTGTAACACCATGATATACCCCACACCACTCACTGCAACAACATGATATACCCCACACCCCTCACTGTAACACTCTGATATACCCCACACCCCTCACTGTAACACTCTGATATACCCACACCCCTCACTGTAACACTCTGATATACCCCACACCCCTCACTGTAACATTCTGATATACCCCACACCCCTCACTGTAACACTCTGATATACCCCACACCCCTCACTGTAACACTCTGATATAGCCCACACCCCTCACTGTAACACTCTGATATACCCACAACCCTCACTGTAACATTCTGATATACCCCACACCCCTCACTGTAACACTCTGATATACCCCACACCTCTCACTGTAACACTCTGATATACCCCACACCCCTCACTGTAAAACTCTGATATACCCCACACCCCTCACTGTAACACTCTGATATACCCCACACACCTCACTGTGACACTCTGATATACCCCACACCCCTCACTGTAACACTCTGATATACCCCACACACCTCACTGTAACACTCTGATATACCCCACACCCCTCACTGTAACACTCTGATATACCCCACACACCTCACTGTAACACTCTGATATACCCCACACCCCTCACTGTAACACTCTGATATACCCCACACCCCTCACTGCAACACTCTGATATACCCCACACCCCCTCACTGTAACACTCTGATATACCCCACACACCCACTGTAACCCTCTGATATACCCCACACCCCTCACTGTAACACTCTGATATACCCCACACCCCTCACTGTAACACTCTGATATACCCCACACCCCTCACTGTAACACTCTGATATACCCCACACCCCTCACTGTCACACACTGATATACCCCACACCCCTCACTGTAACACTCTGATATACCCCACACCACTCTCTGTAACCCTCTGATATACCCCACACCCCTCACTGTAACACCATGATATACCCCACACCCCTCACTGTAATACTCTGATATACCTCACACCCCTCACTGTAACACTCTGATATACCCCACACCCCCTCACTGTAACACTCTGATATACCCCACACCCCTCACTGTAACACTCTGATATACCCCACACCCCTCACTGTAACACTCTGATATACCCCACACCCCTCACTGTCACACACTGATATACCCCACACCCCTCACTGTAACACTCTGATATACCCCACACCACTCTCTGTAACCCTCTGATATACCCCACACCCCTCACTGTAACACCATGATATACCCCACACCCCTCACTGTAATACTCTGATATACCTCACACCCCTCACTGTAACACTCTGATATACCCCACACCCCCTCACTGTAACACTCTGATATACCCCACACCCCTCACTGTAACACCATGATATATCCCACACCCCTCACTGTAACACTCTGATATACCCCACACCCCTCACTGTAACACCATGATATACCCCACACCCCTCACTGTAACACTCTGATATACCCCACACCCCTCACTGTAACACTCTGATATACCCCACACTCCTCACTGTAACACACTGATATACCCCACACCCCTCACTGTAACACTCTGATATACCCCACACCCCTCACTGTAACACTCTGATATACCCCACACCCCTCACTGTAACACTGATATACCCACACCCCTCACTGTAACACTGTGATATACCCCACACCCCTCACTGTAACACTGATATACCCACACCCCTCACTGTAACACAGTGATATTCCCCACACCCCTCACTGTAACACGCTGAAATACCCCACACCCCTCACTGTAACACTCTGATATATCCCACACCCCTCACTGTAACACTCTGATATACCCCACACCCCTCACTGTAACACTCTGATATACCCCACACCCCTCACTGTAACACTCTGATATACCCCACACCCCTCACTGTAACACTCCGAAATACCCCACACCCCTCACTGTAACACTCTGATATACCCCACACCCCTCACTGTAACACTGATATACCCCACACCCCTCACTGCAACACTCTGATATACCCCACACCCCTCACTGTAACACTCTGATATATCTCACACCCCTCACTGTAACACACTGATATACCCCACACCCCTCACTGTAACACTCTGCTATACCCCACACCCCTCTCTGTAACACTCTGATATACCCCACACCCCTCACTGTAACACTGTGATATACCCCACACCCCTCACTGTAACACTCTGATATACCCCACACCCCTCACTGTAACACTGTGATATACCCCACACCCCTCACTGTAACACTCTGATATATCCCACACCCCTCACTGTAACACTCTGATATACCCCACACCCCTCACTGTAACACTCTGATATACCCCACACCCCTCACTGTAACACTGTGATATACCCCACACCCCTCACTGTAACACTGATATACCAAACCCCTCACTGTAACACTGTGATATACCCCACACCCCTCACTGTAACACTCTGAAATACCCCACACCCCTCACTGTAACACTCTGATATATCCCACACCCCTCACTGTAACACTCTGATATAGCCCACACCCCTCACTGTAACACTCTGATATACCCCACACCCCTCACTGTAACACTCTGATATACCCCACACCCCTCACTGTAACACTCTGATATACCCCACACCCCTCACTGTAACACTCTGATATACCGCACACCCCTCACTGTAACACTCTGATATACCCCACACCCCTCACTGTAACACTCTGATATACCCCACGCCCCTCACTGTAACACTCTGATATACCCCACACCCCTCACTGTAACACTCTGATATACCCCACGCCCCTCACTGTAACACTCTGATATACCCCACACCCCTCACTGTAACACTCTGATATACCCCACGCCGCTCACTGTAACACTATGATATACCCCACACCCCTCACTGTAACACTCTGATATGCCCCACGCCCCTCACTGTAACACTCTGATATACCCCACACCCCTCACTGTAACACTGTGATGTACCCCACCCCTCACTGTAACACTGATATACCAAACCCCTCACTGTAACACTGTGATATACCCCACACCCCTCACTGTAACACTGATATACCAAACCCCTCACTGTAACACTGTGATATACCCCACACCCCTCACTGTAACACTGATATACCCCATGCCCCTCACTGTAACACTGTGATATACCCCACACCCCTCACTGTAACACTGATATACCCCACACCCCTCACTGTAACACTGTGATATACCCCACACCCCTCACTGTAACACTCTGAAATACCCCACACCCCTCACTGCAACACTCTGATATACCCCACACCCCTCACTGTAACACTCTGATATACCCCACACCCCTCACTGCAACACCATGATATAACCCACACCCCTCACTGTAACACTCTGATATAACCCACACCCCTCACTGTCACACTCTGATGTACCCCACACACCCCTCACTGTCACACCATAATATAATCCACACCCCTCACTGTCACACTCTGATATACCCCACACCCCTCACTGTAACACTCTGATATACCCCACACCCCTCACTGTAACACTGTGATATATCCAACACCACTCACTGTCACACTCTGATGTACCCCACACACCCCTCACTGTCACACCATTATATAATCCACACCCCTCACTGTCACACTCTGATATACCCCACGCCCCTCACTGCAACACTGTGATATAACCCACACCACTCACCGTCACACTCTGATATACCCCACACACCACCTCACTGTAACACCATTATATAATCCACACCCCTCACTGTGACACTCTGATATACCCCACACCTCTCACTGTAACACTGTGATATACCCCACACCCCTCACTGTGACACTGTGATATAACCCACACCCCTCGCTGTCACACTCTGATATACCCCACACCCCTCACTGTAACACTCTGATATACCCCACACCCCTCACTGTAACACTCTGATATACCCCACACCCCTCACTGTAACACTCTGATATACCCCACACCCCTCACTGTAACACTCTGATATACCCCACACCCCTCACTGTAACACTCTGATATACACCACACCCCTCACTGTAACACTCTGATGTACCTCACACCCCTCACTATCTCACTCTGATATACCCCACACCCCTCACTGTGACACTCTGATATACCCCACATCCCTCACTGTGACACTCTGATATACCCCACACCTCTCACTGTAACACTCTGATATACCCCACACCCCTCACTGTAACACTGTGATATACCCCACACCCCTCACTGTAACACTCTGATATACCCCACACCCCTCACTGTAACACTCTGATATACCACACACCCCTCACTGTCACACTCTGATATACCCCACACCCCTCACTGTAACACTGATATACCCCACACCTCTCACTGTAACACTGTGATATACCCCACACCCCTCACTGTAACACTGTGATATTCCCCACACGCCTCACTGTAACACTGTGATATACCCCACACCCCTCACTGTAACACTCTGATATACCCCACACCCCTCACTGTAACACTCTGATATACCCCCCACCCCCCACTGTAACACCATGATATACCCCACACCCCTCACTGTAACACTCTGATATACCCCACACCCCTCACTGTAACACTCTGATATAACCCACACCCCTCGCTGTCACACTCTGATATACACCACACCCCTCACTGTAACACTCTGATATACCCCACACCCCTCACTATCACACTCTGATATACCCCACACCCCTCACTGTAACACTGATATACCCCACACCCCTCACTGTAACACTCTGATATACCCCACACCCCTCACTGTAACACTGATATACCCCACACTCCTCACTGTAACACTCTGATATACCCCACACCCCTCACTGTAACACTGTGATATACCCCTCACTGTAACACTCTGATATACCCCTCACAGTAAGAAGTTTAACAACACCAGGTTAAAGTCCAACAGGTTTATTTGGTAGCAAAAGCCACACAAGCTTTCGAGGCTCTGAACCCCTTCAGAGCCTCGAAAGCTTGTGTGGCTTTTGCTACCAAATAAACCTGTTGGACTTTAACCTGGTGTTGTTAAACTTCTTACTGTGTTTACCCCAGTCCAACGCCGGCATCTCCACATCATGAATACCCCTCACTGTCACACTCTGATATACCCCTCACTGTAACACTCTGATATACCCCTCACTGTAACACTGTGATATACCCCTCACTGTAACACTGTGATATACCCCTCACTGTAACACTCTGATATACCCCTCACTGTAACACTCTGATATACCCCTCACTGTAACCCTCTGATATACCCCTCACTGTAACACTCTGACATACCCCTCACTGTAACACTCTGATATATCCCTCGCTGTCACACTCTGATATACCCCTCACTGTAACACTCTGATATACCCCTCACTGTAACACTCTGATATACCCCTCACTGTAACACTCTGATATACCCCTCACTGTAACACTCTGATATATCCCTCGCTGTCACACTCTGATATATCCCACACTATTACTTCACTGTAACATTCTAACATACATTCTCTGCTACATCACAAAATATACAGGCTCGTCCTTCCCATCGATGGGCAGAGTGAGACGGTAAAACCGCACAAGATCCGAGAAATCGGGATCGCGCCAGGTTTCTCAGCTCTCACGATCGGCCGAGAGCCGGATTTCCGGCAAGTTCAGCCTCTCGCCCACTTGCGGTGAGAAGCTGAATAAATTATGTTAATGTATTTTAATGTTTATTCACAAGTGTTTAGTGAGCCCAGCGCTCGATCGTCCAGGCTCACCTGCCTTTATGAGGAAAACTCCTGCTCCCCGCAAATGGGGAACAGTCGTGTTGGTCTTGCCAATGGAACTGGAGGCCAGTGAGGCCCCCATGGGAGGCTGAGGGCAAAGGGTTCCCCCTTGGATAGTGCTGGCCTGGCACCTTGGAAATGCTCACCAGACACCTTGGCACCGCCCACCGGTCAGTGCCAGGGGTTGAGATCTATGGGGCAGGGCTTATAGGTGTGGGTCCTTTGGGACAGGGCCAATGGGGGCTGGGCTTGAAGGGGTGGCCCAATCAGGAGGGGGGGGGGGCACTGTGCACCCTGCCTGTGATTGGATTGGGGTTTGGGGAGAGGGGCCTGTGCCGCTCTGCAGGCAATTGATTGGGGGGGGGTGGTGGGGAGGGACTGTGGGTCCGCTCTGCATCGCGATTGTTGGGGTGGGTGAGATTGGTCTGGGCAGCGAGGGAGAGGGTGGGGTGCGGGGGGCTGCATTTCTGGGCAATGTGGGTCTTGTGATCAGATGCGGGCCCCGTGATTGTGGGGGGGGGGTAACAGGGAAGGGGGAGACAGACCCCTGCTGCTGCTTTTGCGCATGTGCAGAATCAGAGGTCTGCTCATGCGCCATAGCTCCCTCTGCAGGCTGGCTGGTGAATTAAGCCCCACCCACTGCCTGTAGCAGCTAGAAATGGTCTAGACCATTTTTCCATGCACTATGTGCACAAAATTGGGCATGGAACTGCGCCTTAAAAACAGATCTGCAGCTCTCCCATTTTCACGCTAGTTGGACACTTAGAATCATTCTCATAAAATTCCACCCACTATTTCACCCCTCATCATAACACTGTGATAGCCCTCATTGTAACACTCTCTGTTACATCCTAAAATTAAGGAGACTGCCATCGACTTCAGGAAGCGTAGAGGAGAACATGCCTCTGTCTACATCAATGGGGCCGAAGTAGAAAGGGTCGAGGGTTTCAAGTTTTTAGGTGTCCACATCACCAACAACCTGTCCTGGTCACCCCATGCTGACACTATAGTTAAGAAAGCTCACCAACGCCACTTCTTTATGGCTCCTGCTCTACCCAAGACCGCAAGGAACTATGAAAGGTCGTGAATGTAGCCCAATCCATTACGCAAACCAGCCTCCCAACCATTGACTCTGTCTACACTTCACTCTGCCTCGGCAAAGCAGCCAGCATAATTAAGGACCCCACGCACCCCGAACATTCTTTCTTCCATCTTCTTCCGTCGGGAAAAAGATACAAAAGTCTGCGGTCACGTACCAACCGACTCAAGAACAGTTTCTTCCCTGCTGCCATCAGACTTTTGAATGGATTTACCTTGCATTAAGTTGATCGTTCTCTACACCCTAGCTATGACTGTAATGCTACATTCTGCACTCTCTCGTTTCTTTCTCTATGAACGGTATGCTTTGTCTGTAAGCGCAAGAAACGATACTTTTCACTGTATGTTAATACATGTGACAATAATAAATCAAATCAAATCACTGTAACACTTTCTGTTACACCCCACATTGCAACACTCTCCGTTACACAATGCAATGCAACACTCTCTATTACACCCCTCACTGTAACACTCTATTACACGCCTCATTGAAACACTCTCTATTACTCCCCACACTGTGGAACTCACTTTTACACCCCCTTGCTGTAATGCACTCTATTATACCTCTCACTGCAAAACTTTCTGACTATTTACTCCCTGTAGGTTCTGTGTGTTTCTGATGTTTGTCAGATATATTTTACTGGACTTTCAGAGCAGAATATCTGTGATTACTTAAACTGGCAAAATGATATAAACTGACTATAAAAGTAGAATATTATGGACCTGCTGTGTTGACATGATTTAAGCCAGATATCTTTGGATTATGGATGGGAGTCATATTGTGAGATCAGAAATAGACTCATGCAGTTCAAGGTAATTCGCAGAATGTTCCAAACAACATTCGGTTGAAGAATTGCCAACTGTAATGATGTTTCGCTTTGCAGCATGAGAAGTGTGTGCCCTCTGTGAGCATGGATCAAGAGAACTTTGGGAGACAGACATGCGGATCAGATCATCCTCTGTGGGGCCAGTATTTCAGACATTTCCCAGGCTCAGTATTCTGGGTGAATAATCCTTCTTCCGCTGCTGCCTGCATTGATCAGCCAGACCCTGGAGACAGGCAGGAAGCTTTAATCTGACATCTCATCACCCACATCACACAATCACATCACTGATCATTTCCTGGTGGTGTTAGATTGTCGTGAGTCACGTACCTTGCAGAAGTGTCCAGCAGCCGGCATAATCAAGAACCCTATGCACCCTGGACATTCTCCCTTCCACCTTCTTCCGTCAGAAAAAGATACAAAAGTCTGAGGTCACGTACCAACCGATTCAAGAACAGCTTCTTCCCTGCTGCCATCAGACTTTTGAATGGACTTACCTTGCATTAAGTTGATCTTTCTCTACACCCTAGCTATGACTGTAACACTACATTCTGCACTCTCTCCTTAATCTCTCTAGGAAGGGTATGCTTTGTCCATATAGTGGCAAGAAACAATACTTTTCACTGTATACTTGAATCTCGACAGTACAGAAGGAGGCCATTCGGCCCATTGAGTCTGCACTGACAACAATCCCATCCTATCCCCGTAACCCCACATACTTCCCTGCTAATTCCCCTGAAACTAGGGTTAATTTAGCATGGCCAATCCACCTAACCAGCACATCCTTGGACTGTGGGAGGAAACCGGAGCACCCGGAGGAAAGCCACGCAGACACGGGGAGAACATGCAAACTCCACACAGACAGTGAGCCAAGCCGGGAATCGAACCCGGGTCCCTGGCGCTGTGAGGCAGCAGTGCTAACCACCGTGCCGCCCATGTGACAATAATAAATCAAATCAAATCAAATCTTCAGGATTTAAAGGTTAATCTCCCAACTCAGTGCCAAACATCAGGAGATCAAATGATAGGGCCACAAAGTAAGTTGCTTTATTTTTATTTTGTTTTCTGTGAGCACTTTAGTTGCTTATTTCTAAAAAGGACTGGAAAAGAGGCGGAAGTAGCAGCCTGGATGCCTGAAGGGTGGGCCGGTTGGAGGCCAGGGCTCATAAGGTGGGATCTCCAGGAATGTACCAAAGGTGAGCTGGCGACCGGGCCTGTGCTGAGTCCACCAGTGGAATTTAACATTGGGAAATGAGGGGGCAGCTGATGGTGGGTGGGGAATCTGTTTACAGAGTTGAATACTTTCACTGAATAGAGGGAGCCGAGGCGGGTCCAGATTTGAGGCTTGCTTTATTAATGGTTAACATGCGTGGCACTGTTTGACGGATTAACTGCTGTACAACATCAGAATGCCATTTGACACCAGTCACCTGTCCTGACTTCAGCAAGCTGGAAGACGTCTGTGCAATTCCTCCTCTGCAGGACAAAAAACGGACGTTTGTTTAACTTCCTTTCGCCCGACCTACCTAACCTTCCAGAAGGACTCATTTCTTTGTGAGCTTCGGAAGATAGAAGTACCTTTCATCTGGCAAGTGGACATCAACCACTCTTCAATTGTCTTAAAGAGTCACATGGCACATCCATGGACCAGACTCATGACTGAACTTATCAGCATCCGTGAGGATAATTTCCTGGTTGTACGGATTACTTGACCCAAATTTCCCGATATCATCAATGAGACCACATATTAAGCTCAATTTTCAGTCTATTCATACACTCCTTAGAATCATTGCATCCCTACAGTGCAGAAGGAGGTCATTTGGCCCATCGAGTCTGGACCGACCACAATCCCACCCAGGTCCTATTCCCATAACCCCACATATTTACCCTGCTAATCCCCTGACACTAGGGTCAATTTAGCATGGCCAGTCCACATAATCTGCATACCTTTGGAGTGCGGGAGGAAACCAGCGCACCCAGAGGAAACCCACGCAGACACGGGGAGAACGTGCAACCTCCACACAGACAGTGACCCGAGGCCGGAATTGAACCCAGGTCCCTGGTGCTGTGAGGCAGCAGTGCTAACCATTGTGCCACCCCGGAACACCATGGGAGGTCATTTCTGACAATGGACCCCAACATACTGGACAGTCCTTTAAGGTGATGTGCAAGAAGTGGGGAGAAAATTGTACTTCCGCACTGCATCAGCCCAGACCCAATGGAATGGCGGAACTTATGCCTCGAACTGTAAACTCCTTAATCATGAAATGTCGCCAATCAAAACATGATCGACACGCGGCTATGCTGCATCGTAGAGTGATGCGGCTCAGTCTGATGGTTCCCTCCCCGACAGGACTGCTGTTCAGCAGACAACTCTCCCCAGTCATCACTTGTCCAGAACCCAGGAGTACACGATGCATTAATCGAGAAATGTGGGAAGGTGAAAGATGCCCTTGATTGACATGCGAGTAACGAATTACCCAACCTGGACGTCAGACAGAAGGTTTGAGTCCAACACCCAAGTGAATGGAATCGAACTAACAGCATCAGCGTACACCTGGAACCGAGGTCGGATCAATGACAAATACCAAATGGGGTGAAAGCACGACAAAAGCGATGTCAAATCAGAATGATGCCACAACCAGAAACACCAAGTAATCCTATTCCATCAGAATATGGTCCACAGTACAACCCAAGCACAGAACCCGACCAACAACCAGCATTCTGAAACTGTACAGCCTTCTCCAGCCAAGAACATCGGAACTAAGTCTGGACGAATGGACAAACCACCAATACACTTCAGGGACTTATAAATGTATTGCTTTGTATCATGAATTATTCAGAAACAATGTTATTTCCTTTTGTTGTTTGATTCTTTAAGGGTAAACCTCCAGTTTGGAATAAAGGTGGGTGGTGTGATATGATGTACATGTACCTTTAAGGTGGCATATCTTGAACTGCTGTCAATCACTTCCACAATGACACAGGATGTGATGTCGTAGTCCCATGACTCCGAACTCAGTAGCAAGTCAGACACAGTACACTGCCTCCTCATTAACATTGTACGTATCAAGCCTAATCTTCTAAGAAAGAACCAGATTATCATTTCACCATTCCTTGCCATATAATTGGTACATTTACATTGGACAGAGGAATGCTGGCAGGGTAACCAAGATTTATTGGCCAGAATTCTCCGGTCTCGTTAGCGAGAACGGGGAATTTGGTCCTTCGACCAAATTCCATTCGCTGCAGCAGAACTGGAGAATCCCAGCCACGGGCAAGGTGGGAGAACTACAACAAGTATCTGGTTTTCCTGACCAGAACTCCCCACAAATGTATTTCAGATATGCCACCTGTGAGTTTTGTGGTCTTAGGTCTGGTTTTATTCTGTCAAAGAATTGGGAACACACTGCACCAAAACAATTGAGGGTCCTATTCCCCAGAGCAACAACTGGAATTTCTATAGTAACTTTACTGACAAATATAGTATCATAAAATAATAAAACATCCCAAGGGACTTCAAGAGGAGCATTTATGAAACAGACGTTGACACCAAGGAACATAAGGAGATGTTAGGGCAGGTGACCAAAAGTGGCACCTTAAAGAAGGAGGGAGGCAGACGGAGAGAACTCCAGAGTTTAGGGTCTAGACCGTTGAAGGCATGGCCACGATATGTGGATTGATTCAAATTAGCAGGGCGCAAGAGGTCAGGATTGGAGCAGCACAGATACCTCGGAGGATTGTGGCATTGGAGATTATATAGCCAGGGAAGTGAAAGGCACTGGAGGGACTTGAAGACAAGGGTGAGAGTGATAAAACTACAACTCCAGGAGATCTCCGGATTCAAACCCAAGGGCATGTTTCTGAGTTGCCACAACAGTGACCACACTCCAAAGTAATTTATCAGCTATGAAGTTCTTTGGGGACAGTTGTTAAAAGTATTACATGAATGTTTTGATTTGATTTTTCTTGTCACATGTATTGGGATACAGTGAAAAGTATTGTTTCTTGTGTGCTATACAAAACATACCGTTCATAGAGTACATAAAGGAGGAAAGGAGAGGGTGCAGAATAGTGTTACAGTCATAAAAAGGGTGTAGAGAAAGAATGTGAGATTTTATTTTGATTTGATTTATTATTTCATATGTATTGGGGCCCAATGAAAAGTATTGTTTCTTAAGTGCTATACAGACAGAGCATACTGTTCATTGAGAAGGAAAGGAGAGAGTGCAAAATGTAGTGTTACAATCATAGCTGGGGTGAAGAGAAAGATCAGCTGAATATATGTTAGGTCCATTCAAAAGTCTGATGGCAGCAGGGAAGAACTGTTCTTGAGTCGGTTGGTATGTGACCTCAGACTTTTGTACCTTTTTCCCGACGGAAGAAGGTGGAAGAGAGAATGTCCAGGGTGCGTGTGTTCTTTCTCTGTCCTGGGAGTGCTGAGGAGGGCAGCTGTGGAAGCTCCTATTGTTGTCTAAGAAAGATCAGCCAACTGAGTGTGGGCCACAGATCGGACCTGGAACTCTCTTTGTCAGATTCAATGCTGAAGCAAGCAGTGCAAACTTCGCTGAACTGTCAAGAGAAGGGAGGTGCCGGGTGTAGGCAGGTGGTGGGTGACAGGAATGGAGCCTGGAAAAAAGGAATCCTCAAGACTCCCCCGAGCGATGTGTCTGCTCCCTTAATGGCAATGTAGTCATCCATGAATCCTCTCTCACCCCGTCAACTGAAGAATGAAGACTATAATTCACATTAATATTTGTTGAAATAGAAGTTCTGAATTATGGATGAAAGTACCATCTGAATAATTTCTCTGAGCCACACGGATTGTATTTGTCTGAATTTTAATAACTGCTTTCATTTAAAAAAAATCACAGAAATGCAATAACTGAACACAGACCAGTGAATCTAAAGAATATGTTCGAAAGCCCTGGGCAAATAGCAATAAATTTAAACTATGCTGAAATATGCAGCCTTTGTGTTTACAATATATTTCATGATTGTTTTAAACGAATGGATGTAATTCACTTTCAAGGAGCTAGACTTTTACCAAGAGACAATATGTGAGGTCGTAGTTTAACAGTCCAACAGATGGTGAGGGTGTCGTCGAAGACTGATTGAAGAACTTGATTTGATTTATTATTGTATTAACATACAGTGAAAAGTATTGTTTCTTGTGCGCTGTACAGACAAAGCATACCATTCATAGAGAAGGAAAGGAGAGAGTGCAGAATGTAGTGTTACAGTCATAGCTAGGGTGTAGAGAAAGATCAACTTAGTGCGAGGTAGGTCCATTCAAAAGTCTGACAGCAGCAGGGAAGAAGCTGTTCTTGAGTCAGTGGGTACGTGACCTCAGAGTTTTGTATAATTTATCCGATGGAAGAAGTTGCAAGAAAGTATGTCCCGGGTGCGTGGGGTCCTTAATTATGCTGGCTGCTTTGCCGAGGCAGCGGGAAGTGTAGACAGAGTCAATGGATGGGAGGCTGGTTTGCGTGATGGATTGGGCTACGTTCATTCTGTGACACGTCACCTGGATTTCTCCCCTTTCTTGTGGCACGTGGTCCTGGGGAACGCGAAGGTTGTGAATCTGAAGGTTGTTCTCACTTGGTAGTGTACAGGCAACATGTCACAGGCTAGCTGCTGGTGTAGTGGGTGCAGGAATGGAAAAACACAGCTGGAACGAGGAGGGGTTTCAGGTTCAGTGCCATCTTGCACAAGTCCCACCTCCCCCAAAACCGGCCCAGTATCTCAGAATTCAGATGCTGCCCCTCCGACACCAATTCCCCAGCCACATGTCCAATCACTCAATCATGCTATTCCTCTGCTCCCTAATGTTAAGATCACTCCTTTTGAGGTCCTGTCTTCTTAATTTATTTCCTAACTCCCTAAAATCTGCTTCCAGAACTTCCTCCCTCTTTCCATTTTTGTCATTGGTATCAATGTGGGCCATGACCTCTGGCTCTTCCCCCTCCCCCAGAAGAATGATCTGCAGCTGCTCTGTGACATCCTTAATCCTGGCACCAGGGAGGTGACGTATTATCCTGGAGTCATGTCAACGGTTATATTAAATGTCTATTTCCTAACTAATGAATCTCCTGTCCCTAATACTCTTCCAAACATCTCCCACCACCATTGCCCACCACCTGCTTCACCATTGGAAAGTGAGCACAAAGAACACTGTGGTAATATTTTGGAGAAGAGCAGAAGGCATTCACCCTGATATCCTGACAAATATTTATCCTTCGGCCATCAAAAATAGCTGATCTGGTCATTATCTATCAGGAGTGCAGGGGTTATCCCCAGGAACATGGGGTTATCCTCGGGAACGCAAAAGGTATCCCCAGGAACGTGGGAGTTATCATCGGGAGTGAGAGAATTATCCCTGGGAGTGAGGGAATTGTCCCTGGGAAATTGGGAGTTATCCCCAGGAATGCGGGAGCGAGGGAGTTATCCCTGGGAGTGCGGGAGTGAGGGAGTTATCTCTGGGAGTGTGGGAGTTATCCCCGGGAGTGCGGGGGAGTTAACCCCGGGAGTGAGGGGGAGTTATCCCCCGGAGTGAGGGGGAGTTATCCCCGGGGATGTGAGAGTTATTCCGGGGAGTGTGGGAGTTATTCCTGGGAGTGAGGGAGTGTGGATGTTATCCCCAGGAATGCGGGAGTGTGAGAGTTATCCCTGGGAGTGAGGGAATGTGGGAGCTATCCCCGGAGATGTGGGAGTTATCCCCGGGAGTGTGGGAGTTATCCCCGGGAGTGTGGGAGTTATCCCCGGGAGTGTGGGAGTTATCCCCGGGAGTGAGTGAGTTATCCCCGAGAGAGAGAGTTATCCCCGGGAGAGAGAGTTATCCCCGGGAGAGAGAGTTATCCCCGAGAGAGAGAGTTATCCCCGGGAGTGTGGGAGTTATCCACGGGAGTGTGGGAGTTATCCCCGGGAGTGAGGGAGTTATCCCCGGGAGAGAGTTATCCCCAGGAGAGAGAGTTATCCCCGGGAGTGTGGGAGTTATCCCCGGGAGTGAGTGAGTTATCCCCGAGAGAGAGAGTTATCCCCGGGAGAGAGAGTTATCCCCGGGAGAGAGAGTTATCCCCGGGAGTGCGGGAGTTATCCCTGGGAGTGAGGGAGTTTTTCCCCGGAGTGAGGGAGGTATCCCCGGGAGCATGGGAGTTATCCCCGGGAGCGCAGGAGTTATCCCCGGGAGTGAGGGAGTTATCCCCGGGAATGTGGGAGCATCCGTGGGAGCGCGGGAGTTATCCGGGTGTGGGGGAGTGATCCCCGGGAGTGCGCGAGTCATCCCTGAGAGTGCGGGAGTCATCCCCGGGAGTGTGCGAGTTTTCCCCGGGAGTGCGAGAGTTTTCCCCGGGAGTGCGTGTGTTTTCCCCGGGAGTGCGTGAGTTTTCCCCGGGAGTGCGCGAGTTTTCCCCGGGAGTGCGCGAGTTTTCCCCGGGAGTGCGCGCGAGTTTTCCCCGGGAGTGCGCGAGTTTTCCCCGGGAGTGCGCGAGTTTTCCCCGGGAGTGCGCGAGTTTTCCCCGGGAGTGCGCGAGTTTTCCCCGGGAGTGCGCGAGTTTTCCCCGGGAGTGCGCGAGTTTTCCCCGGGAATGCGCGAGTTTTCCCCGGGAGTGCGCGAGTTTTCCCCGGGAATGCGCGAGTTTTCCCCGGGAGTGCGCGAGTTTTCCCCGGGAGTGCGCGAGTTTTCCCCGGGAGTGCGCGAGTTTTCCCCGGGAGTGCGCGAGTTTTCCCCGGGAGTGCGCGAGTTTTCCCCGGGAGTGCGCGAGTTTTCCCCGGGAGTGCGCGAGTTTTCCCCGGGAGTGCGCGAGTTTTCCCCGGGAGTGCGCGAGTTTTCCCCGGGAGTGCGCGAGTTTTCCCCGGGAGTGCGCGAGTTTTCCCCGGGAGTGCGCGAGTTTTCCCCGGGAGTGCGCGAGTTTTCCCCGGGAGTGCGCGAGTTTTCCCCGGGAGTGCGCGAGTTTTCCCCGGGAGTGCGCGAGTTTTCCCCGGGAGTGCGCGAGTTTTCCCCGGGAGTGCGCGAGTTTTCCCCGGGAGTGCGCGAGTTTTCCCCGGGAGTGCGCGAGTTTTCCCCGGGAGTGCGCGAGTTTTCCCCGGGAGTGCGCGAGTTTTCCCCGGGAGTGCGCGAGTTTTCCCCGGGAGTGCGCGAGTTTTCCCCGGGAGTGCGTGAGTTTTCCCCGGGAGTGCGCGAGTTTTCCCCGGGAATGCGCGAGTTTTCCCCGGGAGTGTGGGTAGAGCACAATAGTTGAAGTCGCTGTGAATCTCGTGAATAAACTATTCTTCAGTGTAAGTCCCTGGTGGCAGTGAAATGGAAATCCAACACATCTCCGGGTTGTTCATATTTGGAAAGCAATTCAGTCGGACACAAACAGGGGGCGCTATTCTCCTGCTGGAGGTGGATTGCCATTGGCTGGCAGCAGGATCTTCCAGTCCTGCCGGTGTCAATGGCATTTTGCATTGTTCGCCAGCTATGCTGCCAGGGACACGCCTTGGCAGGGGTGGGGGGGGGGGAGGAGTCACCATGAGTGACACTGGATGCTCCCGCTGCCTGGGTGATTCAGCCCAGAGGAACTATTTCCTTTGGTTTGGAAAATTCAAAACATGAGAACAAAAACTCCAAATGAAATCCAAGCTATTTGGAGGAAATTCAGAAGCACCTCTATAGATACTAATTTCTTGACAAACATTACAAATTTATTCAGTTAAAGTATTGAGGTTAAAGAGCAAAGGTGGCCATGTGGAGTTCAGGTATAGATCATACAACATCGAGCTGATTGGCAGAGCGAGACTACACTCACCCACACTTCAGGTTTTGAATCGCTTACATACCAGATATCGGAGCAGGCTCAAAGGGTTGAATGGCCTCCTCCTGGCGGCACGGTAGCACAGTGGGGGCGGCACGGTAGCACAGTGGGGGCGGCACGGTAGCACAGTGGGGGCGGCACGGTAGCACAGTGGTTAGCACTGCTGCTTCACAGCTCCAGGGTCCCGGGTTCGATTCCCGGCTCGGGTCACTGTCTGTGTGGAGTTTGCACATTCTCCTCGTGTCTGCGTGGGTTTCCTCCGGGTGCTCCGGTTTCCTCCCACAGTCCAAAGATGTGCGGGTTAGGTTGATTGGCCAGGTTAAAAATTGTCCCTTAGAGTCCTGGGATGCGTAGGTTAGAGGGATTAGCGGGTAAAATATGTGGGGGTAGGGCCTGGGTGGGATTGTGGTCGGTGCAGACTCGATGGGCCGAATGGCCTCCTTCTGCACTGTAGGGTTTCTATGATTTCTATGATTTCCTGTTCCTGTGTAACAGGCTTGAAGGGTTGAATGGCCTCCTCCTGTTCCTGTGTAACAGGCTTGAAGGGTTGAATGGCCTCCTCCCGTTCCTGTGTAACAGGCTTGAAGGGTTGAATGGCCTTTCCTAGTCCTATTCAATAGGATTCAATGAGCCAATATCATATTACCTGCATTTAGGCACTGAACAGTTTGACTGTGTTGCTATCCAGTGCGGGTAAATTTGGAAACATTTCTCATTGAGCCCAGGTTGCTATAATGCAGCAGTTTATGCAGCAGGTCTTTGGTTTTATTGTCCTGATATAAATTGAAAAAATTGCCAATGTTTCCATTAAACACTGGGCACCGGGATTCCAACAAATTCAGGAATTATCTGGCCAATCAGTGAGTGATCCTTGGACAATGCTGACCAATCACTGAGTGACCCTGAGACAGTGCTGACCAATCACTGAGTGACCCTGAGACAGTGCTGACCAATCACTGTGTGACCGTGAGACAGTGTTGACCAATCAGTGAGTGATCGTGGGACAGTGCCGGCCAATCACTGAGTGATCCTGGGACAGTGCTGACCAATCACTGAGTGGCCCTGGGACAGTGCTAACCAATCACAGTGTGACCCTGGGACAGTGCTGACCAATCACAGTGTGACCCTGGGACAGTGCTGACCAATCACTGAGTGATCCTGGGACAGTGCTGACCAATCACTGAGTGACCCTGAGACAGTGCTGACCAATCACTGTGTGACCGTGAGACAGTGTTGACCAATCAGTGAGTGATCCTGAGACAGTGCTGACCAATCACTGAGTGACCCTGAGACAGTGCTGACCAATCACTGAGTGACCGTGAGACAGTGTTGACCAATCAGTGAGTGATCCTGAGACAGTGCTGACCAATCACTGAGTGACCCTGAGACAGTGCTGACCAATCACTGAGTGACCCTGAGACAGTGCTGACCAATCACTGTGTGACCGTGAGACAGTGTTGACCAATCAGTGAGTGATCGTGGGACAGTGCCGGCCAATCACTGAGTGACCCTGGGACAGTGCTAACCAATCACAGAGTGACCCTGGGACAGTGCTGACCAATCACTGAGTGACCCTGGGACAGTGCTGACCAATCACTGAGTGATCCTGGGACAGTGCTGACCAATCACTGAGTGATCCTGGGACAGTGCTGACCAATCACTGAGTGATCCTGGGACAGTGCTGACCAATCACTGAGTGATCCTGGGACAGTGCTGACCAATCACTGAGTGACCCTGGGACAGTGCTGACCAATCACTGAGTGATCCTGGGACAGTGCCGGCCAATCACTAAGTGACCCTGGGACAGTGTTAACCAATCACAGAGTGACCCTGGGACAGTGCTGACCAATCACAGTGTGACCCTGGGACAGTGCTGACCAATCACTGAGTGACCCTGGGACAGTGCCGGCCAATCACAGTGTGACCCTGGGACAGTGCTGACCAATCACAGTGTGACCCTGGGACAGTGCTGACCAATCACTGAGTGACCCTGGGACAGTGCTGACCAATCACTGAGTGATCCTGGGACAGTGCTGACCAATCACTGAGTGACCCTGGGACAGTGCTGACCAATCACTGAGTGATCCTGGGACAGTGCTGACCAATCACTGAGTGACCCTGGGACAGTGCCGGCCAATCACAGTGTGACCCTGGGACAGTGCTGACCAATCACTGAGTGACCCTGGGACAGTGCTGACCAATCACTGAGTGATCCTGGGACAGTGCTGACCAATCACTGAGTGACCCTGGGACAGTGCTGACCAATCACTGAGTGACCCTGGGACAGTGCTGACCAATCACTGAGTGACCCTGGGACAGTGCTGACCAATCACTGTGTGGAGCCATGATGTGGTGATGCCGGTGTTGGACTGGGGTAAACACAGTAAGAAGTCTCACAACACCAGGTTAAAGTCCAACAGGTTTATTTGGTAGCAAACGCCACTAGCTTTCGGAGCGCTGCCCCTTCATCAAGTGAGTGGGAGATCTGTTCACAAACAGGGCACAGAAAGACACAAACTCAATTTACAGGATAATGATTGGAATGCGAGTCTTTACAGCTAATCAAGTCTTAAGGGTACAGACAATAAGAGAGCATTAAGCACAGGTTAAAGAGATGTGTATTGACTCCAGACAGGACAGTTAGTGAGATTTTGCAAGCCCAGGCAAGTCGTGGGGGTTACAGATAGTGTGACATGAACCCAAGATCCTGGTTGAGGCCGTCCTCATGTGTGCGGAACTTGGCTATCAGCCTCTGCTCAGCGACTCTGCGCTGTCGTGCGTCGTGAAGGCCGCCTTGGAGAACGCTTACCCGAAGATCAGAGGCCGAATGCCCATGACCGCTGAAGTGTTCCCCAACAGGAAGAGAACAGTCTTGCCTGGTGATTGTTGAGCGGTGTTCATTCATCCGTTGTCATAGCGTCTGCATGGTTTCCCCAATGTACCATGCCTCGAGACATCCTTTCCTGCAGCGTATCAGGTAGACAATGTTGGCCGAGTTGCAAGAGTAGGTACCGTGTACCTGGTGGATGGTGTTCTCATGTGAGGTGATGGCATCCGTGTCGATTATCCGGCACGTCTTGCAGAGGTTGCTGTGGCAGGGTTGTGTGGTGTCGTGGTCATTGTTCTCCTGAAGGCTGGGTAGTTTGCTGCGGACAACGGTCTGTTTGAGGTTGTGCGGTTGTTTGAAGGCAAGAAGTGGGGGTGTGGGGATGGCCTTGGCGAGATGTTCGTCTTCATCAATGTCATATTGAAGGCTCCGGAGGAGATGTCGTAGCTTCTCCACTCCGGGGAAGTACTGGACGACACTCATTGTTTGTACCTTTAAGATTTGATTAGCTGTAAAGACTCGCATTCCAATCATTATTCTGTAAATTGAGTTTGTGTCTTTATGTGCCCTGTTTGTGAACAGATCTCCCACTCACCTGACGAAGGAGCAGCGCTCCGAAAGCTAGTGGTGTTTGCTACCAAATAACCCTGGAGCAACAATCAATGAAGGAAGAATTTATTGAGGGAGATGGAATAAAGCCTGCGCTGTGCAATTTATCAGCTCTGCCTTGTTGCCACCCAGTCTACTGATATTGAAAACTATTCCAACAATCTTGTGCTTATTCCTTTCACAAGACTGCAAGGCCTCTAGGCCATGAGCAGAGGTAAATAAAAGAATAATTTGCCCTCTCTGCTCATTTCTGCTTCAGACCCCAACCCAGTGCGTTTTTAAATAAATTAAGTAAAATGCGATCTGACTGCATTTCTAAAATGTGGTTGGAATTCTCGATTTTCTGCTGGATATTTTATTCAATTCCTTAACCTGCGAGTGATTTCAATGATGCATTATATGAATTAATTCTTTATTAAGAACCATTTGCATAATTTACATAATATTATGCTATTCATCTCAGTTCTAGCCAAGGGGGATGTGGGACCTCCCAGAGATGAGAGTTTGGCAGCACACAGCAACGTTACAAATTCAGTGCTCACCTGTCACAGTGCAACCTGCTGGTAATTCCCAGGCCAAGGGTAAACAGTCTGGGCTTCACATGAAACCATATTGCACAATGAACAGCCTGAAGGACAAGTGGTGAATTTAGCCTTTGTCCCTTCATTGTACAACTTATCAGGCAATTGCAGAGCTTTCACTTCTTAATCTCTTTCATTTTGTCCAGCTCATTTGAAATTATTAATTGCCTTGAAACTGGTAGACATAAAACTTGTTCCACAGGTGTAGACAGCAACTTCCAAACCTACCACCACTACCATTTAGAAGGGCAAGGGCAGCAGATGCATGGGAACACCACCATTTGGAGGTTCCCCTCCAAGTCACTCACCATCCTGATTTGGAGATATATCATCGTCGCTGGGTCAAAATCCTGGAACTCCCTCCCAAACAACACTGTGGGTCTCGCCACACTGCAGCAGTTCAAGAAGGCAGCTCACCAGCACCTCCTCCAGGGCAATTAAGGATGGGCAATGAATGCTAGCCTAGCCAGCATCCCATGAATGAATAAGCAAAAAAGAGTAGTGTCTAATTGTTATGTATGTTGTAAGGGGGGTGGAGGGGGTGGAGGGGGGAGAGTAGCCCCTTTAAGGGAATGTGTCATGTGACCCTGGGTGTCTGGAGATCTGCTGAAGACCTCCATGGGAGGACAGTAGGAGTGGGAGAGTGGAGTGAGTGAGACCTGGAAATAAATAACTGTGTTCCCCGATGTCTTTCTGTGGAGTCAGTTCTTGAGATATGCCCCAGCAGCTGACTGCACAGCACCTAAGGGCCAGAATAGTGAGTGGTGTGTCTACGCATCTATTTGAGATCCCCAATGTAAAACTGGCCTGTCCTGAACAGATTCATGGGAGCATTCAGGAGAGCCAGGGCTGCCCGAGGTCTACCAGGTTGCCCCTTGAAGAAATCGCTGGAGGTGCTCACCAGGCCAATGGAGGTCCCTTCTCAATGCTGCAGCTGTTGATTATTAACAGGAAAATTGTCTCTGATTAGAAGACAATTATTAAAGCAGCAGGGATGTTGCCACAGTACACCAAGTGTGTGCTAGACATCCAAATCCTGCAACATCACAGCAGTGATATGAATATCCGCACTGATCAACAGATCATCGTAGCAATCTCTCATTGCCAGATGACAGCTATATAAAGATGTCTCATGGATTCTAGTTCAAACACAACTGCTTGTTTTTAACATAAATTCTTGTGATGTTGGCGTCACTGGCAAGTTGGGCATTTACCATCCATTCTGAGTTGCCCTGGAGAAGGTGGTGGTGAGTCGCTTTCTTGAACCTCTGCAGCCTGTGAAGATGCTCTCAATGCCGCAAGGAGTTCACCTTCCAAACCCACAAACACTTCCATCTGGGAGGACAAGGGGACCAGTTACATGGGAACACCACCACCTGCAAGTTCCCCTCCAAGCCATTCACCATCCCGACTTGGAAACATATCGCCGTTCCTCCGCAGCCGCTGGGTCAAAATCCTGGAATTCCCTCCCTAATGGCATTGTGGATCAAGTCACAGAACATGGACTGCAGCGATTCAAGAAGGCAGCTCACCACCACCTTCTCAAGAGCAACTAGGGATGGGCAATAAATGCTGACCAGCCAGTGACGCCCATGTCCCACGAGTAAATAAATTAAAGCATTTTGACCATTGATGATGAAGGTATAGTGATATGTGTCTTAGTCAGCATGGTGACTTGGAAGGGAATGTTAAGGCAGTGGTGTTTCCGTATGCCTGTTGCCCTTGATCCTCTAGCTGGTGGAGGTTGAAGGTTTTGGAAGTGATCTCAAAGAAGCCACAGTTACTGCAGTAAATCCCTTGCTGGGACAAGTGGTTATTGATCGATTGCCATTACCACCTGGTGTGGTGCTAAATTCGATGACAGAGATTAACTCAGCATATTAGTTTTCTCATGTTTCATACAAAAATATGAATTAGAAGCAGGAGTAGGCCACTCGGCCCGTCAAGCCTCTTCTGCCGCCATTCAATAAGATCTGATTGTAACCTTAACCTTACCTTCCTGTAGGATGGCATGGTGGTTAGCACTGCTGCCTCACAGCGCCAGGGACCCGGGTTTAATTCTGGCCTTGAGTGACAGTCTGTGCGGAGTTGTCTGCATGGGTTTCCTCTGAGTGCTCCGGTTTCCTCCCAATCTCCAAAGATTTGCAGACGGGTTGACTGGCCATGCTAAATCACCCTTTAGTGTCCAAAGATGTGTAGGCCAGGGGGATTAGTGGGGTAAGTACATGGGGTTGTAGGGACTGAGTCTGGGTGGGATACTCTGTCGAAGAGTCAGTGAAGACCCGATAGTTTCTTCTGCACTGTAGGGATTCTGTGGTTCTACCCCGATAACCTTTCACCCCCTTTTGAATCAAGAATCTATCTAACTCTGCCTAAAAAATATTCCGAGAGAGTTCCACAGAATCATGGCCTTCTGAGAGAAACATCTCTCCCTTATCTCTGTCTTAAATGAGCGACCCCTTATTTTTAAACAGTGACCCCTATAATTCTAGATTCTCCAACAAGAGGAAACATCCTCTCCACATTCGCCCTGTCAATATCTCTCACAATCTTAAATGTTTCGATCAAGTTGCCTTTTACTCTTCTAAACTCAACCTCTCCAACCTTTCCACATAAGACAACCTGCCCATTCCTGGTATTCGGTTGTCTGAACCTTCTCTCCCTCCTGATGGTGCTGACTCGTGCTGGAGGAGAACTCCAAAGGCTTCAGTCACCCAGAAGTATCTTGCCCGGTGGCCGCATATGATCGGTTGAGTCCCAGCCTGAACGATCACCTGCATTTCCAATAGGGGCCACTAGTCAGTGATCACGAGTGGGATCCCTGGCAGGTTGTTTAGTCTTTCGCAAAGACGCTGAGATCCATGGCAACCTCCCCATTGCTGAGATTAGCCCAGCAAGCACTTTGCCAGGAATTATGTCAGGAGTTCTGCAGTACATTGGACCATTGAGAGCCCCTGCTGTAATTACAATAACCCAAAAAATCCTAAAGTTCTTAATTGGTTCTCCACTAAATGTAGCAGTTGATTACTTTGCCAAGGAGCCACATGCTGTTAGGCCCTTCTCATGCTGAACGTTAGTTAAGAAATAATCGATCATTTAATAGGCAGAATCTGCTGATCCAAGCCTGGCAGTCCACATGCAGTCTGCTGTGTGAGTCTGACTTCCTCCTTGTGTCTCATTACAAAATGAAAGAAGCTCCCTTTTCAAAATGGGCATGAGTTGAGATGAATACTTGAACTAACTATTGATCTGCCCATCCCACATCCCTGTCCTCGCTCTTTCACTCAACCTCGCGTTGTGGCAGTTTTAGTTTCCGAGGCGACTGGGAGACGGGGTGGTCAGGTCTCCCAGCTCAGGTCTCCACCTGCATTATGGGCAACTCAGAGGGAAAAAAGTGAGACATTTCCTTCATTACAGACCCTGTGCGTGCTCGGACACTCAGCTCAGAGAACGTATGGGCAGGAGCGCGAGTCATCTGCACCTCGTGACAAGGACACCTGGAAGTGAGATATGAAGATGGTGGATATCACCACTGGCAACTGGGAGACAGTCACTGATGGTGTGACCTCTGGAGGCTGACTGATGTAACTAATGATGAGTTTACCTAGGGTATTCCTATGTCTATTGTAATTTGCTTGCTCATGTTAATGATCTTTTTGTTTCATTAGACCACATGATATAGGAGTAGAATTAGGCCATTCGGCCCTTCGAGTCGCTCCGCTATTCAGTCATGGCTGACATGTTTCTCAACCCCATGCTGCCGCCTTTCCCCGTAATCTTTGATTGCCTTATCAATCAAGAACCTACCTATCTTTGTCTTAAATACACTCAATGACCTGGCCTCCACAGCCTTCTGTGACAATGAATTCCACAGATTCACCACTCACTGGTTGAAGAAATTCCTCCTCATCTCTGTTTTAAAGGAGCATTCGTTCACTCTGAGGCTATGCCCTTGGATCCTAGTCTTTCCTACCAATGGAAACATCTTCTCCATGTCCACTCTATCCAGGCCTTTCAGTATTCTGTAAGTTTCAATGAGATCCCCCCTCACCCTTCTAAACTGCATCGAGGACAGACCCAGAGTCCTCAAACACTCCTCATTTGTCAAGCTTTTCACTCCAGGGATCATTCCTCTGGAACCTCTCCAATGCCAGCACATCCTTCCTTAGATGCGGAGGCCAAAACTACTCACAATATTCCAAATGTGGTCTGATCAGAGCCTTATACAGCCTTAGCAGTACATCCCTGTTTTTGTATTCTAGTCCTCTCAAAATGAATGCCATGCTTAATCCATAGGTGAACTCAAGAGTTAGTGGGGGAAAGTTTTTTTTAAGTTTATTTATTAGTGTCACAAGTAGGCTTACATTAACACTGCAATGAAGTGATTTTGAAAATCCCCTAGTCGCCACACTCTGGCGCCTGTTCAGATACACTGAGGGAGAATTTATCATAGTCAATGCACCTAACCAGCACGTCCTTTGGACTGTGGGAGGAAACTGGAGCACTCGGAGGAAACCCACGCAGACACAGGGAGAACATGCAGACACAGACAATGACCCAAGCCAGGAACCGAACCCAAGTCCCTGGCATTGTGAGGCAGCAGTGCTAACCACTGTGCCACCGAGCTGCCCTAAGGAGTGTGGTAGCGTGGCCCCTTTAAGGGGGCAATCCCTGGGGATCACGTGATTGGACCAGACCCTGTAGAGTGTCGAGGCGGGAAGCTGAGCCAATAGGGTGCTGAGGGGCATGTCCTGGGTCGGGGAGGATCCTCTGTTGGAGCCAGGGAGGAGTGCAGAATAGTCGCATAGTTAGTCCTTTGTGTGTCGATATCCATTTATCGTTGGTACCAAACCCATTTATATTTTGAACCACAATAAGTCACCTTCAATCTAATCCAGAAGGACACCGGAAGAGACGAGGAGAAACACAAAGCTTAGTTTGCCGAGAAGCAGGCCCAGAGGAACTAGAGGCCAGAAAAACGTGCAACATCTCAGCCCAGTGTCTTCCTCTGCATTTTCTCTGCCGCACCAGCTAATGCTGAATAGAGATGACCAACATAGCACAAACCATGAAAAGCTCAGCAGGTCTGACAGCAGCTACGGAGACAATAGAGTCAACGTTTCGAGTCTGGATGACATGTGACTCAAACCTGATGAAGGGTCATCCAGACTCGAAACATGAGTCTATTCTCTCTCCAAAGATGCTGTCAGACCTGCTAAGTTTTTCCAGCATTTTCTGTTTGTGTTTCAGATTCCAGCATCCGTAATATTCTACTTTTAACACAAACCAGGGTCCGGTCACACAGAAGGCTGTTCGACTGAACGCTTTAAAAACTCCTTTTAACATTTTGAACACCTAGGAGGGTTTTTGGGGAGAAAGCGGATGCTAACTTGGAGCTGTGCTGATGGGCTTCACAATGGGCTGTGCAGTTGGCATTGCGACTGGTACAGTTTTGGCAGTTTCTCCTGCCTCAGCCTGGGGCTAAGAGGTCGCGGGAGCTACTGGGTGGTGTCAGGGAGAACATGCTGCAGAGTGGAGGCACGTTTGGAACCTTCAGGGTGATTGGAATGGGCATCAGATGTGAACAATTAATCTTACTTTCTGCTGAAATTTCAAGTGTTGCGGATAATGGATCACCTGTCTCTGTCCCTTTGAATACCAGCTGTATAGTAGAGTCATATGCGTTTGGCCCATATCCCTCTACACCCATCTTACCCGTGTAACTAAACGCTTTTTAAAAGACAAAATTGTACCCACCTCTATTACTACCTCTGGCAGCTCATTCCAGACACTCATCACCCTCTGTGTGAACAAATTGCCCCTCTGGACTCTTTTGTATCTCTCCCCTCTCACCTTAAACCTATGCCCTCTAGTTTTAGACTCCCCCACTTTTGGGAAAAGATATTGATATCTAGCTGATCTATGCCCTTCATTATTTTATAGACCTCTATAAGATCACCCCTAAGCCTCCTATGCTCCAGAGAAAAAAGTCCCAGTCTATCCAGCCTCTCCTTATAACTCAATCCATCAAGTCCCGGTAGCATCCTAGTAAATCTTTTCTGCACTCTTTCAAGTTTAATAATATCATTTCTATAATAGGGTGACCAGAACTGTACACAGTATTCCAAGTGTGGCCTTACCAAGTCTTGTACAACTTCAACAAGACATCCCAACTCCTGTATTCAATGTTCTGTAAGAAGTTTAACAACACCAGGTTAAAGTCCAACAGGTTTATTTGGTAGCAAAAGCTTTTGCTACCAAATAAACCTGTTGGACTTTAACCTGGTGTTGTTAAACTTCTTACTGTGTTTACCCCAGTCCAACGCCGGCATCTCCACATCATGACTACCTTCAATGTTCTGACCAATGAAGTCAAGCATGCCGAATGTCTTCTTCACCAGTCTGTCCACCTGAGACTCCACTTTCAAGAAGCTATGACCTCTTTGTTCTATAACTCTCCTAATACCCTACCATTATTTGAGTAAGTCCTAGCCTGGTTCGATCAACCAAAATGCATCACCTCGCATTTATCTAAATTAAACTCTATCTGCCATTCGTCAGTCCACTGGCCCAATTGATCAAGATCCCATTGCAATCCTAGATAACCTTCTTCATTGTCCACTATGCCACCAATCTTGGGTGTTATCTGCAAACTTACTGACCATGCCTATTAAATTCTCATCCAAATCATTAATATAAATGACAAATAACAGTGGACCCAGCACCGATCCCTGAGGCACACCGCTGGTCACAGGCCTCCAGTTTGAAAAACAACGCTCTACAATTATCCTCTGTCTTCTGTCATCAAGCCAATTTTGTACCATTTGGCTACCTCACCCTGGATCCCGTGAATTTAATCTTATGCAACGACCTACTATGTGGTACCTTGTCAAAGGCCTTGTTAAAATCCATGTAGACAACATCAACTGCACTGCCCTCATCTATCTTCTTGGTTACCCCTTCAAAACTCAATCAAATTTGTGAGACATGATTTTCCACTCATAAAGCCATGCTGACTGTACCTAATCAGTCCTTGTGTCTCTAAATGCCTGAAGATCCTGTCTCTCAAAATACCTTCCAACAACTTACCCACGACAGATGTGAGGCTCACTGGCCTGTAGTTCCCAGGCTTTTCCCTGCAGCCCTTCTTAAACAAAGCCACAACATTTGCCACCCTCTAATCTTCAGGGACCTCACCTGTGACTATCGATGAATGGAAATTAAAGTGTATAATTTATTATCACATCAAAAAAAAATCAAATAAAGTAAATTCTATTTATTAGTCGCAAGTAAGGCTTACATTAATACTGCAATGAAGCTACTGCGAAATTCCCCTAGTCACCACAGTCCGGGTCAATGCACCTAACCAGCACGTCTTTCAGAGTGTGGGAGGAAGCCAGAGCACCCGGAGGAAACCCACGCAGACACGGGGAGAATATGCAAACTCCACACAGACAGTGACCCAAGCCGGGAATCGAACCCAGATCCCTAGCGCTGTGAGACAGCAGTTCTAACCACTGTGCTACTTTGCCACCCTGTTTGAAAGTCTGGATTTAGCATCCAATTTTAGCCCTAATTGCAGGTTATCATAATTTGAACTTTCCTATAGGCACTAAATAAACGCCTGCAGGTGTCGTGCTGCTTGGAGGTGCAGCAGTGCATGTGGGGTCCTCACAGCTGCCTCCATTGAAGGTCACGTGTACCCTGGCCCACACATGGTGGCAAGATTCTGAATGGCTCACACTCTGAAGGAAAAGGCTCACGTGGTCCCAAATGCAGCATTGGTGGTCCTTGGGGGAGGAAGGGAGTCCTGAAGCTGCAGAGGGCTGGGATTCCACCTCGCCCTCCTGGCCCTCTGTCTGTCTGATCTCATGTCCTCTTCCCATTCCTGGTACAGATCCAGTGGGATCCCTGGCCTAATACCAAGCAATCTTTTCTGCCTGGTGTATCCTATAAGATGTCCAATGGGGTGGAGCAAAACACCATTCACGCTTTCTAGGTGGATCCCTCAAGAGAACTTTCTGGATCAATGTTGCTCCAGTGATGATGAAGTCTTGACAAAGTATTCCAGACAGAATTCAAATGTGTTTCCAAAGTTATTTTTGCAATGCAAGCAGCAGTGTGAAACAGTAAATATCTCTTTAAGCAACAGTCAAAATTGACATCAACGTGATGTTTACCCCCAAACAGTTGGTTAATGTCAGGAGAAGGCAGTAGTTCAAGTGTCAGCCACCGAAATGTCTCCGTTAGGAGCAATGACAGATGTTTTAAGGTGAAGGTGATGGCCCAGTGGTATTACCGTGAGGCGATTAATCCAGAAACTCAGCTAATGTTCTGGGGACCTGGGTTCGAATCCCGCCACGGCAGATGGTGGAATTTGAATTTAATAAAGCAATGTTGAGAATTAAGAATCTACTAATGACCATGAAACCATTGTCAATTGTCATAAAAACACATCTGGTTCACTAATGTCTTTTAGGGAAGGAAATCTGCCGTCCTTATCTGGTCTGACCTACATATGACTCCAGAACCACAGTAATATGGTTGACTCTCAACTGCCCTCGAAGGGCAACTAGGGATGGGCAATAAATGCTAGTCAGCCAGCGACGCCCATATCCACAAAATAATTTTTAAAAGTAAGTGGTAAGCAGCTGTTTAACAAGGCTCCAAGCAACCGTTCCGAGCACTAGCATTAATACCTTTACCAAGATTGTGTTTTGCACTTAGCATGGACTAAACCAGTGTTTCAACTTAAGATCCCATTTTGATTACCTCTTTAGTGATGGATGTATTTGGTGGAAACTATTTCAGATGAATCTTTAATATTGAAATTGGCCGAGGGTAAAAGACATTGCCCCAGCCACCTGCTGATGCCACCTGTAGAGATAAGGGGCATCTTTGTTGAGAATCACTGTCCAAGTCAACAACTTAGACAAAAGTGAGGAGTGCAGGAGATTTTCTTGGTTAGGTCATTCTAATGGGCATCAGAAAAGGCAGCCTGACACCTTTGCAATCAGGCCCACCCATGACTCTTGGCCTCTGAAGTTGCACCAGCTTCTCAGGCCATTGAGAGAGAAACATATAAAGGTGGAAAACAGAAGCAGGAGTAGGCCGTTCGGTTCTTCGAACCTGCTCCACAATTCATTTTGATTATAGCTGATCTTCAAAATCTGATCCCCCCATATCCCTTGATCCCTTTAGCCCCAAGAGCTGTATCTAATTTCTTCCTGAAATCAGACAATGTTTTGGCTTCAACTACATTCCGTGATAAATGAATTCCATAGATTCACCACTCCCTGGGTGAGAAATTTCTCCTCATAGAAATCCCTACAGTGCAGAAAGAGGCCATTCGGCCCATCGAGTCTGCACCGACAACATTCCCACCCAGGCCCTACCCCCATACCCCTACATATTTTACCCGCTAATCCCTCTAATATACGCATCCCAGGACACTAAGGGGCAATTTTAGCATGGCCAATCAACCTAACCCGCATACCTTTGGACTGTGGGAGGAAACCGGAGCACCCGGAGGAAACCCACGCAGACACGAGGAGAATGTGCAAACTCCACACAGACAGTGACCCAAGCCGGGATTCGAACCCAGGTCCCTGGAGCTGTGAAGCAGCAGTGCTAACCACTGTGCTACCGTGCCGCCCTCATCCCTCATCTCAGCCCTTTAAACTATAACCCCTCGTTCTGGACTCTCCCACCATCGGGAACATTCTTTTTGAATCTACCCTGTCTAATCCTGTTAGAATTTTATACGTTTCTATGAGATTCCCTCTAACTCTCCTAAATTCCAATTAATACAATCCTAACCGACTCATATGACAGTCCTGCCATCCCAGGAATCAACCTGGTAAACCTTTGTTGTACTCTCTCTATAGCAAGGACAACCTTCCTCAGATAAGGACACCAAAACTGCACACAATACTCCAGGTGTGGCTTCATCAACATTTACAATTGCAGTAAAACATCCCTATTCCTGTACTCAAACCCTCTCGCTATGAAGGCCAACATAGCATTTGCCTTCTTTACGGCCTGCTGTACCTACGCGCTTACTTTCAATGACTAAGCCCAGGAAATGTGGCCTGTTAGGATTGACCGTATCCCAGAAGACATCATTTTTGAGAATTACTCTGATATCTTGGACAGAGAATCAATGATAAAATTAGAAGGAGCTGGAAACACTCAGCAGTTCTGTGAGGAGAGAGGCAGAGTTAACAATTCGAGTCCAATATGACTTCTTTGGAACTGAGAATCCATGGTCATACAATAGGTGTGATGCAGGAGATAATGGAGTCTTACTCTCTGTGACAGCACATGAAACTACTGCTTACACTCAAGGTAGACTTTGTATTTTTCTTCCCACTTCAATATTCCCCTTTCTCTTGAAGACACTGAGTGATGGATGATCTCAGTATCTTGCCTTACGTGAGGCTATTTCCACGGCCTGATCGAGGGAATGTGAAGAGGCAATCTAATCAAATCTTGTCTTTACCCCATATATACCGCAACACTGTCCACCAGGTAGTTGTTGGGTCGGATACTGAATTATTTTATTGATTAGTAATCCAGAATAACTGAACAAATAATAGAGCGACAAGAGTTCAAACCCCACTTTGGCAGATGGTGAATTTAATTTGATTCACTGAATAACTCTGGAGTTAAAAAAATAGTCTCAGTGATGGAGACCATGCAACTACCTGATTGTCATAAAAGACCATCCCATTCACTCATGCCCTTTAGAGAAGGAAATCTGCCATCTTTATCCGGTCTGGCCTACATGCGGCTCTAGAGCCACATGATGTAGTTGACTCTTAACTGCCCTCTGAAGTGGCTGAGCGAGCCACTGAGTTGTCAAGAAGGTGGTACATTGCCACTATCCTTTCAAGGGCAACTCAGGATGGGCAGTAGATACTGGCTTTGTCAATAACTGTGTCTATAAATGAATTAAAAGCTAACTGTACATCACCAACCCCAGACCTTTCCTGGTTAGTGTGGCTCAGTCCTACACTGCACCGGTTTGTTGACATGACTCATTTTAACAGTTATTCCAACCCGTCACGAGATGACATGATACCTGTACAGGCTGACCGCAGGATTCGCTTTTGCAGAGCATCGGAATCGCACTGTGCTTCCTTCCAGGACAGGCTGTGGCTCCACCGTCAGGTTCACCAGAGGCGGGTCTACAAGGGAGAACAGAAAACAAGAAGTAGATTGTCGCCAACTCCACAGAGTAGCTCTCACTTTACGGACAGGCGAGAGGCTTGCAAAAGCGACTGCCACCCAGCATCATGGTTTGGTAGCCCAGTGAAAATGGAGTCAGTGGCACTGATGTTTGGAGAGGGTAGGAAATATAGGTCCAAATTTCCCATCCTCCTTTGTGGCTGGGATTTTCCAGTATGGCTGAGAGTGGGTATTGGCTGGAACGACAAATTTCCAGCTCTCGCGCACAACAAGTTCCACCACGGATGAGACTGGAGAATCCCACTCGTAGTCATTGGCGTGGACAACCACAACAACAACTTGGATTTGTATAGTGACCTGAATGCAGTAAAATGCCCCTCGTTTCTCATGTACAAAGCTGATCAGATGCAGATTGACACTGGATCAAAGCATGATCAAAGAGTTGGGTTTTTTGGAAGCTCTTAAAGGAGGAAAGATGAGGAGAGATGTTTAGGGAGAAAATTCCAGAAATTACAAAGGACAAGGTCGCCAATGATGAGGCAAAGGTGATGGGGGATATGTAAGAAGCAACAGTTGGATGAGTACTCAGAGGCTTGTAGGATTGGGAGAGATTGCAGGGATAGGGAGGGGCAAGGCCATGAAGTGATTTGAAAATGAGAATTTTACCTCTGAGGCCTTTGCAGACCAAAATTCCACACAGGTCAGTGAGCCCAAGGGGGAGGAGTGATTGGGGTTTGATTCATAGACTCATAGAACCCTACAGTGCAGAAAGAGGCCACTCGGCCCATCGAGTCTGCACCGACCACAATCCCACCCAGGCCCTACCCCCATATCCCTACATATTTTACCCACTAATCCCTCTAACCTACTCATCTCAGGACACTAAGGGGCAATTTTAGCATGGCCAATCAACCTAACCCGCACATCTTTGGACTGTGGGAGGAAACCGGAGCACCCGGAGGAAACCCGGGTTTGGTAGGGGGTTTGGATGAGTTGACGATTATGTAGGTTGGAGAGACCAGCCACTTTTATATCCTGTAGTTTAAGGAATGTAACGTCAATGGGTACAATCTGTTGAGTCAAATATGAAACGTGTAGCAGATTTCCCTCCTGTCCACTAGGATTTTACAGCACATGATTCCAATAGTAACACAGCAACTACTGCCCTATTTCAACAAATCACCACCATTGTGTTTGAGGCCTCAAAATGGGGAATCCAATTGCTTCCTGGAAACAGCTCCTCAGGGAGAGATCATAGAATCATTGAATCCTCCAGTGCAGAAGGAGGCCATTCGGCCATCGAGTCTGCACCGACCACAGACCCACTCAGGCCCTATCCATTTAGCTCCATGTATTTACCCTAACTAGTCCCCCTGACACTAAGGGGCAATTTAGCATGGCCAATCCACCTCACCTGCGCATCCTTTGGAGTGTGGGAGGGAACCGGAGCACCCGGAGGAAACCCACGCAGACATGGAGTGAATATGCAAACTCCGAATGTGATGTGAATAGGATTCTGATGTGATTTTGAATTGTCAATGTGGATAGTGTGCATCATGCAGACTCTTCCCATTAAGAGTTAGCATTGAGAAGCCAAACCATTGCTGCTTAAAATAGCCATTGAACGTCGCTCTAAAAAATATAAAAACACAGGTTTCCATCGGAGTTCTGGAGCACCCCATGGACTTTCTGTCAAGATTACAGAAGTTTGGTCATTTCTTTGAACCAGCTTGAAGTGCTGGGAGAGATAGAAACAGAAAATGCTGGAAATACTCAGCAGGTCTGGCAGCATCTGTTGAGAGAAATACAGGTTTCATGTTTCAGACCTGTGACCTTGCAGAGACTAGTCTGTCATGACAAGGGCTTGAACTGGTTTAAGGCACAACCTGCATTGAAGTAACTGTTGATATAGACATCCAACTTTCCAAATCATTTCATTCTTCCCAATTCCCTTCTTCTCCATGAACATCTAAAACCCGATCAACATGTACAAACCTAACCTTTCCGCTACCAACCATCTGGACCTTTCCGGATGAATCACAGCTTGTTATGGCTCCCGCTCTGACCAAGACCGCAAGAAACTACAAAAGCTCATGAACGAAGCCTAGTCCGTCACGCAAACCAGCCTCTCATCCATTTGCCGGAATTTTACCGGCACAGCATTCTCCGTTGGCCTCGGACGGGATCTTACGAGCCTTGGACGGGCGAGGCGTAAAATTCTGGCAAGTGACTCTGCCCACACTTCCTGCTGCCTCGGAAAAGCAGCCAGCATAATCATGGAGCCCACGCACCCCGGACATTCTCTCTTCCACCTTCTTTCATCGGGAAAAAGATACAAAAGTCTGAGATCACATAACAACCAACTCAAAAACAGTTTCTTCCCTGCTGCCATCAGACTTTTGAATGGACCTACCTTATATTAAGTTGATCTTTCTCTACACCCTAGCTATGACTGTAACACAACATTCTGGACTCTCTCCTTTCTTTCTCCTCTATGTGCTCTGTGAACAGTATGTATTTTCTGTACAGTGCACAAGAAACAATACTTTTCACTCTATCTCAATACAGGTGACAGGAATAAATCAATTCAAATCAAATATGTGCAAAGGCCACACATTTTCATGATTCTTCTTGGGAACCACTTCATCCACTTAGAATGGTGTTCTTTCACCTCAAACGTCTGGTTCATCTTCCAGTTTCTTCCTCACACTCTACCCCTATCATGACTCTCTTTCTCCCTGGACTGTTTTTCATACGCTGACTGATAAATGTGGCTTAATCTTTTTGGACACATTGGCCGGAATTCTACCAGCCCGCCAGCCACGGGAATGGGAGCGGGCGAGGGACGGAGCATGTTGAGCTTTGTTGACCTCAGGCAGGGTTTTATGTTTTCGGGACGAGCAACTCCGTAAAATCTCACCCATTGTATTTTATTACTGTCTACCAATTGGCTTTTGCGCAACTGGAATACTGTGTCATACTCCTTCGTCCAATCCCGTGGAACACCCTTCCTCAAGATTTCATTCAATGGATGCAATATGGTTGCCAAATTTGGTATGAATTTACTGTAACAATTCACTAGGCCCCCAAAAGATCATAGAATCATAGAATCTTACAGTGCAGAAGGAGGCTATTCGGCCCATTGAGTCTGCACAATCCCACCCAAGCAATATCCCCATAACCCCATGCATTTACCCCAGCTGGTCCCCCTGACACTAAGGGGCAGATTGCATGGCCAATCCAACCAACCCGTACATCTTTGGAGGAAATCAGAACACCCGGAGGAAACCCGCACAGACACGGGGAGAATGTGCAAACTCCACACAGACAGTGACCCAAGCCGGATCTCTGGCGCTGTGAGGCAGCAGTGCTAACCACTGTGCCACCATGCCGCCCTTTTTCTTATTCTGAGCACAGAGATATTCTGCCATATTCCTTATTGCTTAAACATTACTCTTTGTGAGATACCTGTGATCTAAGTGCTCTGTAAAGTTTTGGAACATTTCACATTCATGTGTCTTCACTTGAGCTCCATACTTTTCCAAATCGTGGATCACTTTATGCAGCCTGTCATCATGCATCTACGTATTGAAATAAGAACAGCATTCAAACAACACACTATTCCCTGAACTCCTTGCAAAATTTGGAAACTCTAGGGGCTGAAGAAACAACTGTGTAACAGCACTAAAAGTTTAACTGGAATGACCTCTTTCGCATCGGAGTGAAATTCACAACACAAGATGATGTGATTGTGAAGTAGCCTCAGCTGATTATTGAAAACCAATTCAAGGATATAAGACCAGAGTAGGAGTCCAGAGGAAGACAAGGCCAGTTTACTGCAGGACTTGTCCAGGACTCTATGGCTAAGGGAGAAAGTAGAGCAAGTTCTGAAAAAACTTGAGACTGAGGACATTCTCTCAAAAGAGCAGAGTAACTGGGCAGCCTATGAAACTGAAAGAGACCCCTGTGTGTGTATTAATAGTCAGATATGGTTGACACTAATCATTTAACTCAAGTTGCAGATGGGCATTTCTCTGATCTAACTTTGAAAAATCTGTGCTCCTGACACCATTGTGAACAGATCCTCCACATTTGGTAAAGTATCGGGTGGATTACATTCCAGTATCTGATTTACCTTACCATCCCCACATATTCTTACACTATCGGCTGACTTTGGTATGATCTCTATGGGAGTAACCCAATTACTCTGTTCTCCTTTAGAGATAATATCCTCAGTCTCAAGTCTTTTCAAGTCTTGCACTACTTCCTCCCATAGCCATAGGGTCCTGGACAAATCCCATGGTAAACTGGTCTTGTGTTCCTCTAGACTCGTACTCTGGCCTTATATCCTTGAATCGGTGTGCGGGCTTCACTAAATGCCTGAGGGTGGTTACAATCATGTCATCTTGTGTTGTGAATTTCACTCCCATGCAGAAAGGTTTGTTCCAGTTTAACTTAAGCGCTGTTGTTCCATATCTTCTGAACAAGGCTGGTTTTTCATCCTTCACCTTAATAATGAGCAATTTTGCACACAGCTCTTTGTATGTGACTGGAACTGATGCATTTCCCATTCTGGGATTTCTCTCTTCCATATCTTCATAATTCTATGCAAGATTTCTCCAGCTGACTCAGCTTTTGACAGTGATTCAGGAATCGTGCTGACCGATGCACTTGTGTCAGACTCCATGTCTATTGGAGCTCCATCCAATTGTACTTGGACTGCGAGGTCCTGCAAGTTTCCACTTGGACATCCTTGTGCTTTGGATCACAAGGGTTTCAACTGACCCCTCATTAACCTGGTGTTGTTTGGCAACCAAATGCAACATTTCCTCCGGCCAGTGTTGTCCCCGTTTACATTCTTTCGACAAGTCTTGGTAAGGTGACCCATCTTCTTGCAGCTGTAGCACTCTGTCTTCAGAAATGAGCAATGCTCTGCCCAATATTGACTTGAGCGCTAGTAACAGGACATTTTTTAGCGTCTTTGCGTGTACTAACTGCTGTTGGCCAGGCCTTCTGCCTGCTCAGCTGTGGCTAACTTACCTCAGCAGAAGATTGGCAGTTATTAACTCTGTGTTAGAGTCATAGAATAAGGCCGCTCGACTCAACTCATCCATGCCAACCAAGTTTCCTAAACTGAACTAGTCCCATTTGCCTGTGTTTGGCTCATATTCATCTATGCATCTGTCCAAGTGTCTTTTAAATGTTGTAATTGTCCCCGCCTCCACCACCTCCTCTGGCAGCTCATTCCATATACGCGCCACCTTCTGAGAAAATGTTGCCCCTCAGGTCCCTTTTAAATCTTTCCCCCTTTACCTTAAACGTATGCCCTATAATTTTGGACTCCCCTACCCCTGGGGAAAAGACCTCGAGTTCTCTTGAGTCACATTCCGCCTTGTCCCTGGACAATGCATGTGGCAAGCAATGTCGAAAGTTAACTTTGGCAAGGACGGCAACTTAATGAAAAGGCATTCACTTTTTAAACTGCGGACCAATCTCTCCCACAATGCTCTCTTGAACTTCCCCAAAATGACAATGAATGAAGTTTTTAACAAAGTCTTGATTTGATTTGATTTATTATTGTCGCACGTATTAGCATACAGTGGAAAGTATTGTTTCTTGCGCGCTATACAGATGAAGCACAACGTTCATAGAGGAGGGAAGGAGAGCGTGCAGAATGTAGTGTTACAGTCGCAGCTAGGGTGTAGAGAAAGATCAGCTTAATGCGAGGTAGGTCCATTCAAAATTTTGATGGCAGCAGGGAAGAAGCTGTTCTTGAGTCGGTTGGTATGTGACCTCCCGATGGAAAAAGGTGGAAGAGAGAATGTCTGGGGTGCGTGGTAAGCCTCCAATGTCTTCATCGAGTAATTGATCCTTGCCCTGAACTGATAGTTTTCCGCAATTCCCAATGGATTGAGACTGTAGCACATTTCAGACTTACACAAAATATCCGACAGTGGCTAAAATACTTTTATGACTACCCTCTCCTGCTTGCCCAATAATTCATCTTTGAGGATCAGCCCTCTCGCATGTACAACCTTTTCACTAAGATTGCATATATAAAATCTATAAGACACCAGTCAAGAGTGTGATGGAATACACTCCAGTTTCGGTCACGAGTCTGTGGAACTCTTTCCCGGAGAGTGGTGGGAAGCAGTATCATTTCATACCTTAAGCCAGGGGTAGATAGATTCTAGGCCAACAAGGGAGTCAAAAGGTTTTGGGGAGTATTCAGGTAAGTGATATTGAAGCTACAATCAGGCCAGTTATGATCGTATTGAGTGGAGCAGCAGGCTCAAGGGGCCAACTAGCCTACTCCTGCTCCTAATTCCTATGTAGGTTCACATGTTTCCTGCATAAGTGCAGCTCAAACATGATTCAAGAAACTCAACACTGTCCAGAATAAAGTAACCTGCTTAAATCAACCCCTAACCCACCATCTTAAACATCTACTCCTTCCACCACTAGACCACAGTGGCAGCAGAACGCACTATCTACAAGATGTACTGCAGCAACTTTCCAAGTCTCCTTTGACAGCACCTTCTAAACCCTTGAGCTCTACCACCTAGAAGGATGTAATAGTGAAATAGAATCCTCTTGTAGCCATTTGTGTGTGTGCGTACATATGCAAACTGGAATAAACTAGTTTCAGTTGGCACCTGACTTTCCATGTGGGGCACACTGTCCCTTTTTCTATCCAGCAAACTTATCACAGTCTGGCAATGAGGGAGGTTGGGGGGGGTGGGGGGAATTTTTGATTCTTTAGCCAAACAAATTTGATTGGAGAAACTTCTGGCAGATCAGTAGAGGAACTGTGAGGTTTTTTTGGGGCTAAGAAATAGTTTTAAAAATCCAGTCCTGGATTTGTCCTGGATGGTGTCAATCTTCTTGAGTGTTGTTGGATTTATAATCACTCAGGCAAGAGTATTTCAGCACACTCCTGACCTTTTTAAAACATCTGTTCACAGGATGTGGACATTGCTGGCTAAACCAACATTCATTGTACAACACTAATTGCCCTTTAGAAGGTGGGTATAACCTGTTGCGGTGCATTTTATAGACAGTACACACTGCTGCCACTGTTTGTCAGAGGTGGAGAGAGTGGATGTTTAATATGGTGGATGAGGTGTCAATCAAACAGGCTGTTCTGTTCTAGGAACATAGGAAATAGGGGTCGGCCATTCAACCCTTTCATCCTGCTCCACCATTCATCTAGATCATGGCTGATATCCGAATTCAATGTCCTTTTCCCAATAGCTCATGATATCTTTAATATGTAGAAATCTAGCAATTTCTGCCTTGAACATACTCACTGACTGAGTCTCCATACCCCTCCGGAACAGAGAATTCCAACAATTCACCACCCTCTCAGTGAAGAGCTTTCTCCTCATCCCAGTCTGAAATGACCTACCTCTTATGCTGAGACTATGTCCCTGGTTCTAATCACCCAAGCCAGAGGAAACATTGTTCCTGCAACACTAGATGGTTCAATGAAATTACTTAATTTTTTTCTAAGCTCTGGAGAATATGGGCCCAACCTCCTCAATCTTTTTTCAAATGACAATCTAGCCAACCAAGGAATCAGTTGGTGAACCTTTGTTGCTCTTGGCAAGTGAATCCTTTCTTCAGGAAGGAGACAATGGAGGGAGGGAGGGAGGGGGTGAGGGAATTTCCCATTTCACGGGAATCGTAGTCCCATTGACTCTGTTGACCTCGGGCGGGATTTTCTAGTTTTGGGGCGAGCTTGGCCGAAAAATCCTGCCCTATAGCTATACTCAATATTCCGGGTGTAGTCTCACCAAGGCTCTGCACAATTGCAGTAAATCTTCTTCACTCCTGTACTCAAATCCTCTTGCAATAACAGCCAAAATACTATCTGCCTTCCTGATGTCTTGCTGCACCTGCATGTTAGTTTTCAGTGACTTAGGAACACCAACACCCAAGTCCCTTTGAATATCCACACTTCCCAATCTCTCACCATTTAACTTCACATTTTATATTCTATCTGCTATACTCTTGCCCATTCACTTACTTTGTCTGCTTTAATCCCTCTGAAGCCTCTTTGTATCCTCCTCACAACTCACATACCCACCTAGCTTTGTGCCATCAACAAACTTGGAAATATTACATTTGATCCCCACATTCAAATCATTGATATAGATTTTTAATGACTGGGGTACGAGTACTGATTCTCACACTACCCCACTAGTCACTGTCTGCCAATCTGAGAATGGCACCTCTATTCCTCCTCTCTCATTTCTGTCCATTAACCAATTCGGAATCAATATTACCCCCAATCCCATGTGCTAAACAGGAAATGCTGGGTAAACTCAGCAGGACTGGCAGCATCTATGGAGAGAAACAGAGTTAACACTTCAAGACTAAATGACCCTTCTACAAATCATATGGACTGGAAACGTTAACTGTTTCTCTCCACAGATGCTGCTGAGTTTATCCAGCTTTTTCTGTTTCTATTTCAGATTTCCAGCATCTGCAGTATTTTGCTTTTATGATAACCGTGTGCTAAAATTTAGTTTACTAACCTCCTGTGTGGGGCCTTATTAAAAGCCTTTTGAAAATCCAAATACAATACCACGTCCAATGGTTCCCCCTTGTTTATTCTGCTAGTTAAGTCCTCAAAAAAACTATAACAGGTTTGTCAAACATGATTTCTCTTTCAGGAATCCATGTTGATTGTCCTCGATGGTGTCAAGCCTTTTGAGTGTTGCTGGAGCTGCACTCATCCAGGCAAGTGGAGAGTATTCCAGCACAATCCTGCCTTGTAGATGGTGGACAGTCTTTGAAGAGACAGAAGGTGAGTTACTCAACACAGGATTCCCACCTCTGGCCTGTTCTTGTAGCACAGTAAGAAGTCTCACAACACCAGGTTAAAGTCCAACAGGTTTATTTGGTAGCAAATACCATAAGCTTTCGGAGCAATGCTCCTTCGTCAGATGGAGCATTGCTCCGAAAGCTTATGGTATTTGCTACCAAATAAACCTGTTGGACTTTAACCTGGTGTTGTGAGACTTCTTACTGTGCTTACCCCAGTCCAACGCCGGCATCTCCACATCCTGTTCTTGTAGCTACAGTATTGATATGGCTGAGTTTGTTTCAGTTTCTGGTCAATGGTAACCCCCAGGATATTGATAGTGGGGGACTCAGTGATGGTAATGCCATTGAATGTCAAGAGGCAATGGTTAGATCCTCTCTCCTTGGAGATCATCCATCCTTGCCATATTACTTGCCACTTCTCAACCCAAGCCTGGATATTGTCCAGGTCTTGCTGCGTTCAGACATGGATTGCTTCAGTGTCTGAGAATGGTGCTGAACATTGTGCAGTCATCAGTGAACATCCCCACTTTTGATGGGGGAAAGCCATTGATGAAGCATTGATGAAGCAGAATGATTGCAGATGGTGGACAGATGTTGGGGGTTCAGGTGGTGAGATTATTGTGTCATGGAAATAATGTTGGCTCGGTTAGATTAGACTGTCTAACTGTGCAGTGAATATGGACTGAAATACCAAAAAGAGTTCTGATTTGAAGCGTCAATATCTCAGTGTCAGGGATGGAGAGTTGAGGTAATACTAGGGCGGCACGGTGGCACAGTGGTTAGCACTGCTGCCTCACAGCGCCAAGGACACAGATTCAATTCCGGCCTTGGGTCACTGTCTGTGTGGAGTTTGCATGTTCTCCCCGTGTCTGCGTGGGTTTCCTCTGGGTGCTCCAGTTTCCTCCCACAGTCCAAAGATGTGCGGGTTAGATGGATTGGCCATGCTAAAATTGTCCCTTTGTCTCAGGGGGATTAGCAGGTGGGGTTACGGTGAAATGGCCTGGGTGGGATTATCACCGGTGTAAGTTCAATGGGCCGATTGGCCTCCTTCTGCACTGTAGGGATTCTATGATTCTATATTCTGGGTGAGAAAGTCTCATTTTCACGAATAACTGACAGGCTGATGAGACTGGCGGAACGGGTTTTCCCTTTATTAATATAGCTTTATAAATTACTTAAATACCTCACAGAGAGTACAAAAATATTGAACCATGGTCTGTTGCTATTGTTTGGTCGCCTGTCTACTTTCATCCATCGTTAACCACTTCATCAGGGAATGAACCCGTCTCAAAGGAAATACCCGATGAATATTCATGTGGCACGTAGAGTGAGCCTATTACTGCTGTAAAAATATCCTCACTCGGAGAATTCCCACAGTGCCAGACTGGCCAACGGCTCTACTCCTGTCTGATGGTCGGCTGCTGGGGTATGCTGCAGTTAGAGCTGTTCTCTTTCAACAGGAGCCTGAAGCAAGGAATTGTATAATTCTCAGGTTACAGTTTGAGCAGATGCTGAAAAGTAACCATTAGATTAAGTCAAAGGAGGAATTTGTCATGAGAAAGAGAAATGCGGCGCCCATATCATATTTGCAAACTTAGATGGTCAGCCTTGTTTACAACGCTGAAGAATGCAGTACCGGCCTATCAGACACACACGCCTTGATTTTTAAGCCCACCCACCCCACACTCACGGTGGCACAGTGGTCAGCACTGCTGCCTCACAGCGCCAGGGACACAGGCTCAATTCCGGCCTTGGGTGTCTGCCTGTGTGGAGGTTGCACGTTCTCCCTGTGTCTGCGTGGGTTTCGTCCGGGTTCTCTGGTTTCCTCCCAGATTAGGTGGATTGGCCGTGCTAAATTGCCCCTTAATGTTCCAAGATATGCCATTTTGGGGGGATTAGCCATGGGAACTGTGTGTGGTTACGGGAATAGGGTGGGGAAGAGGGCCTGGGTAAGATACTCCGTCAGGGAGTCAGTGCAGACTCGATGGGCTGAATGGCCTCCTCTGTGCCATGGGGATTCTATGATGTTATGACTCTATGATCTGACCCTGCTTCTCCTCGCACTAATCCATGTTATTCTAAAACTGATCCTCATTTGCTACAAAGTTAAAAAATACCACCATAGACATTCAGCTCTTCATTTTAAACCCCCCACCCTCCTCTCAAAAGGCAGCAGTGGGTGAGGTGGGGGGGAGGGAGGGGTACAATTCTTAAAATGGAGGTCCTGTCTCTGGGTTGCTGTGCTCCCTCGTACTGTAAGATTTCTGCCTGCGAGATTCAGCACTCAGCTGTGGTACCTCCATTGGTTTTGAGAAGCACCTGCTTTGGAGATACTCCCAGAATTTGGCCCTGAATTAGGAGAGGAGACCTGGGTGCCCTCGTACACCAGTTGCTGAAGGTAAACACGCAGGTGCAACAGGCAGTAAAAAAGGCAAATGGTATGCTGGCATTCATAGAGATTTCGAGTACAGAAGCAGAGATGTTTTGCTGCAATTACACAGGGCCTTGGTGAGGCCACACCTGGAATATTGTGTGCAGTTTTGGTCTCCTTATCTGAAGAAGGATGTTCTTGCTCTCGAGTGAGCACAGAGAAGGATGACCAGACTGATGCCAGGGATGGCGGGACTGACGTATGAGGAGAGATTGAGTCAGTTAGGATTGTATTCGGTGGAGTTCAGAAGAATGAGGAGGGGGCGTCTCATAGAAACATATAAAATTCTAACTGGACTGGACAGGGTTGATGCACGAAGGATGTTCCCGATGGTGGGGGTATCCAGAACCAGGGGTCATAGTCTGAGGATATGGGGTAGACCGTTTAGGACAGAGATGAGGAGAACTTTCTTCACCCAGCCTGTGGAATTAGCTACCAGGGAAAGTAGTTGAGGTCAAAACATTGTGTGTTTTCAAGGAGCAGTTAGATATAGCACTTGGAGCGAAGGGAATCAAATGATATGGCGGGCGGTGGGGGGGGGGGGGGGGGGGGTGGGGGGGGGGGGGGTGGGGGGGGGGGGGGTGGGTGGGGGGGTGGCTGGGGGGGGGGGGGAGGCAGGAACAGGCTATTGAGTTGGATGATCTGCCATGATCATAATTTGATTTGATTTATTATTGTCACATGTATTAGTATACAGTGAAAAGTATTGTTTCTTGCGCGCTATACAGATAAAGCATACCGTTCATAGAGAAGGAAAGGAGAGGGTGCGGAATGTAGTGTTGCAGTAATGAATGGTGGAGCAGGTTTGAAGGGCCGAATGGCCTCTTCCTGCTCCTATTTTCTATGTTTCTATAACTTATAGCCAATGTTCCAGGTATATCTGTTCTGATAGCCCAACAGGTTAGATCTATTCAGTGCTTATTAGCGAAACTGTATCACTTTATCACGAGTTATATTTACAGCGTTCCTAAAGGTGCATACAGTACATTCCTAGATTTTTTTGCAAGGAAGTGGCTTTCACACAGTATTTAAATTTTTTAGCTGCCAGATGGTTCACCATCTCTCATCCCCGGTGGTCCTATTTGACATCTGTTTGCCATTAATATTAAACAGTTACTCAGAAGATAGATTTCCCCCTCTGATCACATAGCGACTCAGTGCAGCACAAGCTAATAATGTGCCAGGGGCCCAGCGGGCTGTGCAGCCTCTGTGTAGTTCTACTCTGCATAATTATTGCATAAGAATGTTGTTGCGGTGCTGAAGAATGGAATTAGACATTCAACACTGAAGTTACTGGAACACATTTCACAGCAGCAACTCCATAACAAAGAGGGCAAATCAACAGCATGCTTCCAAATAAAAAAGGCTGTTATCCTTTTGGGAATTACTTTAACTCACGGTGGGTCAGTGGCAAAAATGCTTTCAACAGGCAACTTGCATTTATATAGTGCCTTTAACTTAGTAGGATGTCTAAAGGTGCTTGATAGGAGTTTTATTAAATAAGGTTTTTGATACTGCGCCACAAGTGGGGATAATATATGGACAAAAAGCACTTGGTGTGAGTTTGAACATGAGCAGTCGAGGGTTGGAAGAGTTTATTTTATAGATAATGCTCGGTAGGATGCCAGCCAAGAACTAGAATAGTCAAGTTTAGAGGTAACAAAGGAATAGATAATGATTAACTGATGAGTGTGCTAGTAGTTACACGAACAACCAATTTAATATAGTTATTCAATCTCATAACATATTTATGCTTGCTAGAAGCACATACATTCCTACACAGTGACCTGTTCTCTACAAACCAAATCATTACATTAAGCATGCACCTTTTTTTCATTTATCCAAGAGCTTGGGAGGCCTTGCTTTCTTCATAGAATCCCTGCAGAAGGAGACCGTTCAGCCCATCGAGCTGGCACCCACAACAATCCAATCCCAGCCCTATCCCCGTAGCCCCACATACTTACCCTGCTAATCGCCCCAACACTAAGGGGCAATTTAACATGGTCAATCAACCTTGCCCGCCCACCGTTAGAGTATGTGAGGAAACCGGAGCACCCAGAGGAAACCCACGCAGACACGGGGAGAATGTGCAAACTCCACACAGACAGTCACCCAAGGCCAGAATCTACCCTGGGTCCCTGGCGCTGTGAGGCAGCAGTGCTATCCACTGCGCCACCATGCCGCTCTTAATGACAATGACAATGCCTTAGCCAATCAGAGTCAACTTGCCTGCCAATCAGAACCCTTTGCTTGTTATAGCATAAATTGTTATGATTATTTGAAATTTGGCATTTTTGAATTTGTCCTTTTGATTTGATTTGATTTATTATTGTCATATGTATTAGCATACAGTGAAAAGTATTGTTTCTTGTGCGCTATACAGACAAAGCATACCGTTCATAGGGAAGGAAAGGAAAGAGTGCAGAATGTAGTGTTACAGTCATAGCTAGGGTGTAGAGAAAGATCAACTTAATGCAAGGTAAGTCCATTCAAAATTCTGATGGCAGCAGGGAAGAAGCTGTTCTTGAGCCGCTTGATACGTGTTCTCAGACTTCTGTATCTTTTTCCCGAAGGAAGAAGGTGGAAGAGAGAATGTCTGGGGTGGGTGGGGTCCTTAATTATGCTGGCTGCTTTGCCAAGGCAGTGGAAAGTGTAGACAGAGTCAATGGATGGGAGGCTGGTTTGAGTGATGGACTGGGCTTTGTTTACAACCCTTTGTAGTTTCTTGCGGTCTTGGGCAGAGTAGGAGCCATACCAAGTTGTGATACAACCAGAAATAATGCTTTTTATGGTGCATCTGTAAAGATTGGTGAGAGTCGTAGTGGACATAACAAATGGGTGGAAGGCAAAAAGCTTTGGCAACATGTCTGACATTCCAGCAATATTGGAATTCATTTTAATGAATACTACCCAACGGCTAGAAGGCCTCACCACCACATCCTTATCCTGGCCAGTTTACAGACACTCTCTCTTTCTTCCAGCCTCATTAGCTCCACGCTGGTGTCCTACATGGTCTTTTCCAAATGAGAACAATCCCACCATCTTTCGGTACACCTTCCCACTGTCATCCCCTCAGTATAACTCTCTCGGCTCTGACCCCAAGAACATCAGCACCTCAATCTAGGCTGTCACTCGTGTGTAGCACTGGAAGAGTGCTGCACTGTCAGAGGTGCCTTATTTTGGATGAGACATTGAACTGATCTCTTTTTTACCTGCTCAGGTGGACATAAAAGATTCCATGTCATTTTCTCAAAGAAGAGCAGGAGGCTCTCCCAGACTCATGGTCAACACCTTTCCCTCAATTAGCACCAGTTGGTTCATTGGTAATTCATTTCACTGTTATTCATAGAAACTAACTGTGTGAAAATTGGTTAGCCTACATGACAACAGGAGGGGGAGGTGATGGCCTAGTGGTATTATCGCTAGACTATTAAATCCAGAAACTCAGCTAGTGGACTCAAAATTATTGGGTTTTTTGTTCAGAGGATTTAGGAAATACATGGTCTATACTCTGAAAATCATTCTAACCCTTGAACTGCTGGGACACCCATATTGTGTGAAGTAAGAGATCTTAGGATGCAGATACAGAGATAATGAAGGAATGGTTGTAAATGTCCAAGTCAGGATAATGTGCATCTTGGAGAAGACCTGGACATTGCTGCTTTTGTTCTTTATGCTGGTAGAGGTCAGTGGGGAGGAAGATGCCATTAAAACAATCTTTGTCTGTGCAATGCATCCCACAGATCATACATGCTGCAGCCCCAGTGTACCAATGGTAGAGGACATGGATACTGAGTCCCTTAGCATGAGGGGCAATCAAGTGCATTGCACTGTCCTGGGTAGTGTCAGGTTTCATGACTGTTGCTTGTTTCTGCGCCATCTAGCTGAATGCTGACCATGTCACCTTGTTCCACCACAACCAAGGCTTTTTAGAAGTTAGAAAGGTTTAAAGAGGGCACTCATCATTGAGCACCTCAGCCTTTGGCCTTAATGCCGCAACACCAACATGGGTGGACCAATTAAGCTTCTGGGAAATGGTGCCTTTCAAGATTTTGAGCATCATTGGCCTCAGCCCAATCAAGATTAACAATTTAATTCCATTATTACCTCTTTGGAACACTTCTGCTCCATTCAGCTGAGATGTTTGCTCTTCTTGTGCTGTTCCTGACATTGAGGGGAAGCGATAGCATCCAGACGGGAAACTGTGTTGAGCTGCTAGTCCAGAACAATGGATTAGGGTCACCCTGGTGTCAAGATCCTCACCACTCAGTGGGAAGATGGAAATTTAGGTCTGATTTCCTCAGTATCAAATTCCTTACTAGTATCCCTCGTGACTTGGTTTACCATTCCCAAATAAATGAGTCACTTCTACATCCTCACCAGAAAATTCCACATCCGTCCTTCCTTCAGCCGTTCCCCCTTGATGTGCTGCACTCACAGCCCGACTCCCCAATTAGGGAGTCAGGCCCATACATTTTCACCCAGTGATGCTGGACTGAACTTCTTTTGATTTCTATTCAACATCTTTCCCAAGGGCCAAACCTCAGCAGGAATATTCCAGAAGCCCATCAAATGAAAGCAAATTGTGGAGCAGCTGGAGAACCGGCTCACATCGGAGAGCGAAACACAGATGGACAATCTTATCTCTCGTGTTCTGATCATCGGAGAGTCACAGCGCTGATCACTGAGCTCAGGAAAGCACGGTGCCCTGTGCCACAGACTGAGCATCTGTTAGCATCATTCTTAAAATTCAGGTCAGAAACCAGGTCATGTAATTACTTGTAAAGTCTCAACAATGAATACTGATAGCGTCATTAGTAGAACGGCTTGGCAGGTGCTACTGACTGAAAGTATGAGGGAGCTGATTAACCGCAGGGGAGGTACAGGTTGGACTCTCCTATAATCTGGAGGTTCTTGGGCATGAGGGATGATGCTGTCAGAGGTCCACCCACCTCTGTGATCTTTCCAGTGGCGACCAATCCCAGAGGCCACCTCCACATTCGCTGTCCAATTAGACACAGTGAGTGGTCAACACTGATGGGAAGACCAAGTGGAATGCCCGAGACTTTGGAGGGTTGGCAGCACCGCCGGGAGAGGCAGGCGCTGCTGATGTAGGCTGGAGAGACTGCAAGTGTGCCTCATGATGGAGGCTCTGTCTGCACACTTTTACAAGTAAGGAATTTGATAGTGGGGAAATTGGACGTAAATTTCCATCTTCCCACTGAGTGAAGCACAGGATGGACTGCGGACGAGGCTGCGGCCCTCTGAAGCCTGTAGCTCCATGGGGGTTGGGATTTAAAGATGTTGATGATGCCCGCTGTCTTGCCCTGCTGCCTCCAGGCACCTGGCGTGCTTCAGGAGCGGGGAGGCAGGGAGGAGAGGGAGGGTGGGGACCGTGGGTGGGGGTTGTGGAGTGGGGGGGGGGGGAGGAGGGAGATGTGGGGGTGCCTGTCCACCATTGGGATCATCCTGGGTGGCCTCACCAATTTGTCCCCAAGCGCTCAGTCATTAGGAACTATTAATTAGTTACTCACAGCTGCCAGAATAGTTAGCTAGTGCCAGTCAGACTCCTCTGGCAAAATCGCTTAGTGCCAGGAACACATCGGGGTGCCTTCCAGAAACAAGATTTTCTAATTCTCTCCCAATTCCTCTTCAAGCCCCATCTCCCCAGGAGCAGGAAGGTTTATGCCCCAGGACAGTGGCAGAGCCAGCTGGGGGTGGAGGGGTTCTCCGTCAGTTGATCTCAACCACAGCAGAAAGTACAGATGTGACCTGTCCATTCAGAACATTCAATTATAAAGCATTAAATACGGCTCTGTAGTAAACTTTGGGAGCAAGGCACCTTATTGAATATTTAAAGAAACGAACAAGAAGAAAGACTTGCAGTTATATTGCGCCAATGAGGTGCATTTTGAAGTGTAGTCCCTGCTACAATGTAGGAAGTGTTGTAGGCAATTTGCACGTGGCAAGATCCCAATCCTGCAATGTTTTATCATAGAATCACAGAATCCCTACAGTGCAGAAGGAGGCCATTCAACTCATCGAGTCTGCACCGGCCACAATCCCACCCAGGCCCAATTCCCGTAATCCCACATATTTACGCCGCTAATTCCCCTGACACTAAGGGTCAATTTAACATGGCCAATTAGCCTAGCCTGCACATCTTTGGACTGTGGGAGGAAACCAGAGGAAACCCATGCAGACACGGGGAGAATGTACAAACTCCACACAGATAGTGATCCAAGCCGGGAGTCAAACCTGGGTCCCTGGCGCTGTGAGGCAGCAGTGTTAACCACTGTGCCACCGTGCCCAATGAGTGAAGGCCAGATAAAATGTTTCAATAATATTGGTTCAGGAATAAATATTGACCGAGAGACCGGGAGATCTCCATTCCTGTCTTTGAAATTGTTCCATGGAATCCTTTAAATTAATCAGAGAAGGCAGAACCCCAGTTTATCATCGCATCTAAATGATGACACCTCTAATAGCACTGCAGCTCCCGCACTTGGAGCATCAGCTTGGATTTTGTCTCTCCAGCAGGACTTTAGAAATGCAGGGGGTGAGAATGTGACCACTCACTCTGCTATTCCAACGTCTGAAAAACAAAAGGAATCAGCAAAGACTTAACGGCGACTGACTGTGGAACGAGAGCTGGGTGCAGATCAATGAAACGCAGAAATAAAGATCCTCTTCAAGAAAAATACTGAAATGAAAGGAAGCTTGCAATACGCAATGCAGGGTTTGTAATGTGAAGAGGCCGTGAAGGATATATGAGATCTTTCAGCAACTTGCACTCAGAACTGAAATTCAGCATTCTAAATGGACGAGCAGTACTTCAAGTAGAGAGAGATTCTAAAAGCAATCTCTTCTAACAAGGAAATGCATTGAAAAAGCTGAAGTGGATTGAGCAAGGTAGATTACAGAAAATAGGACAATAGCAAGTCATGTTTTGCTTGTTACAAATCAAAACTCAATGAAGGAATAAAGTCATGGGTATTATTGGAGACTTGAGGACAGCTGTAGATAATTTCAAAGGCATAGCAGAAGATTTGAGGAGATCTCCCATTCATTCACTCCATCTACAGTTCCCAAGCCCTCGGAAAAGCAGCCAGCATAATCAAGGACCCCACACACCCCGGACATTCTCTCTTCCACCTTCTTCCTTTGGGAAAAAGATACAAAAGTCTGAGGTCATGTACCAACTGATTCAAGAACAGCTTCTACCCTGCTGCCATCAGACTTTTGAATGAACCTACCTTATCTACACCCTAGCTATGACTGTAACGCTACATTCTGCACCCTGTCCTTTCCTTAGAGTCATAGAGGATTACAGCATGGAAACAGGCCCTTCGGCCCAACTTGTCAATGCCGCCCATTTTTTTTAAACCCCTAAGCTAATCCCAATTGCTCATATTTGGCCCATATCCCTCAGTACCCATCGTACCCATGTAACTGTCTAAATGCTTTTTAAAAGACAAAATTGTACCTGCCTCTACTAGTATCTCTGGCAGCTTGTTCCAGACACTCACCACCCTCTGTGTGAAAAAATTATCTCACTGGACACTTTTGTATCTCTCCCCTCTCACCTTAAACCTATGCCCTCTAGTTTTAGACTCCCCTACCTTTGGGAAAAGATATTGACTATCTAGCTGTTCTGTGTCCATCATTAGTTTATAGATCTCTATAAGGTCACCCCTCAGCCTTCTGTGGTCCAGAGAAAAAAGTCCCAGTCTATCCAGCCACTCCTTATAACGCACACCATCAAGTCCCGGTAGCATCCTAGTAAATCTTTTCTGCACTCTTTCTAGTTTAATAATATCCTTTCTATAATAGGGTGACCAGAACTGTACACAGTATTCCAAGTGTGGCCTTACCAATGTCTTGTACAACTTCAACAAGACGTCCCAACTCCTGCATTCAATGTTCTGACCAATGAAACCAAGCATGCTGAATGCCTTCTTCACCAACCTGTCCACCTGTGACTCCACTTTCAAGAAGCTATGAATCTGTACCCCTAGATCTCTTTGTTCTGTAACTGTCCCCAACGCCCTACCATTAACTGAATAAGTGCTGCTCTGATCCGATCTACCAAAATGCTTCACCTCGCATTTATCTAAATTAAACTCCATCTGCCATTCATCAGCCACTGGCCCAATTGATCAAGATCCCATTGCAATTGGAGATAACTTTCTTCACTGTCCACTATGCCACCAATCTTGGTGTCATCTGCAAACTTACTAACCATGCCCCCTATATTCCCATCCAAATCATTAATATAAATGACAAATAACAGTGGGCCCAGCACTGATCCCTGAGGCACACCACTGGTCACAGGCCTCCAGTTTGAAGAACAACCTTCTACAACCACCCTCTGGCTTCTGTCAAGAAGCCAATTTTGTACCCATTTAGATACCTCACCCTGGATCCTGTGAGATTTAACCTTATGCAACAACTTACCATGCGGTACCTTGTCAAAGGACTTACTAAAGTCCATGTAGACAACATCAACTGCACTGCCCTCATCTACCTTCTTGGTTGCTCCTTCAAAAAGCTCAATCAAATTTGTGAGACATGATTTTCCACTCGCAAAGCCATACTGACTGTAGAAATCATAGAAATCATAGAAATCCTACAGTACAGAAAGAGGCCATTCGGCCCATCGAGTCTGCACCGACCACAATCCCACCCAGGCCCTACCCCCATATCCCTACATATTTTACCCGCTAATCCCTCTAATCTACGCATCCCAGGACACTAAGGGGCAATTTTAGCATGGCCAATCAACCTAACCCACACATCTTTGGACTGTGGGAGGAAGCCGTAGCACCTGGAGGAAACCCACGCAGACACGAGGAGAATGTGCAAACTCCACACAGACAGTGACCCGAGCCGGGATTCGAACCCAGGTCCCTGGAGCTGTGAAGCAGCAGTGCTAACCACTGTGCTACCGTGCCACCCCAATCACGTGCTGTCCCTAATCAGTCCTTATGTCTCTAAATGCCTGTAGATCCTGTCTCTCAAAATACCTTCTAACAACTTACCCACCACAGATGTGAGGCTTACTGGCCTGTAGTTCCCAGGCTTTTCCCAGCAGCCCTTTTTAAACAAAGGCACAACATTTGCCACCCTCCAATCTTCAGGCACCTCACCCGTGAGTATCAATGATTCAAATATCTCTGCTAGGGGACCCGCAAATTCCTCCCTAGCCTCCCACAACGTCCTGGGATACACTTCATCAGGTCCCGGGGATTTATCTACTTTGATGCGCTTTAAGACTTTCAGCACCTCTTTCTCTGTAATATGTACACTCCTCAAGACATCACTATTTAATTCCCCAAGTTCCCTAACATCCATGCTTTTCTCAACAGTAAATACTGATGAGAAATATTCATTTAGGATCTCACCCATCTCTTGTGGATCCGCACATAGATGACCTTGTTGATCTTTAAGAGGCCCTACTCTCTTGTTACTCTTTTGCCCTTTATGTATTTATAGAAGGTCTTTGGATTCTCCTTTGCCTTATCTGCCAAAACAATCTCATGTCCCCTTTTTGCCCTCCTGATTTCTCTCTTAACTCTACTCCTACACCCCCTATACTCTTCATTATTGAAGACTGCACTTGATCCTAGCTGCCTATGCATGTCATGTGCCTCCTTCTTCTTCTTGACCAGGGCCTCAATATCCCGAGTCATCCATGTTTCCCTACTTCTGCCAGCTTTGCCCTTCATTCTAAGAGGAATGTGCTTACCCTGAACCCTGGTTAACAGGGTTTTGAAAGCCTCCCACTTACCAGTCTTCCCACAGACTCCCCCAATTAACTTTTGAAAGTTCCCGCCTGATATCATCAAAATTGGCCTTGCCCCAATTTAGAATTTTAACTTTTGGGCCAGACCTGTCATTCTCCATAGCTATCTTAAAACTAATAGAATTATGGTCATTGGTCCCAAAGTGATCCCTCACTAACACTTCTGTCACCTGCCCTTCCTTATTTCCCAAGAGGAGGTCAGGTTTTACCCCCTCTCTAGTCGGGCCATCCACATACTGAATGAGGAATTCCTCCTGAATACTCAACAGATTTCTCTCCATCCAACCCTCTAATACTATGGCTGTCCCAGTCAATGTTGGGAAAGTTAAAATCTCCTACTATTACCACCCTATTTTTCTTGGAGCTATCTGTAATCTCCTTACATATTTGCTCCTCAATTTCCCGCTGACTATTTGGGAACCTATAGTACAACCGTATCAAAGTGATTTCCCCCTTCTTATTTCTCAGTTCTACCCATTTCGACTCAGTGGCCGAACCCTCGGATATATCCCCTCTCAGTACGGCTTGTCTACGAACGGTATGCTTTGTCTGCAGAGTGTGCAAGAAATGATACTTTTCACTGTATACTAATACATGTGGCAATAATAAATCAAATCAGATCTCATGTATATGCGTTTAACCAAAATGGTCAGATCACAAGCAAACAAGGCTTAAATCACATCCCTGAAATTCAAAGGCCTCATGATGGAAAAAGTGCTTCATTTATTTATTTTTTAATTCATGCGTGGAACATGGGCGTCACTGGCTGTCCAGCATTTATTGCCCATTCCTAGTTCCCCTTGTTCAGAGGACAGTTGAGAGCCACATTGCTGTGGCTCTGGAGTCATATGTAGGCCAGTCCAGGTAAGGACAGCAGATTTCCTTTCCTAAAGGACATTAGTGAACCAGGTGGGTTTTTCCGACAATCGACAATGATTTCATGTAGATTCAATAGATTCTTAATTGCAGATATTTTCATTGAATTCAAATTCATTGGAGACAGAGACAGAAGTGGAGAGTCCCCATTGGATAAAGGATAGGGATGGAGAGGTCCCATTGGAAACTGGACCGAGATGGAGAGTCCCCATTGGTGACTGGGACAGAGGTGGGTAGTCCCCATTGGAGACTGGGACAGAGGAGGAGAGTTCCTATTGGAGACTGGGACAGAGGTGGGCAATGCCTGTTGGAGAGTGCAGGACACTCCAAGTTCTGCTCTGCCGGACACAAATGCTAATTATTTGGGTGGTCAACAATAAGGACTTTCCTGAAGCAGGAGTGGAAAATGTGTGCAGTTCTGTCTGCATTCCCAGAGGCCTTGAGAGAGAAACTGGAGTCACCATGAACGTCATGATGTCTCAGGCATGTGGATGTGGATATCTTCAGCCATGGACATGTTGGCCAGTTGCTTTTAGAATTAGGTTTGGCAGGTAACCTGGAGCATTCTGGCACTGACCACTGGCACACTCAGTGTCCTGGTTTACAGGATGGAGTAATTACCATTGCCATTTGGCACTTACCTGAAGTACAGCAGAGTGCTCGCCAGTTCTTGACTGATAGGAAGTACACATGGGCCATGAGAGAGAAGGTGGACAAATGATAAATGGAAGATGGGACTCTACTGAAATCAATTCCAGTTCAGACACTTATTTTCTGGCCTCACTCGCCCCGAAATCGGAAAATCCCGCCCAATGGCTGTGTCCGCCCCTGTGCAGATGTACATAGAACCATAGAAAAACTACAGCACAAAACAGGCCCTTCGGCCCCACAAGTTGTGCCGAACATATCCCTACCTTTTAGGCCTACCTATAACCCTCCATCCTATTAAGTCCCATATACTTATCTAGGTGTCTCTTAAGATACCCTATTGAGTCTGCCTCCACCACCACTGACGGCAGCCGATTCCACTCGCCCACCACCCTCTGTGTGGGACTGTACTTGATGGTGCTTCACGGGGTTCAAAGTCCAGAGGATGTTGGCCGCCACAAGCATCCGAACCCATCGTAGGACGTGACTGAGCAGCCGGCTGATGCTGCAAGGGTTACATTGTCTGGGAATAATAGGGGGTGGAAATAAAGGGTTTGCACAAGGCTGTTCACTTGGGTGTTTTAGACTGTGTTGTCACATTCCTGATTAAGAATAATCTTTACTTCAAAGCTCCATTGTCCCACATTCCTAGTTAGATGTTGCCAGCCTCGTGATCCTGTTTTGCAATAAAAGTTAAGATACATGATAAAGAAGAGCATTAGATATTGTGGAATGACTTTGTGCTGGGGGCTGGGAGTTCAGAACTGATGTGCCAGATGGCTGCTCTGTCTCAGATTAGCTGAAGTGTGACTGAATCCGTCCATCTCCCCGGGCACCTGGGCAGTGAAGTGAAAGGCTGCAGATGCCCGTGCCACATCAGCCTTCTTCTCGAGAGAGAAGAGCTCATCATCTTCCTCCTCCTCCAGTTCAGTCCTTTTTGCTGCTCAGTGTTGTGTCTACAAGGGTCGGAGATTGGGAATTCTGCAGCAAGTAACTTTCCTCCTGACTCCCCAAAGCCTACCCACCATCTACGAGGCATAAGTCAGGGGTGTGATGGAATACTCCCCACTTGCCTTGATGGGTGCAGCTCCAACAACACTCAAGAAGCTCAACACCATCCAGGACAAAGCAGCTCACTTGATCGGCACCCCATCCACAAATATTCATTCCCTCCACCACCAACACACAGTAAAAGCCTTGTACACCATCTACAAGATGCACTGCAGGAACTCACCAAGCTTCCTTAGGCAGCACCTTCCAAACCTACAACCTCTACCACCTAGAAGATGAGATGAGGAGGAATTACTTCAGCCAAAGGGTGGTGAATCTGTGGAATTCATTGCCACAGAAGGCTGTGGAGGCCAAGTCATTGAGTGTATTTCAGACAGAGATAAATAGGTTCTTGATTGGTAAGGGGATCAAAGGTTATGGGGGAAAAGTGGGAGAATGGGGTTGAGAAACTTATCAGCCATGATTGAAGGGTGGAGCAGACTCGATGGGCTGAATGGCCTAATTCTGCTCCTATATCTTATGGTCTTAGAAACTGAGCAGCAGATACACAGGAACATCACTGCCAGCAGCAAGTTTCCATTCAAGCCACATACCATTGTGACTTAGAACTGTTTCCACGTTCCTTCACTGTTGTTGGGTCCTAACCACACTCTGGGTTTTCCTACACCTCAGGGACCGCAGCAGTTCAAGAAGGCAGCTCCCCACCACCTTCTCAAGAGCAATTGGGATGGGCAATAAATGCTGCCCTTTGCGAATAACACTCACATCTGAAGGATGGAAATAAAAAAGACAGCTGATACTTGACAAATCTGATCCAGTTGTGTAAAGAACTGATGAAAATGATTGGTGGAGGAAGCAATAGATTGACAGCATTGTTGGAGCCGCACTCAGAACAACACTCAAGAAGCTTGACACCATCTCGGACAAAGCTTAATGGCATCTCTTCCACCAACTTAAACACTCACTCCCTCCACCACCAACGCACAGTGACTGCAGTGTGTATCACCTACAAGATTCACTGCAGGAACTCACCAAGACTCCTTCGACAGCACCTTCCAAACCCACAATTTAGAAGGACAAAGTCTCCTCAAAGTCACACACCACTGACTTGGAATGAAATCGCCATTCCTTCAATGTCACTGGGTCAAAATCCTGGAACTCGACATACGGGCAATTGAATTAGGATCAGGAGTAGGTCACCCGGAACCCTGAGCCTGCTCCACCAGTTAAGATCATCGCTGATCTGATTTTAACCTCAAACACACATTCCCGTTTACACACCTCTCTCTCAGAAATATCTCTCAATACACACAGACACATACACACACACCTCTCTTACACACACCTCTCTCCCTTACACACACACACCTTTCTCTCTTACACTTATACACACACACACAACTCTCTCTTACACATACATCTTTCTCTTACATACGCCTCTCTTCCTTACACACACACACCTCTGTCTCTCTTACACACTCACATTTCTCTGATACACACACCTTTCGCTCTGACGCACAAGTTTTCTCCTACACACACCTCTCTCCCTTACGCACACACAAGGACACACGATGTCTCTCACATGCCAGTGGTCCCCGTTCTCCTACTCTAACCCCCGCCCCATTTTCCTCCTTGCCACGCTCTCAGTCTCACTCCATGACAGCTTCCCCTCCTCTATGTCGCCCACTCGCCTCCTTGGATGTATCCAACAGAACCCCAAAGTTCTGAGGAACCCAATTTGGGAAACCCTGTTATAATGGAATTTGGATCATATCCTTATTTTAACTCCCATGAGGGCAGGTTGAACAAGGTGCTCCAATATTTAGAAAAGTAGGCACATGAATGTGACATGTTTCAAAACTCTGCGGGGAACTTGGGTCTCAGATTAAAGCAATAAGAAATGCAGCACTGGTTATCCCATCCACTTGTTCCTCATCTCCAGGGGATGCAGTCTTCAATAATCATGGTGGAGAGCTGGTTTAGACATTCAAGGCAAGAATTGGCAGGGCCAAATAAAGAATTGTTTGGGTTCCGCTTGCTTTTATCAAAACTCTTCACTATTCCCAGGTCATCCTGGAATGTAAACATAAACCCTGAGTTCTTTTCCCAGGCCAGCACGATGGCACAGTGGTTAGCACTGCACCAAGGACCCGGGTTCGATTCCCGGCTTGGGTCACTGTCTGTGTGGAGTCTGCACGTTCTCCCCGTGTCTACGTGGGTTTCTTCCAGGTGCTCCAGTTTCCTCCCACAGTCCGAAAGACATGTGGTTAGGTGCATTGGCCATGCTAAAGTCTCCCTCAGTGTACCCAAACAGGCGCCGGAGTGCGGCGACTCGGGGATTTTCACAGTAACTTAATTACAATGTTAATGTAAGCCTACTTGTGACACTAATAAATAAAATTTAAACCTTCTTCATCCTAAAGCCTCTCCCCTGCCTCTTCCACTCTCCCCCCTAACAACATTGTGAGGAGCACATGGACTCTTCTTTGTCATCAAGATTGTGACCATCCAAACAGCTGTCTCTGCTAATTTTCTCCCTTCCAACAACCTATGGACTAAACCTCCCCTAAAGCTCCCCACTGTCCCAACCCTGAACACGCGTCTTTCTGGACATTTTTCTCCTTTATCCAAAGTCCATGAACTCATTGTCATATCCCATATTTGCATACATTTTTCCTACAACTCCAATGTTTGAACTTTTGCCCCTTCCACAGCACTGAAATGGCCCCCATCGTAGATACATTGGAAGTTGGAGCAGGAATAGGCCATTCGGCCCCTCAAGCCTGTTCTGCCATTCAACTCGGTCAAGGCTGATCTTCGACCTGAACGCCACTTTCCTGTACTATCCCTGTATCCCTCGATATCTTTAATATGCAGAAATCTATCGCTCTCTGTCTTGAGGATATTCAATGATTGGGCCTCCACATCCTCTTGATTAAAGAATTCCAAAGATTCATCACCCTCGGAGTGAAGAAATTCCTCCTCAACCCAGTCCAAAATGGTTTACCCTTTATTCAGTCTGTGACAGTCACATGGCACTCTTTATGACTGTAACTGTGACAAGCTATCTCTCCTCATCATTCTCAGCCTGTCTGTTTCCTCTGACATAATTAATCACCCCTTCCTCCTCCAACACATCTCCTTGGTTTTCCTGCTCTGTGGTATCAGTGTCTCCTGATTCTTTCAGAACTAACCATTCATGGCCAGTGAATCACCTTCTCTTCCTGCTCCTGCACACTTACCTCTGAAGTCCTGCTGGGATCTACCCAAGACCCCTCTTCTATCTCACTCCATGTGACCCCCTCGATGATATCATTCCAAAAACATGGCAGGCTCCAAATCACCAACAATTCTTTCAACCTCTCTACTGTCTCTCCTTTCAGTCTAGTAGAAACAAAGTCCCGTCTTTACTCCGAGAACTTCCTCCGCTGTCATACATGGCAACACCACTGTGCTAAATGGGATTGTCATAGAATCCTTACAGTGCAAAAGGAGGCCATTCAACCCATCAAGTCTGCACTGACTCTCCGTTAGAGCATCTTACCCACCACTGCCCCCACCCCATTCCCTTAGCCCCATACATTTACCCCACTAAACCTCCTAACCTACACATCTTGGGACACTAAGGGACAACTGAACATGGCCAATCCACCTGACCCGCACATCTTTGGACTGTGGGAGGAAACCTGACTACGGAGGAAACCCACGCAGGCATGAGGAGAATGTGCAAACTCCACACAGTCACTCATGGTTGGAATTGAACCCGGGTCCCTGGTGCTGTGAGGCAGCAGTGCTAACCCACTGTGCCACCGTGCCATCCTAAGGAGGTCATTAGGCCCATTGAGCCTACACCAACAACAATCCCACCAGTCCCTATCCTTGTATTTACCCTGCTACTCCCTCTGACACTAAGGGGCAATTTAGCATGGCCAATCAACCTAACCTTTACATCTTTGGACTGTGGGAGGAAACTGGAGCACCCGGAGGAAACCCAAGCAGACACGGTGAGAATGTGCAAACTCCACACAGACAGTCACCTGAGGACAGAATTGAACCTGGGTCCCTTGCGGTGTGAGGCAGTAGGGCTAACCACTGTGCCACCCTAAGGAAACCATTAGGCCCATTGAGCCCACAGTGACAAAAATCCCACCCAGGCCCTATCCCCTTAACCCCACATATTTACACTGTTCGTTCCCCTGACACTGAGGGGCAATTTTCCATGGACAATCAACCTAACCCGCACATCTTTGGACTGTGGGAGGGAACAGGAGCACCCAGAGGAAACCCATGCAGACACGGGGAGAATGTGCAAACTCCACACAGTCACCCAAGGCCGGAATTGAACCCGGGTCCCTGGCATTGTGAAGCAGCGCTGCTAATCACTGTGCCACCATGCCACCCCTATTGATTGATTGATTGATTCAGAATAGGCCTTACAGCTAAAAACTGGGTATCTAGAGCTACTGGGGGCCCTCAACAACAGCAGAATTGCTTTCAATCACAATCTGTGATTGTGTATTGTGATTTGGTATCTATCTCACTCATCCATCAATACAGCTAAGGAACCAAACCCAGTTCAAAGAGCTCTGTATGTCAAGGACAGCACCATGCATAGCTGAAAATGAGGCACCAACCTGGCTACAACACAGGACAAAATGTTAAACAGCGGAAGCCGCATGTGGTGGAAAGAACTAATTGGTCCCACAACAAACCGAACAATGAAAACTCTGCCGTGTTGTCACATCCAGTCATGAATAGTGGTGGACAATTAAACAACTATCTGGAAGAGGATGCTGCACAAACATCCCCATCCTCGCTAATCGAGGAGTTCAGCACATCAGTGCCAAGGTAAGATTGAAACATTTGCAACTATCTTCAGCCAGAAGAGCTGAGTGGATGAGCCATCTCGGCCTCCTCCGGAGGTCTCCAGCATCACAGTCTTCATCCAATTTAATTCATTCCATGTGATATCAAGAAATGGCTGAATGCTCTGGATATTGCAAGGATCTTGACAAAATTCCAGCAGGAATAGTGAAGACTTGTACTTCAGAGCTCGACGTGTCCTTCGCCAAGTTGTCCTGTTCAATTACAACACTGGCTTTTACTCAACAATGTGGAAGATTGCCCAGATATGTCTTGTCTGCAAAAAGCAGGAGAAATCCAATCTGGCCAAAACCACCCCGATCAGTTTAATCTCAATCGTCAGCAAAGTGATGGAAGGTGCTATCAAATAGGTCTTACACAGGTCAACATGCACAGTTTGCATTCCGCCAGGGCCAATTTGCTCCAAACCTCAGTACAGTCATTGTCCAAACATGGACGCAATGACTAAAGACAAGAGGTTCGATGAGACTGACCGCCCTTGACATCAAGGCAGCTTTTGACTGATTGCAGTATCAAAAAACCCTGGCAAAACTGAAACCAATGAGAGTCAGGGCCATGCCTCCCACTGATTGGAGTGATACCTGGCACAAAGGAAAATGGTTGTGGTTCTTGGCGGTCAATCATCTCAGCCTCAGGACATCACTGCAGGATTTGATTTGATTTGATTTGATTTTGATTTGATTTATTATTGTCACATGTATTAGTATACAGTGAAAAGTATTATTTCTTGCATGTTATACAGACAAAGCATACCGTTCATAGAGAAAGAAAGAGAATGCAGAATGTAGTGTTACAGGTATAGTTAGGGTGTAGAGAAACATCAACTTACTGCGAGGTAGGTCCATTTAAAAGTCTGACAGCAGCAGGGAAGAAGCTGTTCTTGAGTAGGGTTAATACATGACCTCAGACTTTTGTATCTTTTTCCCAATGGAAGAAAGTGGAAGAGAGAATTCTGGGGTGCTGGCTGCTTTGCCGAGACAGCAGGAAGTGTAGACAGAGTCAATGGATGGGAGGCTGGTTTGCGTGATGGATTGGGCTACATTCATGACCTTTTGTTGTTCTTGCGGTCTTGGGCAGAGCAGTTCCTTAGGGTAGTATCCTAGGCCCAACCATCTTCATCCATTTCACCTATGTCCATCCCTCCAGCATAACGTCAGAAATGGGGTTGTTGGGGCGGCACGGTGGCACAGTGGTTATCACAGCTGCCTCACAGCGCCAGAGACCCAGGTTCAATTCCCGGCTTGGGTCAATGTCTGCTTGGAGTCTGCACGTTCTCCCGGTGTCTGCGTGGGTTTCCTCCGGGTGCTCCCGTTTCCTCCCACAGTCCTAAAGACGTGCTGGTTAGGTGTATTGGCTATGCTAAATTCTCCCTCAGTGTTATCCAAACAGGCACCGGAGTGTGGCGACTAGGGAATTTTCACAGTAACTTCAGTGCAGTGTTAATGTAAACCTACTTGTGACAATAATAAATAAACTTTACACTTTAATTGTTGATGTATTTGACACCATTCCATTCACAACATGTCAGATAATTGAACACTTTATGTCAGTGGGGGGTAAAGCTTATGCACGTGCCAATCATCCATCACTCCTGTTCTCGCTGACCTACCTTAGCGCCAGTCCAGCAGATCCTTGATTTTGAAATTCTCTTTCCTATTTTCAAGTTTTTAGATGGCCCTATCCCTCCCCATCTCTGTAACCTTCTATATGGCTCAGTATCAAGTTTTCTTTTGATAGGGCGCCTGCAAAGCACCTTGGGATGTTTTACAACACTAAAGGGGCTAGGTAAATGCAAGTTTTGTTGTATGAGTTTCTACTGAATGCAACTCCTCGCATTCTGGTGGCAGTTTATCATTCAAATTCCTGTAAGTGGACCTGTTCCAGCATCATTGTTCCTTCTCCAGTGTAAGATTGACAGTTGATTTGATATTACCCATTATACACAACTGCTAAAATCAATCTCAAACTGTAAGATCTGGTGGAAGCAGTGTTCTGACTTATGTACAAATTAATCTGAAGGGCCTGGAAAGTGAGCCACACACAATTGGTTTTTCAGGTGTTTACTGGCCTGCAAAGCCACAGTATGGCAGGCAGGAAGTGCCGGCTCATTGTAAACCCAATTGCATCACCCACCATATAGGCAACGTCTACAAACATGAGACGACACTGTGTACAGCTTTGAACAAGTCTAATGCCTTTCTCCAGGCCTCGACTGCAAGATCTGTTTTCTCCCAGACAGTCAGTGCCAGTGCTGGTAACACTCAGGAAAGCAACCTAGCAGAGGCGTGCGTCTTTAAAAGCCCCACAGTTGGCCGCAGCCAAAAAGGTAAGAGTTGAAAATATAGTTAACTGATTGCGCGGAGAGCAGGGAATAGGAAAGATTCTCCTGATCACAGATTCAAAGAATGCAGGCTGAGTATGGGCATCTTTCCCCAATCCCCCTCTCAATTAACAGTAACAACTGACAATCATGTCACCATCAACCACTCTCCCCCCCCCCGTCAAATCTGATTCCTGGTTGCTGCTCTTCCTCCAGTTACCTGGGGGGTTGTGATGATTGACAATATGTGTACGGCCCAGTCTGTGATCGCATGTTGCCTACGATCTCTCCATTTATCTGGTCTGCTCACTGTCTCAGTGCAAATGGGGCCCAAGGCACAATATTGGAGCCATTCCAATCTGTTTCATTGTAGATGCCAATTTTGTTCCTGGTGCCCCATTCAAAATGGGTAGGCCCAAATCTCGAGGGCTGGGCCACTGTACGACTCCTGAGACTCCAGTGTAAATGGCAGGAAGTGCGTTGCTGCGGCTTCAACTATTAACAATTTTTTAAATTAACGACTTGGATGAAGATATAGAGAGTAGTGTTCCTAAGTTTGCAGCTGAAAGCGAGCGAGTGGAAAGATGAGCTGTGAAGGAGACACAGAGAGGCTGCAGAGATGTAGACAGGTGAAGTGAGTGGGCAACATGCTGGCAGATGGAGTGTAATCTCGGGACATGTGAAGCTATTCACTTCGGTCGTAAGGATTGAAAAGCAGAATATTTTTTGAAAGGTGTGAAACTTACAAGTGTTGATGTCAAAGAAACTTGGCTGTGCTTGTACAAAGGATAGAGGATATGAGGAGGCAGATGCAGCAAGCAATTAGGAAGGGAAATGACATCTTGGTGTCGAAAGCAAGAGGATGAAGGAATCTTGCCACAATTTTGCAGGGTTTTGGTGAGAGCACCTCTGGAACACTGTGTGCAGTTTTGGTCTCCACATTTAAGAAAGGATATACTTGCATTGGAGGAAGTACAGCAAAGGTTTATTAGATTAGTCCCTGGTATGAGGGGTCATCCTATGACGAGAGGCTGAATAAATTGGGCCCATATTCTCTGGGGTTCAGAAGAATGAGAGGTAATCTCATTGAAAGCTCTGAAAGGACAGATGCCAAGAGATTGTTTCTGCTGGTCAGGGAATCTAAAACACAGAGGCACAGTCTCAGGGTGAGGGGGCTGACCATTTAGGACTGAGATGAGGAGAAATTGCCTCACTCAAAGGGATGTGAATCGTTGGGATTCTCTATTCCAGAGGATTGCAGGTGTTTGAGCCTTTTGGTTGCTGTCGTGTAAAGGAGACATGAGTTCTGCTTCTTCATAAAATACCTTTATTTCTTTGATCCAACTCCACACACAATTCTCCACCTGTGAACTCTACTCTATTGAATAATTGACTTCTAATTAGGACTTAATTGGAAGGTGTGTTAACCCATTCCTAACAGTGGATACATCATTATTGAACACATGTAAGGCTGGGATAGACAGAGTTTTGGTCTGTCAGGAAATTCAGAGATACAGGGAGTGGGCAGGAAATGGAGTTGGAGCCCATGACCAGCCATGATCATATTGAGTAGGTGGATCAGTCCCAACCGTCCAAATGGTCGACTCCTGCCCCTATTTTTTGTGTACCTGGGTAAACAACTCAATTCACAAACACAAAACACTTGGACACACTAGTTGTACATCGTTAAGTCTAGTTATCATAGAACCACACTAACTGGAATCTACCCCACGATCTGCACTGGAGATAAGGACTCCAATTTTTATCTCCTGGGAGTGGCGTCACAAAATGCAGAGCCCTGTGGCAGAACTGGAAAATCCAGGTCTTTCTTTATTTTTTTGCAGGAAAAACAGTTTCCCAGTGCCTTCCCAACTCCACACCATTTTCATGTGGCCTTTTGGTGGGCTGGGAACGCCGAGGATAAAAATCACATAGTCTCTCTTCCAAGGTCAGCGTCCCTATTGTGAGGAGCACAGGAAAATTGTATTTCCTTCCACACATCATTTCCGTATGTAGGTGTTGGAAACCCAAAATAAGGGGAGAGAGAGAGAGAGAGAGCAGTGAGGGAGTACAGGGGGGGGGGGGGGGGGGGTGTAGGAGGGGTTGGTCTGCTGAGGAGATGGGAACATTCTAACAGGTAAATGTCAAATATTTTGACACCTTCGGATGTCACTATTAGATGTTGTGTTGTAATGTAGATATGTTTTTAATACAATGATTTAGTAAAATAAGACAGGATCTGGACAAGACAGACTGGGAACAGTTATTAATGGGAAAATCTACAGAAGAGCAGTGAGGGACATTCAAAAAGGAAATGGGGAGGGTGCAAGGCCAGCATGTTCCCTCCAGGATAATAGGTAGGAATTACAAGCCCAGAGAACCATGGATGACCAGAGATATTCAGGATACAATGAGAAGGAAAAGAAAGGCTTTTAAAAAGAACAAGGGGAGCAAATCAGTGGAGGCATTAGTGAGGTATAGAAAGTGCAGGGTGCAGCTTAAGAAAGCAATTAGGAATGCAAAGAGGGGATATGCGAAAGCTCTGGCTGGTAAAAGTAGGGAAAATCCAAGAGATTCTGTAAGTATATCAATGGGAAGAGGATTACCAGGGAAAGAGTAGGACCCATTAGGGAGCAAGAGGGCAATCTGTGGGTGGAGCCAGAGGACATTGGTAGAGTGTTGAATGAATACTTCACATCCATCTCCATCCAAGGGAATGAGGATGATGGTCTGGAATTCAGGGAGAGGGACTGTGAGGTTCTTGAGCAAATTGACATAGGGAAGGACAAGGTATTGGAGGTGGGGGGAGCCTTAGAAGTGGATAAACCTCCAGGTCCAGATGCATTGTGCCCTATGCTGCTGTGGGAGACAAGGGAGGAGATTGCAGGGGCTCTGACCCAAATTTTCAATTCCTCTCTGGCCACGGGGGAGATGCCAAATGACAGAAGAACAGCTAATGTGGTTTCGCTATTTAAAAACGGTTGTAGAGATAAACCAGTGGTAGGGAAAACAATTAGAGAAACTTCTGAAGGAGAGCATCTATCTCCATTTGGAGAGGCAAAGGTTGATCAGGGATAGCATGGTTCTGTCAGAGTGCGGTCATGCCTAACAAATTTGATTGAATTTTTTGAGGAGGTGACCAGGTGTGTAGCCGAGGGTAGTGCAGTCGATGTAGTTTATATGGATTTCAGCAAAGCCTTTGACAAGATTCCACATGGGAGACTTATAAAGAAGGTAAATTCACATGGGATACAGGGATAATTTGGTAAAGTGGATTGAAAATTGGCTCAGTTGTAGGATGATGTGGAGATGCTGGTATTGGACTGGGGTAAGCACAGTAAGAAGTCTCACAACACCAGGTTAAAGTCGAACAGGTTTATTTGGTAGCACAAGTCACAAGCCTTCGGAGCGCTGCCCCTTCATCAGGTAAGTGGGAGTTCTGTTCACAAACAGGGCATATAAAGACACAAACTCAATTTACAAAATAATGGTTGGAATGCGAGCCTTTACAGGTAATCAAGTCTTAAAGGTACAGACAATGTGAGTGGAAAGAGAGTTAAGCACAGGTTAAAGAGATGTGTATTGTCTCCAGACAGGACAGTGAGTGAGATTTTGCAAGCCCAGACAAGTCGTGGGGGTTACAGATAGTGTGACATGAACCCAGGATCCCGGTTGAGGCCATCCTCATGTGTGCGGAACTTGGCAATCAGTCTCTGCTCACGACTCTGCGTTGTTATGTGTCGTGAAGGCCACCTTGGAGAACGCTTACCCGAAGATCAGAGGCCGAATGCCCGTGACTGCTGAAGTGTTCCCCAACAGGAAGGGAACACTCTTACCTGGTGAATGTCGAGCAGTGTTCATTCATCTGTTGTCGTAACGTCTGCATGGTCTCCCCAATGTACCATGCCTCAGGACATTCTTTCCTGCAGCATATCAGGTAGACAACGTTGGCCGAGTTGTAAGCGTATGTACCGTATACTTGGTAGATGGTGTTCTCACGTGAGATGATGGCATCCCTATCGATGATCTGGCACGTCTTGCAGACGTTGCTGTGGCAGGGTTGTGTGGTGTCGTGGTCACTGTTCTCCTGAAGACTGGGTAGTTTGCTGTGGACAATGGTCTGTTTGAGGTTGTGCGATTGTTTGAAGGCAAGAAGTGGGGGTGTGAGGATGGCCTTGGCAAGATGTTTGTCTTCATCGATGACATGTTGAAGGCTCCGGAGAAGATGTCATAGCTTCTCCACTCTAGGGAAGTACTGGACGACGAAGAGTACTCTGTCCGCTGTGTCCCGTGTTTGTCTTCTGAGGAGGTCGGTGCAGATTTTCGCTGTGGCGCGTCGGAACTGTCGATCGATGAGTCAAGTGCCATATCCTGTTCTTATGAGGGCATCTTTCAACGTCTGGAGGTGTCTGTTGCGATCCTCCTCATCTGAGCAGATCCTGTGTATACGGAGGGCTTGTCCGTAGGGGATGGCTTCTTTAACGTGTTTAGGGTGGAAGCTGGAGAAGTGGAGCATCGTGAGACTATCCGTGGGCTTGCGGTACAGTGAAGTGCTGAGGTGATCGTACTTGATGGAGATGCGTGTGTCCAAGAATGCAACCGATTCCGGAGAGTAGTCCATGGTGAGTCTGATGGTGGGATGGAACTTGTTGATGTCATCATATAGTTGTTTCAGTGATTGTTCACCATGAGTCCAAAGGAAGAAAATGTCATCGATGTATCTCGTGTATAGCATCGGTTGAAGGTCCTGTGCGGTGAAGAGGTCTTGTTCGAACCTGTGCATGAATATGTTGGCATATTGAGGTGCGAAATTGGTCCCCATGGCTGTTCCGTGTGTCTGGATGAAGAACAGGTTGTTAAAGGTGAAGATATTGTGGTCCAGGATGAAGCGGATGAGTTGTAAAATTGCATCTGGAAATTGGCAGTTGTCAGCGTTGAGTACTGAGGCAGTTGCAGCAATGCCATCATCGTGGGGGATGCTGGTGTAGAGTGCCGAGACATCCATTGTGACGAGGAGTGCTCCTGGTTCAACTGCTCCATGTGTGCTGAGTTTCTGTAGGAAGTCTGTAGTGTCGCGACAAAAGCTGGGGATTCTTTGTACAATGGGTTTCAGGATGCCCTCGATGTAGCCAGGGAGGTTCTCGCACAGGGTCCCATTGCCCAAAGATACACAAGGCCAACACACCCGGCCGTCCCATCATATCGGGCAATGGGACCCTGTGTGAGAACCTCTCCGCCTACGTCGAGGGCATCCTGAAAGATGAAGACAAACATCTCGCCAAGGCCATCCCCACACCCCCACTTCTTGCCTTCAAACAACCGCACAACCTCAAACAGACCATTGTCCGCAGCAAACTATCCAGCCTTCAGGAGAACAGTGACCACGACACCACACAACCCTGCCACAGGAACCTCTGCAAGACATGCCAGATCATCGACACGGATGCCATCATCTCACGTGAGAACACCATCTACCAGGTACACGGTACATACACTTGCAACTTGGCCAACATTGTCTACCTGATACGCTGCAGGAAAGGATGTCCCGAAGCATGGTACATTGGGGAGACCATGCAGACGCTACGACAACGGATGAATGAACACCGCTCGACAATCACCAGGCAAGAGTGTTCTCTTCCTGTTGGGGAACACTTCAGCGGTCATGGGCATTCGGCCTCTGATCTTTGGATAAGCATTCTCCAAGGCAGCCTTCACGACACACAACAATGCAGAGTCGCTGAGCAGAGACTGATAGCCAAGTTCTGCACACATGAGGATGGCCTCAACCGGGATCTTGGGTTCATGTCACACTATCTGTAACCCCCACGACTTGTCTGGGCTTGCAAAATCTCACTCACTGTCCTGGCTGGAGACAATACACATCTCTTTAACCTGTGCTTAACGCTCTCTCCACTCACATTGTCTGTACCTTTAGGACTGGATTACCTGTAAAGACTCGCATTCCAACCATTATTTTAGAAATTGAGTTTGTGTCTTTGTATGCCCTGTTTGTGAACAGAACTCCCACTCACCTGATGAAGGGGCAGCGCTCCGAAAGCTAGTGGCTTGTGCTACCAAATAAACCTGTTGGACTTTAACCTGGTGTTGTGAGACTTCAGTTGTAGGAGACAGAGGGTGATGACCTCTTTTTGAAGGCTTCTTGCCTTCCTGGAGTGAAAATTCTGCTCTTGGTGGTTTGCCAGCTAGTATTAGAATCTCTCTATCATTGGTGTTTTGGGAAGGTGTTCTGACTTCAAGCTTGTCTGCGTGTATATTAAGAGAGCTTCTAGAAGTTACAAGACTGGAAAGTCAGAGTTTTAATTCTCCCACCAAGGGACGAAGTTTCAGCATCACATGAGCATTCATATTTTCTGTGCTAAACCTGTGGCAGGGATTTTGTTTGTGGGAATTGTTTGGAATGGTATTTAGCTGTTAAGGGTTATGCAATATCATGTTTGGTTTTTTTTCTTGTTTGTAATTGGTAGAAGTTATTGCTATATGTTAACTGTATTCTTAAATAAACTTTGTTTGGTAAAAGCTACCTAGTGGGACATTTGTATCATACTTGAAGTGAAACATCTCCTGCTTACCCTAATCAAATTCAAATAGCAAAATGTATGATCCAGGCGGACTTCAGAAAACACTTTGGAGTTTCTGACCTGAATTATAACACCTGCAAAGGTAAATTTATCATTCCTTTGAAAATTGTGTAGGTGTGGACATTCATTACAGTTTGTTTTTCTATTCGAGAATGTGTGATGATACATTCAATAATGCAGAAATACGTGCTGGCAAACCCTCTTGTCGTGTTTGGTTCCGTAATTTAAATGTGTGCACAGATCTGACTTTGAAAGGAAAGTCTCCCTGCTGTTGAATGTTAAAAACAATCTAAAAACCTATTCCCCTCATTTGATTGACAGCAATCATTGCATTGAAATGCAAATACAACATATTCTGTGACTTTTTTCAATTTCAGGGTCTTCTAAGTGGAATAGTTTGCTTTGATAGCTGTGGTTATTATGAATGATTGAGTGAGTTCCACAAGCTCAGAATGGCCTGCGCAGAGCAGGTGGTTTATTGACACAGCTGCTCAGGGAAATGATTGACAGATTAAAGATATTGCAGTAACATATTCTGCTTTTGATATGATTTCTGAGTACATGGTTGTCTGTTTAATGGAGGGGCAAGGGAGATCTGAAAGGAGAGGGAGGAATGTGTGGGTGGCATAAGGGTGGTTGGGTGGAGGTGGGTGTTGAGGCTTATGACAACTTTAAATTGTTTTGATAGCTGATCTTGGGGAACTGAGGTGGGCCTTCACCAGCATGACGTCACATCCACATCCCTCCTGCTCACCAATGCAGTTCACAGCCTGCACTGCAAACATGAACCCTGCAGGAAACCCAGCCACGAGTTCTGCATGCATTGTGGAAGCTGGGAAAGGGAAGCTGGAATTTGCATTCTGTAAACCCACCACCAGAATTCAGCCCAAGGTGTTAGACTTTCAACATCCCACCCCCCCCACCCCATTGTGTGACATTGATATCGTACTGCAGCTCCCACTGTAGAAACCCCATCCACTTTTATTCATCTCAACACTTACCAATAGATAGTGAAGAACAGGTTGAGTGAATAACAAGTTGAAAACCCACCCTACATCGGTCCATCAGATCCGGCGCACTGACCATAGGCTGAATGCAAATGGAAAGTGAAACACCGATGGTTGAAGCGGAAGTCTAAGGGTGGGATTTTCTGGCCGCACTCACCCCGGAACCCAGGAAATCCCACCCAAGGTCGACAGACCTATCCATGGTCCGCCCCCTTGCCCGCTCCGATTCCCGTGGGGCGGGCAGAACGGAAAAATTCACCCCTGAGAGAGGAAAAGGCAACTCACGCTGGATATCGACGGTGACCTCGGCTTCCCTCCCCTCCGGGACCGCTGCGTTCTTGGCCCTGCAAATGATGCGCTGCCCGTTTTCGATCTCAGACGGTGGGATGTGCAGGCTGCTGATGATGCTTTCTCTCTTCCCATCCTTCAGGAGTCTCTGTGAGGGAGGAAGCAATCTGAGTGTTAGCCGCGTGAATGGTGGTCGCACTCTAACCTCGGAGTTAGGGGATTCTGGCCACACAACCCAGTACAGGAATTTGAGTCCATAACGCAGACTGTCAGCATCTCGGAGGATTTGAAAAGAGATGGAAAAGCCTCAGTTGTAGATCAGGAACTGGAAGCCCTGGAGCAATGCACAAACATTGGAGACAGCTTGTGCGGAGAGCAAAAGAATATTCAATTTCACTGAAAAGACGTAACAGGTCACATATTGTTAATATGTATCAGTGACAGTCAGGATCCCAAATATGTAATAATTGTGTCTTTTATTCAATTTACTCATAGTCCAGGGTACAAGTTGGTAATAAAGGTCTACTCCAGAGAGGTGAGCCAATGATCTAAGATGCCAATCCTGCACAGTATTGAGGGAGTGCTACACTGCCCAAGGCACCATCTTTTGGATGAAATATTAAACCTAAGCCCTGGCTTCCATCTGTGGAACATAAAATATCCCGTGATACTATTCCAAAGAACAGCAAAGCAAATTTTTGATAGTTTTTCTTTAGCTGTGGCTTTGGCCAAATTAGCGAATGAATTTCCCGCATAATGACTGTGGCACCATTTTAGTACGAGTCTTTCCTCCTACTTTTCAAGTTTCGATGTGCATTCCGAGAAACCCAGCAACATACAGGCACTGTGAACTTACGGACAGAATGACGGAACGTTGCTGAGGATCGGAGACAAGCAAAACAGGTGAAGATTGCTGAAAAATGTGGAGCTGGAATTCTGGGTCATGTTCCATCTGGATCAGGACTGCTATGAGTTTTAGTGCAATGGACAATTGATCATCATCCTCACCCCCTAATGCCATTAACTTGCTCAAACTGCGATACAATTCAGATAAAAATATCAAGAACATGAAATCTGGGAGCAGCACCTTTTGTTCAAAGTTAGAACAGGTTAAGTGTAAATAGATCTACTATCTGTTTGAGATTACATCGACCTTTTCACCATTCACCTCTTCAAAAGCTCTCTTTGTGTTACACTTGATAACTGAGCCTTTGATTCTTTCCCATCCTCTTTCCTCTCCATATCAATGTCCTCTTCCAATTCATCATCTAATCCTTCCCACTCCTTTATTGTTGATTCTGCTATCCATTAACTTCTTTCAGATGGCCCATCATCAGTTCTCTCCTCACAATACAGCGGTTATATCACTACATCTTAATTTCCTTCCTGCCTGCAATGTCTCTTACAAGTGCAAACAGCAGTGACCATGCCCTTACTTTTCTCACATATCCTTGACATTTAATGCCATTAAATTTCCCATTATCAACACCTTGGGGGTCAGTATTGACCAGTAACTGAACGGGACTAGCCATATAAGGATTGTTGCTACAAGAGCAGCTCAAAGAGTAGGAATACTGCGATGAGTAACTCACTTCCTGACTCCCCAAAGCTAGTCCACCATCTACAAGGCACAAGTCAGGAGTGAGATGGAATATTCTCCACTTGCCTGGATGAGTGCAGCCCCAACAACACTCAAGACCCTCGACACCATCCAGGACAAAGCAGCCCCATTCCACAAACATTCACTCCCTCCACCACTGAAGAGCAATGGCAGCCGTGTGTACCATCTACAAGATGCACTGCAAGAATTCACCAAGTTTCCTCAGGTGGCACCTTTTAAACCCACGACCACTACCATCTAGAAGGAAAAGGGCAGCAGATATGTGGGAACACTGTCACCTGGAGGCTTCCCTCAAGTCACTCACCATCCTGACCAGAAAATACATCACTGTTCCTGCACAGCTGCGGGGTCAAAATCCTGGAACTCCCTCCCAAACAGCACTGTGGGTATACATACACCACATGGACTGCAGCAGTTCAAGAAGGCAGCTCACCACCACATCACCACCTTCTCAAGGGCAATAAATACTGGCTTAGCGAGTGACTCCCACATCCCGTAAACGAATTTTTAAAATTTGAACTCAAGTTGAATCCACACACCTTCATTCTTAAAGCCATCTCCAAGAGACTTCAGACAGGGGATTTCCTCAGAATTTACTCCTACCTCTAGCTCTGTTAATATAACTTTGCCGGCTGTGCAGTTGAAAATCTTATTATTAAACATCTGTGCAAAAGAGCTTTAATCCTCTGTGGGTTTAAGTTTCCTTCTGATGCTTTAGCTTATAATCTAGACTGACACTCGAATGCAGCATTAAGGAAGTGCGGCATTTTCAGAAGAGGTGTCTTTTCGATGAGGCGTTATACCGAGATCCTGCCTCGGCTGTTTAATGGATATAATAGATCCCGCGGTACCATTCAAAGAAATAGATTATTTCCCTATGGCTGTTAATAGGATATGAGCTGCCACTTTTGCCAATATAATTAGGGACTACATGCATCAGAAGTTCTTCTTTGGCTACAAAGCACTTTGGGAAGTCCCGTGAGCTTTAAAACAGCGCAATAAATGCAAGTTTGTTCTCTCCTTCGTTACATTTGTTCACTTTCCCTCTTCTGAGCTCGTCCTGTTTTCTTGTCGAGTTGCCTTCACCATTAATGTTGGGAGGGGGGTAATATCTTCACCCTGTTTGTTAGTCCATAAATAATATACTTCAAAAATGAATGTACAGATTTCGCAAAACTTGGTACAGATATACAGTATGGCCCAAGGAGGAACTGGTTAGTTTTTGGTGAAAAGGTAGATCCAGATCCTGGAATTTTTTTAAAGGGTGTGCCAACATTGGGAGGTTGGGAAAATTGACTTTCTTTTAGAATGCTGTGGATTTTTTCAGAATGTTATGGATTGTTTTAGAATGTTGTGGATTGTTTTAGAATGTTGTGGATTGTTTTAGAATGTTGCGGATTGTTTTAGAATGTTGCAGATTGTTTTAGAATGTTATGGATTGTTTTAGAATGTTGCGGATTGTTTTAGAATGTTATGGATTTTTTTAGAATGTTGCAGATTGTTTTAGAATGTTGCGGATTGTTTTAGAATGTTATGGATTGTTTTAGAATGTTATGGATTGTTTTAGAATGTTGCGGATTGTTTTAGAATGTTGTGGATTGTTTTAGAATGTTGCAGATTTTTTTAGAATGTTATGGATTGTTTTAGAATGTTGCAGATTGTTTTAGAATGCTATGGATTTTTTTAGAATGTTGCGGATTGTTTTAGAATGTTATGGATTAGAAAGTCATGGATTTTTTAGAATGTTACAGATTGTTTTAGAATGTTGCAGATTGTCTCAGCTGCTGTGGTGGAATTTTTCACAGCTGTCATATTGAGCAGAGTTTTCAGAGCAGATTGTTGGATGTGGATTGGCCAGAAGTTTCTTCAGTGAGATGGACTTTCTTTAAAAAAACTATCTGTTTTGTCAGCTTTTTAATTAAAGAGCATTGACCAGGCAGGAAAAAAGCCTCAAGAAAGAACTGAGTAATTGGAACAAGGTTGAGTTAACATAGCATGGTAGAGGTGAGCATTCTACTGAGTGTCCTCTTCATTTGTACTTATTTAGAGTTTAGTCAAATCTGTTGAAGGATCGACAACGGGAGGGCATAGGTTTAAGGTCATTAGTAAAAGAATCAAAAGCGATACCAGCAAAAAACATTTTTACACAGCAAGTGGTTAGGGTCTGGAACGCACTGCCTGAGAGTGTGGTGGAGGCAGGTTCAATCGAGGCATCCAAGAGGGAATTAGATGATCATTTGAAAAATGAACACTGTGCAGGGTTAAGGGGAGAAGGCAGAAGAATGACATTAGGTGAAATGATCATTCAGAGAGCTGGTGTGGATACGATGGGTTGAATAGCCTCCTTCATTATCCTGCTCCTCACGACCTGTTGGTTCCCATAACCTCTGAAAATAACAGAGGTGGAGACTCTTTCTAGGAGCAGTTCCAATTCCACACAATGTTATTCCACAAACCTGTGACAGAGTTGTTGGTGTTTCAAAGGCAGCAGCCTGCAGACTGTTGTTTGGCTTTCCTCTCTGATTTTATCAGCCCTGTATCTGTGATCAATCATCTAGGATTCCCTTGCCATCCCTAGACCTACTCAAGGTTGATTTCAAATACGGTTACACAGAGCAACCAGAAAAGGGCATTGGGACAACAGAAGCCCATTCTGAGCCTGTTCTGCCATTCTATGGCTGTTTTGTATGCTCATTTACCTGGCCTTTAAAAGCCATGTCCCTCAATACTTTTACCAAGCAAAATCTTTCTGATCCCCAGATCTGCAGACTTTTGGGGGAAGCAGGTCTGGATTTCCTGGGCCCTGTATGTGCTCCCTGATTCATTCTGCAAAGGCCTTGTTCTAATTTTAACAATCTTCTCCTGGATTCCTCCACAAAAATAAATGCTCTTGCTGTACCTCTCCTTTCAAATCTTATGACAATTTTAAACACCTTGTTTCGATCACTTCTCACTCTTCTAAACTCAAGATCAAAAACATAAAGTATGTCCAAAGATGCGCGGGTTAGGTGAATTGGCCATGATAAAATTGTCCCTTAGTGTCAGGGGGACTAGCAGGGTAAATACGTGGAGTTACGGGGATAGGGCCTGGTTGGGATTGTCAGTGCAGGCTCAATGGGCCGAATGGCCTTCTTCTGCACTGTAGGGATTCTGTGATTCTATAAATGTCTTCCAATGTTGCAAGTGTACAGCACAAGGAATCGTTCTCTGGACAACTGCAGTCCAGGTCCCTTCAACAACAACAACAACCTGAGTTTGTATAGTGCCTTTAATACTGTAAAACATGCCAGGTTGCTTCATATGAGCAAAATCAAACAACATTTGGCACAGAGGCACATGAGATATCAGGACAAGCAACCAAACCTCAGTCCAAGGCTTAAGTTTCCAAAGTTGCCATAAAAGAGGAGAGAGTGAGGGAGAGGCAGAGAGTTTAGGGAAAGACTTCCAGAGCTTAGAGCAGAGATGATGGAGCGATGAGCTCCAATGAGGACAGTGTGTGCGATGTGTTTGGTGAAACATTTATGTTTCATGTCCATACTGTTGATTTACTGCATCCTAAACCAGTGGAATTAACATCCTCCCTGTCTGCTGAATGTCCAATGTTAAATGCGTAATGGAATCCTAATATGAGTTTCCAGTAGACACAGGCCTACAGGAGATAACTGCCCCTAGTGTCATGTTATTAGGGAGATTGTGGTTGTGTATTCCAATATTAGATATGATACGGTACAGTCTATACTTCATTGGGTCACCTTTTTAATTTGATTTGATTTATTATTGTCACATATATTGGGATACAGTGAAAAATATTGTTTCTTGTGCGCTATACAGATAAAGCATACCATTCATGGCGTACATAGGGGAGAAAGAAAGGAGTGGGTGCAGAATATAGTGGTACAATCATAGCGAGGGTGTGGAGAAAGATCAGCTTAATATAAGGTAGGTCCATTCAATAGTCTGATGGCAGCAGGGAAGAAGCTGTTCTTGCATCAGTTGGTATGTGATCTCAGACTTTTGTATCTTTTTCCCGATGGAAGAAGGTGGAAGAGAGAATGTCCGGGGTGCATGGGGTCCTTGATTATGTTGGCTTTTCTGAGACAGCGGGAAGTGTAGACAGAGTCAGAGGATGGGAGGCTGGTTTTTCATGATGGACTTAGGCTACGTCCACAACCCTTTGTAGTTTCTTGCGGTCTTGGCCAGAGTAGGAGCCATTCCAATCTGTGATACAAACAGAAAGGGTGCTTTCTATGGTGCATCTGTAAAAGTTGTAAAAGTCTGATCTGGGAGTCAGAGGTCAGATAGCACTTGAAAATGTAAGTTGTGACCAGGTTGCAGGCCTGTTCTTAATAAAGGTAGTTTACAAGAATGATGTTGATCATTGTGAAACATACAAACCAGGCACCTAGTGCAGCAATCTGAGGCTGCTGACAGAATGGCTGAGGTGGTGTTGGAACAGGATTCACTATTAACCTCCTCTGAAGTGTGTAATGTGGCATATTTCTTGAGCAGTATAGCATGCAAAATATGATGCATGTGTTTGCGTTTCCGACAGGGAGCCCGAGATGGAGAAGAGTTCATTCCCAAGCACCAACACTCCTCACCTCGGTGAGCACGAAATTCACGGAGAAAGATAACCCGAGGAGAATGCAAGTTAATTTAATTTCAGAACAAGAGAGCTGCTTAATCAGCTACATTCAGCTGCGTCCGCTTTAAACGCTCATCTCAGAATCTGTGGCGATTGTCCCCTTTAGGACAACACAGCAGAAGGAGGTTCACCTGGCTTGAGGGACCAATTGGGACTCAGAGTGGGTTATCACCCCAGGGGGTGGTGCCCTCTCTTAGGCAGAAGGTAGTCTGAAGGCATGTAGTAGCTATGAAGGGACTGGGGCAGCTGGTGGGCTGTTCCACGAAGGCCGGTGAGGCTGCGAGCTGATGTGTAGTTTTTCCTTGTTAACAAATACCCTTTGTGTTGTTCCTGGTGAAGGCTATAGCGTGCATCATTATTCATTCATTTTTAAAAATTCATTTGTGGGACATGGGCATCGCTGGCTGGCCAGCTTTTAATGCCCATCTTTTAGTGCCCTTGAGAAGGTGGTGGTGAGCTGTCTTCTTGAAATGCTGCAGTCCACGTGTTGTGGGTTGATCCACAATGCCGTTGTGGAGGGAATTCCAGGATTTTGACCCAGCGACTGCGAAGGAACGGCGATATATTTCCAAGTCAGGATGGTGAGTGGCTTGGAGAGCAACTTGCAGGTGGTGGTGTTCCCATGTATCTGCTGCCCTTGTCTTTCTAGATAGAAGTGATCATGGGTTTGGAAGGTGCTGCAATGCATCTTGTGGATGGTACACACTGCTGCTACTGAACATCGGTGGTGGAGAGTATCGATGTTTATGGATGTGATGCCAATTAAGTGGGCTGCTTTGTCCTGGATGGTATCAAGCTTCTTGAGTGTTGTTGGAGCTGCATCCATCCAGGCAAGTGAGGAGTATTCCATCACACTCCTCCTGACTTGTGCCTTGTAGATAGTAGATAGGCTTGGGGATTCAGGAGGTGAGTTACTCGCCGTAGTATTCCTAGCCACTGAACTGTTCTTGTAGCCAGTGTGTTTATGTGGCAAGTCCGGTTGAGTTGCTCAGATGCACAAAATTCATAAACTGTAATAAAGGACAGATGCTGTCCTAATCCACAGCTGTTGGATTGCAAATTTTCAATACCTCTTATTTTCTTGTGTCACAGAATCTTTATATATAGATGTTGACAGAATAATGCACTCTTTGGGCCCTATTTTACCATTTAGAGTCTAAGGGTCGGATCCGGGCGTAATAGAGATCCGAGCCCGGAATCCTCTTTGCAGCGCGCCCATACGCTTTTTGCCGGCTCCGGTCCGATCTGCGCAGTGGGTGGGGCTTAGCGCTGCCAGAATGATCAGTGCTCTGAACTGCGCATGCGCAGTTCGAAAAAAAATCTGAAGCAGCGCGCCCGGGCGCGAAAGAAAAAAACAGCAGAGAGAGCAGGGGGGGGGGGGGGGGGGGGGGGGTGGATCTTGCAAACTAAAAATAATGTAGCATCTTCTTTGTGCTGTCTAATTATCTATGGGAAAGGTAATTAAACTACAGTGTCCTAGTGAGCAATTAGTGACCTGTATAATACATTTGTGATCTGTAACTGGATTGTTGATGTCCCTGTAGCCATGAGCCAGGTGCTCAAATGTTCAGAGTCATGTGGTGAGCTTGGAAGAATTGTCCCCGTGGTGGAACTTGGTTGGAAATAAGATTCAAGGAGATTACTACATCTGGGAAACCAACCATAGTGAAAAGAAGTTTGTATTGGCAACTCTTCTCTCACATTCCATTGCAGATGTGCCCCTACTTATGAGTGTGATTTGCATGGGCAACATTGGGTGCAGTTAGTCTGCCTCTGGAGCAGCCTTGGATCCTTTCTTTCATCTTGTTTTCATCTGAACATTGAACAGAATTAGAGGAATTCCCTTTGGAAGATAATGTCCAAATTATAATCGCAGGAACTAAAAACCTGACAGCCAAAAATTTGGGAAAATATTTCAAAATATGGATGGGGGGATATATATTTTGAAATATTTTTGGTAAAATAGGGCCCTCTGTGTGCTTAGTAGGAATAGTAGGAATGGGACAAGGAATGTGAAAAGGACTAGTTTTAATATTTTGTACCTGAACACTCAAAGCATTCAAAATAAAATTGATGAATTAGTTGCTTTAAGAGGAAGAAATCTGAATAGGTTAGTAAAGATTTTTAAACCATTAGACATTAAGACACTGACAGAATTACTAGCATTGAGCTAAATGACTTCAAAACAGATTTATAAGCTAACAAGAAACCAGTTTACACACATATGAAATACACTGATAGATTTAAACAAGTGATTATGATTTAAAAACACATCTGCTGATATTTTGAATGTATTAATGTATTTTTAAGAATCATAGTTCACTTTAACCAAAGGCAGATTGCTACAAAGCATCATGGTAAAGGGCATTAGGACAAAGCATATTCTAAGGGAATACTGAAACCTTGGAAATATGCAAGTTTTTATCTGCAGAGTTTGTAATGGTAAGAACATTCAGAACACTTAATCAAACTTCATGAATAGGGTTTATTCAGTGTCCAGATAAGATGGATGCATGCCCAGATGTGGAATCATGTGTTAATCTGGTTTGGCAGTGACCTTATGGGAACATTTACTTTGAACTTTGTGGCTAGCATCTGAGGTTACTTACTAGGCAACAGGGGAAGCTGAGTTGGGGAGGAAGCGTCCGACAGGGATCTGTGCTAGGACGCAACTGTTCGCATTATACATTAATGATTTGGACGAGGAAACTAAGTGTATTATCTCCAAATTTGCAGATGATGCAAAGGTGGATGGGAGAGTGAATTGTGAGGAGGATGTAGAGAGCTTCAGTGTGATTTGTACAGGCTGAGTGAGTAGCATATGCATGGCAGATGCAGTATAATGTGGATAAATGTGAGGTTTGGTCGCAAAAATAGGAAGGCAGGTTATTATTTGAATAGGTGTAAATTGAGAAAGGTGGATACTCAGCAAGACCTTGGAGTCCTCATGCATCAGTCTCTGAAAGTAAGCGCGCAGGTACAGCAGGCAGTAAAGAAGACAAATGCTATGTTGGCCTTCATCACAAGAGGATTTGAGTATAGGGATAGGGATGTTTTGCTGCAATTTTATAGGACATCGGTGAGGCCACACCTGGAGTATTGTGTGCAGTTTTGGTGTCCTTATCCAAGGAAGAATATTCTTGCTACAGAGGGAGTGCAGCGAAGGTTTACCAGGCTGATTCCTGGGATGATATGAGGAGAGACTAATTCGGTTAGGATTATATTCATTGGAGTTTAGAAGAGTGAGATGGAATCGCATGGAAACTTATCAAATTCTAACAGGATTAAACAGGGTAGATTAAGAAAGAATGTTCCTGATGGAGAGGGAGTCCAGAACTGGGGTCATAGTTTGAGAGGTAAACCTTTTAGGACAGAAGTGAGGAGAAATTTCTTCACCCAGAGAATGGTGAATCTATGGCATTCACTACCACAGGAAATAGTTAAGGGCAGACATTGTGTGACTTCAAGAAGAAACTAGATATAGCTCCTGGGGCTAAAGGGGTCAAGGGAAATGGGGAGAAGGCAGGATCAGGGTTTTGAATTTGATGATCAGCCATGATCAAAATGAAAGGGTAACAGGCTCGAAGGGCCGAATGGCCTACTCTTGCTTCTATTTTCTATGTTTCTGTGGAGTTGCTATGAATGAGGCGTGACATTGTTAGTATTCCCACCCCACCCAAACTCCCATAACCCTACCTCGCCCAATTTACCACACTCAATTCCTCATGACACTCTCCCCACTCTGTCCCATCCCACTCTCACAACATACCACCCCAACCCCAACCCATTCCATCTCACCACGCCACACTCTTTCCATCCTCACCCAGCTCCAACTAATTCCACCTCACCCAACCCCTCCCGATTCACCACACACCCCACACCATCCCACTCAATCGAACCCCATCACATCCCATTCCACCTCACCCCAACCCAGTCTATCTTACCCTATCCCAAACACCTCCAATTCATTACCGATACTGGTCAGTTTGCTGCTAAAACTCTTGTCTCTATGTTTGTGTCAGACTGTTCTCACCTTTATGTAGGTGGCCCCTTTCAGGGGCTCTCCATCTCGTATCCAGGTGATGACAGCTGCGGGTTTGGCATTGTCCGCACGGCATGTCAGATTCAGAGAGTCTCCCACTTTCAGGCTAACAATGGGTCCACTGCTGATGATCGGATTATCTGGAGGAACTGCAACATATGGAGAATAAAACCAGCATGAAATTACTGATCATTGACAAAGGCATGTTAGCAACCAAAAGTGTAGCAGTTGCACGCCCTGTGACTGGAATTCTCAAAATTATTAAAGCTTAGTTAAGACCCTAACTGCTACCAAAACCCATGCCAGTCTTTCCATACCCAATGTATCATCACTGCCAATGTCTCCATTACCCACGGTGATTCTCACTGCCGATCTCTCCATTATGCACTGTGTCACTCACTGCCAATCCCTTCATCACCCCCTACTGTGTCACTCACTGATATCTCTCCATTACCCACTGTGTCGCTCACTGCCAATCTATCACCCACTGTGTCGCTCACTGCCAATCTATCACCCACTGTGTCCCTCACTGCCAATCTCTCTATCACCCACTGTGTCCCTCACTGCCAATCTCTCTATCACCCACTGTGTCCCTCGCTGCCAATCTCTCAATCACCTACTGTGTACCTCGCTGCCAATCTCGCTATTACCCACTGTGTTACTCATTGCCAATCTATCACCCACTGTGTCACTTGCTGCCAATCTCTCAATCATCCACTGTGTCCCTTGCTGCCAATCCCTCTATCACCCACTATGTCACTCGCTGCCAATCTCTCTATCACCCACTGTGTCACTCACTGCCAACCTCTCTATCACCCACAGTCTCTCAGTGCCAGATCCTCTCCCCGTGATTCTCTGTGCCAAATTCGCTGTGACCAATAATTTTTTTTTAACCTTGGACAGGAGGTACCTGCGAGTTAATCTGATGTCAAATAGTGTTTAAATAAACTGCTGAAAATAGTTTCCAAATCAGGAAAGTAAATTTCAGTAATGACCATGAATAAACTGCTGGTTCTGTGTTTATCTGCGGAACAGTTGGTTCAGACAATGATTGAACGTTAGGATTGCTGAGAATGGATAAATTAAGAAGGGCAAAGGGTGAAACATAGGAATTTCTAGACAAAAGATATCCAAGGTGCAACCACTTCACTATCTACTGTCAGTATTGTCGCTGATACCTGAATAATATTGTTAGTAATCATAGCAATTCACCTCTGTCAATGGGTCTACAATAGACTCAGACATGAGGCACAGACAATCCCAGTGTGAAAGCTTAGGAACCATATGCCTAAACTCACCTCTTCCTCCCAAACATATTGCGCTCAACAAGAGGCATCTTGACAAATACATGAATAGGATGGGAATAGACGGATATGGTCCCCGGAAAGGTAAGGGGTTTTAATTCAGTCGGGCAGTATGGTCAGTGCAGGCTTGGGGGGGGGGGGGGGGGGGGGGGGGGGGAGGGGCAAAGGGCCTGTTCCTGTGCTGTAATTTTCTTTGTTCTTTGCTCTAACACATGTCATGCTCCAAATATTCATCTATTCTGTTCCAAAATATATCGCTCCCCACCATTCTTGTGATCTAATAAAGCGGGAATTGGCATCCATTACAAGGCATGAGGAGAAATCAAGAGATGACAGCCAACAGTCTCAGAAAACCTAAGGAGATGCCAGAGATGTTTAGGGAAAAATATACAATGAACATTAAAGATTAAATGAATAGTTTTCATGACATTTTATTCATGAATCAACCCATCCATGGATAAACTGTTTAAAGATTGCTGCCTCAGTCAATTTAGGAAGGATAAAATTCTCATGGAATAGGGAACCATTGGTGTGAGAACGTTCTGTCAGGAACAGGATTAGTGAGCTATTTTAAGAAATCACCTAAAGCTGCAATGTGTTCCAGTGCTGGCTGTATTATGATACCGGCTGACTTTGCATTCATAAAATGTGGCCACTTACGCTCTCTGGGAGATGAAATTCGGCTAACTGGGGCAATTGTGGGACAGTAAGAAGTTTAACAACACCAGGTTAAAGTCCAACAGGTTTATTTGGTAGCAAAAGCCACACAAGCTTTCGGAGCTGCAAGCCCCTTCTTCAGGTGAGTGGGTTTAAACCTGAAGAAGGGGCTTGCAGCTCCGAAAGCTTGTGTGGCTTTTGCTACCAAATAAACCTGTTGGACTTTAACCTGGTGTTGTTAAACTTCTTACTGTGTTCACCCCAGTCCAACGCCGGCATCTCCACATCATGACTGCAATTGTAGGAAGCAGACACCTAACACTCATGGGCATTAACTTTGACTCAATGTCTTATTAACTTCATGGAATAGCCGTTAACAAAGCCTAAGGGGAGACACTCAGACATGAACCGTACCCTGAGGCATCCCCTCATACAGAAACATTCCACAGATAAATGCAACATGCCGAGTATGTTGTATTGGCTGCTGGAGCTCGCATATGGCATTCACAAATTCTTCCTCCTTCTCCTTTTTCCTGTCTTCTATTTTCTCTCTTGCTCTCTTAACTGCGCAACTTACCAGAATACGCGAAGGCTATTCTGAAATTTGTGTTTGGAATGAAAGTACTTTATTGAATCTGGTTGTCATGTAATTTTAATAGAGGACTTTCACTGCTGCTATGGATCATGGGATTTTCTCAACTCCATTTCTTTGCCTTTCTCTCATGTGGGGGCTGTTGGGAATTATCAGCTTAGGTAATGCATTTGGGAAGTATCAACTGAGGGATTACAATGATCTGATGGGAGATCCTGATTCCTCAGGCAGTTCTCCCCAGAGGCGATCCCAATCCTATCAATGGACATCCCAGTCAAAAGGTCGGACATCCAAATCAAGGCAGTAAGTCCTCACTTAACGTTTGTTTCTGAAAATTATGACCTTCAATAAATAGGAATCAATGTTAAGGGTGGAGTCCGACTCCTCCAGACATCTCTTGCCTAGAAAAACCAATGTACAAGTTGAAATACTGTGCAGCACTGTTGCATTGCTAACTGGAATAGCTTGTAAACTAAAATAAATCACTGAATACAACAGAAATGGTATAAAAATTCAAGTTAGATAATACTAAATCACACAAACAAGCCCTGAGTAACACAGCCTCTGTGTCTCACCCACTGCTCCTGACACTACCATCATGCTAAATGGGATAGAATCTAAACAGATCGAGCAACTTAAAACTGAGCATCTAAGAGCCTCTGTGGACCATCAGCAGCAGCATAAGCAAACACAACTCAATCTAGAACCTCATACCCCAGCATATGCCTCACTCCATCATTACTATCAATCCAGGGGATCAAGAGTGCAGGAAGGCATGCCAGGAGCAACATCTAAAAATGAGATGACAACCTGGTGAAGCTACAACACAGGACTACTTGCAGGCCAAACAGCGAAAATAGCAGGTAATAGAGTTAAGTAATCCCGCAACCAATGATTCAGATCTAAGTTCTGTTGTCTTGCCACATCCAATCAGGAATGGTGGAAGACAATTAAAACAACTAACAGGAGGAGAAGAATCCAGAAATAACCCTATCCTCAATGATGGAGGAGCCCAGCACATCAGTGCAAAAGATAAAGGCTGAAGCATTCGCAACAATCTTCAGCTTGAAATGCTGAGTGGATGATCCATCTCGGCCTCCTCCGGAAGCCCCCAGCATCTCCGATGTCAGTCTTTAGCCAATTTGGTTCACTCCACGTGATAGCAGGAAGCAGCTGAGGGCACTGGATACTGGAAAGGCAATGGGCCCTGATATTATTCCAGCAATAGTACTGAAGAACTTCCAGAACTTGCTGTTCCCCTAGCCAAGCTGTTCAAATACAGCTGCAACACTGGCATCTACCTGGCAATGTGGAAAACAGCCCAATGCTATCATGGGGTAAATACTCAGCAGTAAGCTACTCACTGATGTCCAGTTTGCATTCTGCCAGGGTCATTCAGTTCCTGATCTCATTACAGCGTTGGTTCAAACATGGACAAAAGAGCTGAATTTCAGAGCTGAGTGAGAGAACCTTCCCTTGACATCAAAGCAGCATTTGATCATTTGATTTTAGCATTGTGGCATGAAGGAGCCCCAGCAAACCTGGAGTCAATGGGAATCGGGGGAACTCCCCACTGGCTGGAGTCATACCTGGCACAAAGGAAGACGGTTATGGTGGTTGGAGGTCAGTTATCTCAATCCCTGGACACCATAGCAGGGGTTCCTCAGAGTAGTGTCCTCGTCCCAACCATCTTCAGCTGTTTCATCCATGACCTTTCCTCTGTCATAAGGTCAGAAGCGGGGATGTTCGCTGAAGGTTGCACAATGTTCAGCACTATTCGCGACTCCTCAGATACTGAAGCACTCCATGTCCAAATGCAGCAAGACCTGGACAATATTCAGGCTTGGCTGACAAGTGGCAAGTAATATCAGGGTCACACAAATGCCAGGCAATGACCATCTCCAAACAAGAGAGAATCTAACCATCGTTCGTTAATATTCAATGTCATTATCAGTGCTGAATCTCCCACTATCAACATTCTGGGGGTTGCCATTGACCAAAAACTGAATTGGACGAGCCATAGAGATACCATGGCTACAAGAACAGGTCAGATACTTGGAATTCTGTGGAAAGTAACTCACCTTCTGACTCCCAAAATCTGTTCCTCACCTACAAAGGACAGGTCAGCAATGTGGTGGAATACTCTCCGCTTGCATAGATGAGTGCAGCTCCAACAACACCATCCAGGGCAAAGCAGTTACTTGATTGACACCCCATTCACAAACATTCACTCTCTCCACCACCCTTGTACAGTGGCAGCTATGTGTACCATCTTCAAGATGCACTGCAGCAACTGGTTCAGGCTCCTTAGAAAGCATCTTCCAAACTTATGACCTCTACCACCTAGAAGGACAAGGGCAGCAGATGCATGGGAACACCACCACCTACAAACACTCAATCCACACTTGGAGATATATTGCTGTTCCTTATTGTCTCAGGTTCAAAATCCTGGAACTCCCTCCCTAACTGCACTAGGGATGTACCTACACCACATGGACTTCAGGAAAGCGGCTTACCAACAGCTTCTCAAGGGCAATTAAGGTTACGCTATAAAAATGCTGGCTTTGCTCTACCTTCCTGCATGCTCTCTCTCTCCTTTCCAATTTTTTCTCAATCACTCTCTCTCCTTTCCCAATTTGGCCCCCTCTCTCCTTTCTCACTCGACGGGCGGGATTTTATGGCCTTGCTCGAGCGAGACTGGAAAATCCTCCCCGAGGTCAACGGACATTTTCCTTGTCCGCCCCTCGCCCGCTCCGATTCCGTGGCGGGCGGGGGCGGTAGACTTCCGGCGTATCCTCTCTTTCCCTCCTTTCCCACTCTCTCCCTCCCTCTCTCTTTCCTTTCCCATTCTCTCTCTCTCCTTTCTTGTAGGTGGTTTCGGATCCTTCATTCCTGATCTTCAGATTGAGGAGTGAGTCATCACAGTCTCCGTGTGATGTTCCCGCTGAAATTCAGAGTGTTGGTGCATATTTTTGGTGCACAATAATCCCTGGCACGTTAACGTCCATTTATCTTAATTGTTTTTTAGGATAATAATGGTGTGTGGAAAATGACAGTGGTTGTGTAAGGAGCAGTGTGAGAGCTGTGTCCCTTGACATATTATTAATAACTATCTCAGAAAATGAGCGTTCACCTTTTACTCTGGTGTTCATTTTTTATTTTTCTGTCGTGGTACACAAGGGGTTAAAATGCAGATGCGTGATTAGGACTGGGCTGGCTCAAAGGGCTGAATACTGACTCCTGCTCCCAAGTCCTTTGTGCCGATGTATGTTCTCCAGTTAAAGTTAATACACAACAGCCTCAAAACATGAATATTTTCATCTAATCAAATACTGAAGAGAGGGGCCAAGGGATTGGGTCAAAAAAGAGGAGCTACTGTGGTTTGTTTGTATGAATGTGTGATTGAAGCTCCTTCTAGAGACAGATATTTTATATTCCCTTTGTCCCGGCCATTTTTCTGAAATTAGTTTTTCTCAGGTTCAATCTCTAACTTCTGTCCAGAGCTGTCAATTCACACAGCAATTTAGCATTGCAGATAGAACTGATTGTTCTCTGATATGTTCCAAGTCTACGCAGCTAATCCTACCCTTTTGTAAATCTACCAAGTGTCATTGCTTTGGTTCATATCTATCCATTTCTTGTTTAATAAATCCACCTGATAATTTTATCTAAGGTCTAGTGAAAGTAAAGTCAGGGGCGGCCCGGTGGCACCGCGGTTAACACGGCTGCCTCACAGCATCAGGACCCGGGGTTCAATCCCCGGCTTGGGTCACTGTCTGTGCAGAGTCTGCACGTTCTCCCCGTGTCTGTGTGGGTTTCCTCCGGGTGCTCCGGTTTCCTCCCACAGTCTGAAAGACGTGCTGGTTAGACGGATTGGCCATGCTAAATTCTCCCTCAGTGTACCCAAACAGTCGCCGGAGTGTGGCGACTAGGGGATTTTCACAGTGACTTCATTGCAGTGTTAATGTAAGCCTACTTGTGACTAATAAATAAGCTTTAAACTTTAAAAGTGAATTCATCATAGAATCCTTACAGTGCAGAACAGGCCATTCAGCCCATTGGTCTGCACCGACTCACTGAGAGAGTATTTTAACCAGGCTCTCTCTCTTGCACTATCCCTGTAATCCTACACATTTACCATGGTTAATCCCATCCAACCTGCACATCCTTGGACTGTGGGGGTAAACCAGAGCACCCGGAGGAAACCCACGCAGACATGAGCAGAACGTCCAAACTCCACACAGACAGTAACCCAAGGCCGGAATCGAACCTGGGTCCCTGGCACTGTGACGCAGCAATGCTAATCACCATGCCACCTCTTTTTGTCCCACAAAGGGGCATCCTGGGAAATCCTGGAAGATCACGTGACGTGTACAGTCTGCCAAGATACAGTCATGAGAAGTTTCTGCTCAACCCCCAAGTGTCTGACAAAGGGCCACGTAAAGGCTAGCAAGAGGAACACTCCAACTTTTAGGGAGCAAGTCGGGTTCCAATCCTCTGGGATCATCCACAATGGGGAAACCCGGGGGAAAAGTCATAGGAGAGTTGTTTTTAATATTCTATTTGAATGCTTTGGTTCACTGATTATAAACATGTAGGACATGGGAAGAAAAGGGTGCTGACTGATGGCCAAGGAACATCCAAACCAACAGTCGAGAATATGTTGATTTTCCAATTGGGATGGGAAAGCAATACATGTCAGCTGGCCAATGGTAGGCATGGGGGTGGGGAGGTTTGGGGCAGGTAATCACATGACAACAACTTCGGGAATTTGCCTGGGTGTGAGTAAGGCAGTGTGGGTGAGACAGTGTGGGTGAGGGGAGTGTGGGTGAGGGGAGTGTGGGTGAGGGGAGTGTGGGTGAGGGGAGTGTGGGTGAGGGAGTGTGGGTGAGGGGAGTGTGGGTGAGGGGAGTGTGGGTGAGGGGAGTGTGGGTGAGGCAGTGTGGGTGAGGGAGTGTGGGTGAGGGGAGTGTGTGAGGGGACTGTGAGTGAGGGAGTGTGGGTGAGGGAGTGTGGGTGAGTGGAGTGTGGGTGAGATAGTGTGAGTGAGGGAGTGTGGGTGAGGGGAGTGTGAGTGAGGGGAGTATGAATGAGGGAGTGTGGGTGAGGGGAGTGCAGGTGAGGAGAGTATGAGTGAGGAAGTGTGGGTGAGGGGATTGTGGGTGAGGGGAGTGCGGGTGAGGGGAGTGTGGGTGAGGGGAGTGTGGGTGACGGGAGTGTGAGTGAGGGGAGTGTGGGTGAGGGGAGTGTGGGTGAGGGAGTGTGTGTGAGGGGAGTGTGTGTGAGGGGAGTGGGGGTGAGGAGAGTGTGGGTGAGGGGAGTGTGGGTGAGGGGAGTGTGGGTGAGGGAGTGTTAGTGAGGGGAGCGTGAGTGAGGGGAGTGTGAGGGGAGTGTGGGTGAGGGGAGTGTGGGTGAGGGGAGTGTGGGTGAGGCAGTGTGGGTGAGGAGCGTGTGGTTGAGGGAGTGTTGGTGAGTGGAGTGTGGGTGAGTGGAGTGTGGGTGATGGAGTGTGGGTGAGGGGAGTGTGGGTGAGGGGAGTGTGAGTGAGGGGAGTGTGAGTGAGGGGAGTGTGAGGGAGGGGAGTGTGAGTGAGGCAGTGTGGGTGAGGGAGTGTGAGTGAGGGAGAGGGAGTGAGGGTGTGTGGGTGAGGGGAGTGTGGGTGAGGGAGAGGGAGTGAGGGAGTGTGAGTGAGACAGTGTGGGTGAGGGAGAGGAAGTGAGGGAGTGTGGGTGAGGGAGTGTGGGTGAGGAAGAGGGAGTGAGGGAGTGTGGGTGAGGGAGTGTGGGTGTGGGAGTGTGGGTGAGGGAGTGTGGGAGAGGGGAGTGTGGGTGAGGGAGTGTGGGTGAGGGAGTGTGGGTGAGGGAGTGTGGTGAGGGGAGTGTGGGTGAGGGGACTGTGGGTGAGGGGACTGTGGGTGAGGGGAATGTGGTTGAGGGGAAGGTGGTTGAGGGGAATGTGGGTGAGGGAGTGTGGGTGAGGCAGTGTGGGAGAGGGGAGTGTGGGTGAGGGAGCGTGAGTGAGGGAGCGGGGGTGAGGGGAGTGTGGGTGAGGATGTGTGAGTGAGGGAGTGTGGATGAGGGGAGTGTGGGTGAGGGAGTGTGAGTGAGGGAGCGGGAGTGAGGGAGTGTGGGTGAGGGGAGTGTGGGTGAGGGAGACGGAGTGAGGGAGTATGGGTGAGGGAGTGTGGGTGAGGGAGTGTGGGTGAGGGAGTGTGGGTGAGGGAGTGTGGGTGAGGGGAGTATGGGTGAGTGGTGTGTGGGTGAGGGGAGTGTGGGTGAGGGAGTGTGGGTGAGGGAGTGTGGGTGAGGGAGTGTGGGTGAGGGGAGTGTGGGTGAGGGGAGTGTGGGTGAGGGGAGTGTGAGTGAGGGGAGTGTGAGTGTGGGAGTGTGGGTGAGGGAGTGTGGGTGAGGGGAGTGTAAGTGAGGCAGTGTGGGTGATGGAGTGTGGGTGAGGGGAGTGTGAGTCAGGGGAGTATGAGTGAGGGAGTGTGGTTGAGGGGAGTGTGGTTGAGGGGAGTGTGGTTGAGGGGAGTGTGGGTGAGGGGAGTGTGGGTGAGGGTAGTGGGAGTTAGGGGAATGTGAGTGAGGAGAGGGTGAGTGAGGAGAGGGTGAGTGAGGGAGTGTGGGTGAGGGAGTGTGGGTGAGGGGAGTGTGGGTGAGGCAGTGTGGGTGAGGGAGTGTGGATGAGGGGAGTGTGAGTGAGGGAAGTGTGGATGAGGGGAGTGTGTGTGAGGGGAGTGGGGGTGAGGAGAGTGTGGGTGAGGGGAGTGTGGGTGAGGGGTGTGTGTGAGGGGAGTGTGGGTGAGGGGAGTGTGGGTGAGGGGAGTGTGGGTGAGGCAGTGTGGGTGAGGGGAGTGTGGTTGAGGGAGTGTGGGTGAGTGGAGTGTGGGTGAGTGGAGTGTGGGTGAGTGGAGTGTGGGTGATGGAGTGTGGGTGAGTGTAGTGTGGGTGAGTGAAGTGTGGGTGAGTGGACTGTGGGTGATGGAGTGTGGGTGAGTGGAGTGTGGGTGAGGGAGTGTGAGTGAGGGGAGTGTGGGTGAGGGGAGTGTGGGTGATGGAGTGTGGGTGAGGGTAGTGTGAGTGAGGGGAGTGTGAGTGAGGGAAGTGTGGATGAGGGGAGTGTGGGTGAGGGGAGTGGGGGTGAGGAGAGTGGGGGTGAGGAGAGTGGGGGTGAGGAGAGTGTGGGTGAGGGGAGTGTGGGTGAGGGGAGTGTGTGAGGGGAGTGTGGGTGAGGGGAGTGTGGGTGAGGAGAGTGTGGGTGAGTGGAGTGTGGGTAAGTGGAGTGTGGGTGAGTGGACTGTGGGTGATGGAGTGTGGGTGAGGGGAATGTGGGTGAGGGAGTGTGAGTGAGGGGAGTGTAGGTGAGGGAGTGTGGGTGAGGGGAATGTGGGTGAGGGGAGTGTGGGTGAGGGAGTGTGGGTGAGGGGAGTGTGGGTGAGGGGAGTGTGAGTGAGGGGAGTGTGAGTGAGGGGAGTGTGAGTGCGGGTAGTGTGGGTGAGGGGAGCGTGGGTGAGGGGAGTGTGGGTGAAGGAGTGTGGGTGAGGGGAGTGTGGGTGAGGGGAGTGTGAGTGAGGGCGTGTGGGTGAGGGGAGTGTGGGTGAGGGAGTGTGGGTGAGGGAGTGTGGGTGAGGGAGTGTGGGTGAGGGAGTGTGACTGACGGTGTGCGGGTGAGGGGAGTGCGAGTGAGGAAGTGTGGGTGAGTGGAGTGTGGGTGAAGGAGTGTGGGTGAAGGAGTGTGGGTGAGGGGAGTGTGGGTGAGGGGAGTGTGGGTGAGGGGAGTGTGGGTGAGGGGAATGTGGGTGAGGGGAAGGTGAGTGAGGGAAGTGTGGGTGAGGGGAGTGTGAGTGAAGGCAGAGTGGGTGAGGGGAGTGTGGTTGAGGGAGTGTGAGTGAGGGGAGTGTGGATGAGGAAGTGTGGGTGAGGGGAGTGCGAGTGATGGGAGTGTGGGTGAGGGGAGTATGGGTGAGGGAGTGTGGGTGAGGGGAGTGTGGGTGAGGGAAGTGTGGGTGAGGGGAGTGTAGGTGAGGGGAGTGTGGGTGAGGGAGTGTGGGTGAGGGGAGTGTGGGTGAGGGAGTGTGGGTGAGGGGAGTGTGAGAGGGGAGTGTGGGTGAGGGGACTGTGGGTGAGGGGAGTGTGGGTGAGGGGAGTGTGGGTGAGGGGATTGTGGGTGAGGGGTGTGTGAGTGATGGGAGTGTGGGTGAGGAGAGTGTGCGTGAGGGAGTGTGGGTGAGGGGAGTGTGGGTGAGGGGAGTGTGGGTGAGGGGAGTGTGGTGAGGGGAGTGTGGGTGAGGGGAGTGTGGGTGAGGGTAGCGTGGGTTAGGGGAGTGTTGGTGAGGGGAGTGAGGGTGAGCCGTGTGGGTGAGGGAGTGGGTGAGGGGAGTGTAGGTGAGGGGAGTGTGGGTAAGGGGAATGTGAGTGAGGGGAGTGTGAATGAGGGGAGTGTGAGTGAGGGGAGTGTGGGTGAGGGTAGCGTGGGTTAGGGGAGTGTTGGTGAGGGGAGTGTGGTTGAGGCCGTGTGGGTGAGGGGAGTGTAGGTGAGGGGAGTGTGGGTAAGGGGAAAGTGAGTGAGGGGAGTGTGAATGAGGGGAGTGTGAGTGAGGGGAGTGTGAGGGAGGGGAGTGTGAGTGAGGGGAGTGGGGGTAAGGGGAGTGTGGGTGAGGGGAGTGTGCGTGAGGGGAGTGTGGGTGAGAGGAGTTTGAGTGAGGGGAGTGTGAGTGACGGAGTGTGGGTGAGGGAGTGTGGGTGAGGGAGTGTGGGTGAGGGGAGTGTGCGTGAGGCAGTGTGGGTGAGGGAGTGTGGGTGAGGGGAGTGTGTGAGGGGAGTGTGAGTGAGGGAGTGTGGGTGAGGGAGTGTGGGTGAGTGGAGTGTGGGTGAGATAGTGTGAGTGAGGGAGTGTGGGTGAGGGGAGTGTGAGTGAGGGGAGTATGAATGAGGGAGTGTGGGTGAGGGGAGTGCAGGTGAGGAGAGTATGAGTGAGGAAGTGTGGGTGAGGGGATTGTGCGTGAGGGGAGTGCGGGTGAGGGGAGTGTGGGTGAGGGGAGTGTGGGTGAGGGGAGTGTGAATGAGGGGAGTGTGGGTGAGGGGAGTGTGGGTGAGGGGAGTGTGCGTGAGGGGAGTGTGGGTGAGAGGAGTTTGAGTGGGGGGAGTGTGAGTGACGGAGTGTGGGTGAGGGAGTGTGGGTGAGTGGAGTGTGGGTGAGATAGTGTGAGTGAGGGAGTGTGGGTGAGGGGAGTGTGAGTGAGGGGAGTATGAATGAGGGAGTGTGGGTGAGGGGAGTGCAGGTGAGGAGAGTATGAGTGAGGAAGTGTGGGTGAGGGGATTGTGGGTGAGGGGAGTGCGGGTGAGGGGAGTGTGGGTGAGGGGAGTGTGGGTGACGGGAGTGTGAGTGAGGGGAGTGTGGGTGAGGGGAGTGTGGGTGAGGGAGTGTGGGTGAGGGGAGTGTGTGTGAGGGGAGTGTGTGTGAGGAGAGTGTGGGTGAGGGGAGTGTGGGTGAGGGGAGTGTGGGTGAGGGAGTGTTAGTGAGGGGAGCGTGAGTGAGGGGAGTGTGAGGGGAGTGTGGGTGAGGGGAGTGTGGGTGAGGGGAGTGTGGGTGAGGCAGTGTGGGTAAGGGAGTGTGGGTGAGGGGAGTGTGGGTGAGTGGAGTGTGGGTGAGTGGAGTGTGGGTGAGATAGTGTGAGTGAGGGAGTGAGGGGAGTGTGAGTGAGGGAAGTATGAATGAGGGAGTGTGGGTGAGGGGAGTGTGGGTGAGTGGAGTGTGGGTGAGATAGTGTGAGTGAGGGAGTGTGGGTGAGGGGAGTGTGAGTGAGGGAAGTATGAATGAGGGAGTGTGGGTGAGGGGAGTGCAGGTGAGGAGAGTATGAGTGAGGGAGTGTGGGTGAGGGGATTGTGGGTGAGGGGAGTGCGGGTGAGGGGAGTGTGGGTGAGGGGAGAGTGGGTGACGGGTGTGTGAGTGAGGGGAGTGTGGGTGAGGCAGTGTGGGTGAGGGGCGTGTGGTTGAGGGAGTGTTGGTGAGTGGAGTGTTGGTGAGTGGAGTGTGGGTGATGGAGTGTGGGTGAGGGGAGTGTGGGTGAGGGGAGTGTGAATGAGGGGAGTGTGAGTGAGGGGAGTGTGAGGGAGGGGAGTGTGAGTGAGGCAGTGTGGGTGAGGGAGTGTGAGTGAGGGAGAGGGAGTGAGGGTGTGTGGGTGAGGGGAGTGTGGGTGAGGGAGAGGGAGTGAGGGAGTGTGAGTGAGACAGTGTGGGTGAGGGAGAGGAAGTGAGGGAGTGTGGGTGAGGGAGTGTGGGTGAGGAAGAGGGAGTGAGGGAGTGTGGGTGAGGGAGTGTGGGTTTGGGAGTGTGGGTGAGGGAGTGTGGGAGAGGGGAGTGTGGGTGAGGGAGTGTGGGTGAGGGAGTGTGGGTGAGGGAGTGTGGTGAGGGGAGTGTGGGTGAGGGGACTGTGGGTGAGGGGACTGTGGGTGAGGGGAATGTTGTTGAGGGGAAGGTTGTTGAGGGGAATGTGGGTGAGGGAGTGTGGGTGAGGCAGTGTGGGAGAGGGGAGTGTGGGTGAGGGAGCGTGAGTGAGGGAGCGGGGGTGAGGGGAGTGTGGGTGAGGATGTGTGAGTGAGGGAGTGTGGATGAGGGGAGTGTGGGTGAGGGAGTGTGAGTGAGGGAGCGGGAGTGAGGGAGTGTGGGTGAGGGGAGTGTGGGTGAGGGAGACGGAGTGAGGGAGTATGGGTGAGGGAGTGTGGGTGAGGGAGTGTGGGTGAGGGAGTGTGGGTGAGGGGAGTATGGGTGAGTGGTGTGTGGGTGAGGGGAGTGTGGGTGATGGAGTGTGGGTGAGGGGAGTGTGGGTGAGGGGAGTGTGAGTGAGGGGAGTGTGAGTGTGGGAGTGTGGGTGAGGGAGTGTGGGTGAGGGAGTGTGGGTGAGGGGAGTGTGAGTGAGGCAGTGTGGGTGATGGAGTGTGGGTGAGGGTAGTGGGAGTTAGGGGAATGTGAGTGAGGAGCGGGTGAGTGAGGGAGTGTGGGTGAGGGAGTGTGGGTGAGGGGAGTGTGGGTGAGGCAGTGTGGGTGAGGGAGTGTGGATGAGGGGAGTGTGAGTGAGGGGAGTGTGTGTGAGGGGAGTGGGAGTGAGGAGAGTGTGGGTGAGGGGAGTGTGGGTGAGGGGTGTGTGTGAGGGGAGTGTCGGTGAGGGGAGTGTGGGTGAGGGGAGTGTGGGTGAGGCAGTGTGGGTGAGGGAGTGTGGTTGAGGGAGTGTGGGTGAGTGGAGTGTGGGTGAGTGGAGTGTGGGTGAGTGGAGTGTGGGTGAGTGGAGTGTGGGTGAGTGGAGTGTGGGTGAGTGGAGTGTGGGTGAGTGGAGTGTGGGTGAGTGGAGTGTGGGTGATGGAGTGTGGGTGAGTGTAGTGTGGGTGAGTGAAGTGTGGGTGAGTGGACTGTGGGTGATGGAGTGTGGGTGAGTGGAGTGTGGGTGAGGGAGTGTGAGTGAGGGGAGTGTGGGTGAGGGGAGTGTGGGTGAGGAGAGTGTGGGTGATGGAGTGTGGGTGAGGGTAGTGTGAGTGAGGGGAGCGTGAGTGAGGGGAGTGTGAGTGAGGGAAGTGTGGATGAGGGGAGTGTGGGTGAGGGGAGTGGGGGTGAGGAGAGTGTGGGTGAGGGGAGTGTGGGTGAGGGGAGTGTGTGAGGGGAGTGTGGGTGAGGGGAGTGTGGGTGAGGGGAGTGTGGATGAGGGGAGTGTGGGTGAGTGGAGTGTGGGTGAGTGGACTGTGGGTGATGGAGTGTGGGTGAGGGGAGTGTGGGTGAGGGAGTGTGAGTGAGGGGAGTGTAGGTGAGGGAGTGTGGGTGAGGGGAGTGTGGGTGAGGGGAGTGTGGGTGAGGGAGTGTGGGTGAGGGGAGTGTGGGTGAGGGGAGTGTGGGTGAGGGGAGTGTGAGTGAGGGGAGTGTGAGTGAGGGGAGTGTGAGTGAGGGGAGCGTGAGTGAGGGGAGTGTGGGTGAAGGAGTGTGGGTGAGGGGAGTGTGGGTGAGGGGAGTGTGAGTGAGGGCATGTGGGTGAGGGGAGTGTGGGTGAGGGAGTGTGGGTGAGGGAGTGTGGGTGAGGGGAGTGTGGGTGAGGGGAGTGTGGGTAAGGGGAGTGTGGGTGAGGGGAGTGTGGGTGAGGGGCGTGTGGGTGAGGGTAGCGTGGGTTAGGGGAGTGTTGATGAGGGGAGTGTGGGTGAGGCAGTGTGGGTGAGGGGAGTGTAGGTGAGGGGAGTGTGGGTAAGGGGAATGTGAGTGAGGGGAGTGTGAATGAGGGGAGTGTGAGTGAGGGGAGTGTGAGTGAGGGGAGTGTGAGTGAGGGGAGTGTGAGGGAGGGGAGTGTGAGTGAGGGGAGTGTGGGTAAGGGGAGTGTGCGTGAGGGGAGTGTGGGTGAGAGGAGTTTGAGTGAGGGGAGTGTGAGTGACGGAGTGTGGGTGAGGGAGTGTGGGTGAGGGGAGTGTGCGTGAGGGGAGTGTGGGTGAGAGGAGTTTGAGTGGGGGGAGTGTGAGTGACGGAGTGTGGGTGAGGGAGTGTGGGTGAGGGGAGTGTGCATGAGGCAGTGTGGGTGAGGGAGTGTGGGTGAGGGGAGTGTGTGAGGGGACTGTGAGTGAGGGAGTGTGGGTGAGGGAGTGTGGGTGAGTGGAGTGTGGGTGAGATAGTGTGAGTGAGGGAGTGTGGGTGAGGGGAGTGTGAGTGAGGGGAGTATGAATGAGGGAGTGTGGGTGAGGGGAGTGCAGGTGAGGAGAGTATGAGTGAGGAAGTGTGGGTGAGGGGATTGTGGGTGAGGGGAGTGCGGGTGAGGGGAGTGTGGGTGAGGGGAGTGTGGGTGACGGGAGTGTGAGTGAGGGGAGTGTGGGTGAGGGGAGTGTGGGTGAGGGAGTGTGGGTGAGGGGAGTGTGTGTGAGGGGAGTGGGGGTGAGGAGAGTGTGGGTGAGGGGAGTGTGGGTGAGGGGAGTGGGGGTGAGGGAGTGTTAGTGAGGGGAGCGTGAGTGAGGGGAGCGTGAGTGAGGGGAGTGTGGGTGAGGGGAGTGTGGGTGAGGGGAGTGTGGGTGAGGCAGTGTGGGTGAGGGGCGTGTGGTTGAGGGAGTGTTGGTGAGTGGAGTGTGGGTGAGTGGAGTGTGGGTGAGGGGAGTGTGGGTGTGGGAGTGTGAGTGAGGGGAGTGTGAATGAGGGGCGTGTGAGTGAGGGGAGTGTGAGGGAGGGGAGTGTGAGTGAGGGGAGTGTGGGTAAGGGGAGTGTGGGTAAGGGGAGTGTGGGTGAGGGGAGTGTGCGTAAGGGGAGTGTGGGTGAGAGGAGTTTGAGTGCGGGGAGTGTGAGTGACGGAGTGTGGGTGAGGGAGTGTGGGTGAGGGGAGTGTGCGTGAGGCAGTGTGGGTAAGGGAGTGTTGGTGAGGGGAGTGTGTGAGGGGAGTGTGAGTGAGGGAGTGTGGGTGAGGGAGTGTGGGTGAGTGGAGTGTGGGTGAGATAGTGTGAGTGAGGGAGTGTGGCTGAGGGGAGTGTGAGTGAGGGAAGTATGAATGAGGGAGTGTGGGTGAGCGAGTGCAGGTGAGGAGAGTATGAGTGAGGGAGTGTGGGTGAGGGGATTGTGGGTGAGGGGAGTGCGGGTGAGGGGAGTGTGGGTGAGGGGCGTGTGGTTGAGGGAGTGTTGGTGAGTGGAGTGTGGGTGAGTGGAGTGTGGGTGATGGAGTGTGGGTGAGGGGAGTGTGGGTGAGGGGAGTGTGGGTGAGGGGAGTGTGAATGAGGGGAGTGTGAGTGAGGGGAGTGTGAGGGAAGGGAGTGTGAGTGAGGCAGTGTGGGTGAGGGAGTGTGAGTGAGGGAGAGGGAGTGAGGGTGTGTGGGTGAGGGGAGTGTGGGTGAGGAAGAGGGAGTGAGGGAGTGAGGGAGTGTGGGTGAGGGAGTGTGGGTGAGGAAGAGGGAGTGAGGGAGTGAGGGAGTGTGGGTGAGGGAGTGTGGGTGAGGGAGTGTGGTGAGGGGAGTGTGGTTGAGGGGAAGGTGGTTGAGGGGAATGTGGGTGAGGGAGTGTCGGTGAGGCAGTGTGGGAGAGGGGAGTGTGGGTGAGGGAGCGTGAGTGAGGGAGCGGGGGTGAGGGGAGTGTGGGTGAGGATGTGTGAGTGAGGGAGTGTGGATGAGGGGAGTGTGGGTGAGGGAGTGTGAGTGAGGGAGCGGGAGTGAGGGAGTGTGGGTGAGGGGAGTGTGGGTGAGGGAGATGGAGTGAGGAAGTATGGGTGAGGGAGTGTGGGTTGAGGGAGTGTGGGTGAGGGAGTGTGGGTGAGGGAGTGTGGGTGAGGGGAGTATGGGTGAGTGGTGTGTGGGTGAGGGGAGTGTGAGTGAGGCAGTGTGGGTGAGGGAGTGTGGGTGAGGGGAGTGTGAGTGAGGCAGTGTGGGTGGATGGAGTGTGGGTGAGGGGAGTGTGAGTGAGGGGAGTATGAGTGAGGGGAGTATGAGTGAGGGGGTGTGGTTGAGGGGAGTGTGGTTGAGGGAGTGTGGGTGAGGGGAGTGTGGGTGAGGGTAGTGGGGAGTTAGGGGAATGTGAGTGAGGAGAGGTTGAGTGAGGGAGTGTGGGTGAGGCAGTGTGGGTGAGGGAGTGTGGATGAGGGAGTGTGAATGAGGGAAGTGTGGATGAGGGGAGTGTGTGTGAGGGGAGTGGGGGTGAGGAGAGTGTGGGTGAGGGGAGTGTGGGTGAGGGGTGTGTGTGAGGGGAGTGTCGGTGAGGGGAGTGTGGGTGAGGGGAGTGTGGGTGAGGCAGTGTGGGTGAGGGGAGTGTGGTTGAGGGAGTGTGGGTGAGTGGAGTGTGGGTGAGTGGAGTGTGGGTGAGTGAGTGTGGGTGAGTGGAGTGTGGGTGATGGAGTGTGGGTGAGTGTAGTGTGGGTGAGTGAAGTGTGGGTGAGTGGACTGTGGGTGATGGAGTGTGGGTGAGTGGAGTGTGGGTGATGGAGTGTGGGTGAGGGTAGTGTGAGTGTGGGGAGCGTGAGTGAGGGGAGTGTGAGTGAGGGGAGTGTGAGTGAGGGAAGTGTGGATGAGGGGAGTGTGGGTGAGGGGAGTGGGGGTGAGGAGAGTGTGGGTGAGGGGAGTGTGGGTGAGGGGAGTGTGTGAGGGGAGTGTGGGTGAGGGGAGTGTGGGTGAGGGGAGTGTGGGTGAGGGGAGTGTGGGTGGGTGGAGTGTGGGTAAGTGGAGTGTGGGTGAGTGGACTGTGGGTGATGGAGTGTGGGTGAGGGGAGTGTGGGTGAGGGAGTGTGAGTGAGGGGAGTGTAGGTGAGGGAGTGTGGGTGAGGGGAGTGGGGGTGAGGAGAGTGTGGGTGAGGGGAGTGTGGGTGAGGGGTGTGTGTGAGGGGAGTGTCGGTGAGGGGAGTGTGGGTGAGGGGAGTGTGGGTGAGGCAGTGTGGGTGAGGGGAGTGTGGTTGAGGGAGTGTGGGTGAGTGGAGTGTGGGTGAGTGGAGTGTGGGTGAGTGGAGTGTGGGTGAGTGGAGTGTGGGTGATGGAGTGTGGGTGAGTGTAGTGTGGGTGAGTGAAGTGTGGGTGAGTGGACTGTGGGTGATGGAGTGTGGGTGAGTGGAGTGTGGGTGATGGAGTGTGGGTGAGGGTAGTGTGAGTGAGGGGAGCGTGAGTGAGGGGAGTGTGAGTGAGGGGAGTGTGAGTGAGGGAAGTGTGGATGAGGGGGTGTGGGTGAGGGGAGTGGGGGTGAGGAGAGTGTGGGTGAGGGGAGTGTGGGTGAGGGGAGTGTGTGAGGGGAGTGTGGGTGAGGGGAGTGTGGGTGAGGGGAGTGTGGGTGAGGGGAGTGTGGGTGGGTGGAGTGTGGGTAAGTGGAGTGTGGGTGAGTGGACTGTGGGTGATGGAGTGTGGGTGAGGGGAGTGTGGGTGAGGGAGTGTGAGTGAGGGGAGTGTAGGTGAGGGAGTGTGGGTGAGGGGAGTGTGGGTGAGGGGAGTGTGGGTGAGGGGAGTGTGGGTGAGGGAGTGTGGGTGAGGGAGTGTGGGTGAGGGGAGTGTGAGTGAGGGGAGTGTGAGTGAGGTGAGTGTGAGTGAGGGGAGTGTGTGAGGGGAGTGTGGGTGAGGGGTGTGTGGGTGAGGCAGTGTGGGTGAGGGGAGTGTGGTTGAAGGAGTGTGGGTGAGTGGAGTGTGGGTGAGTGGAGCTTGGGTGATGGAGTGTGGGTGAGGGGAGTGTGGGTGAGGGAGTGTGGGTGAGGGGAGTGTGGGTGAGGGGAGTGTGGGTGAGGGAGTGTGGGTGAGGGAGTGTGGGTGAGGGGAGTGTGAGTGAGGGGAGTGTGAGTGAGGGGAGTGTGAGTGAGGGGAGTGTGGGTGAGGGGAGTCTGAGTGCGTGGAGTGTGGGTGAGGGTTGTGTGAGTGAGGGGTGTTTGGGTGAGGGGAGTGTGTGTGAGGGGAGTGTGTGTGAGGGAGTGTGGGGTGTGTGGGTGAGGGGAGTGTGAGTGAGGGAATGTGGGTGAGGGGAGTGTGGGTGAGGGGGTGAGGGAGTGTGGGTGAGGGAGTGTGGGTGAGGGGAGTGTGAGTGATGGTGTGTGAGTGAGGGGAGTGTTAGTGAGGGGAGTGTGGGTGAGGGTAGTGTGGGTGAGGAGAGTGTGGGTGAGGGGAGTGTGAGTGAGGGGAGTGTGGGTGAGGGGAGTGTGGGTGAGGGAGTGAGAGTGAGTGTGGGTGAGGGGAGTCTGAGTGCGTGGAGTGTGGGTGAGGGTTGTGTGAGTGAGGGGTGTTTGGGTGAGGGGAGTGTGTGTGAGGGGAGTGTGTGTGAGGGAGTGTGGGGTGTGTGGGTGAGGGGAGTTTGAGTGAGGGAATGTGGGTGAGGGGAGTGTGGGTGAGGGGGTGAGGGAGTGTGGGTGAGGGAGTGTGGGTGAGGGGAGTGTGAGTGATGGTGTGTGAGTGAGGGGAGTGTTAGTGAGGGGAGTGTGGGTGAGGGTAGTGTGGGTGAGGAGAGTGTGGGTGAGGGAGTGTGAGTGAGGGGAGTGTGGGTGAGGGGAGTGTGGCTGAGGGAGTGAGAGTGATGGGAGTGTGGGTGAGGGGAGTGTGGGTGAGGGAGTGAGAGCGAGGGGAGTGTGGGTGAGGGGAGTGTGGGTGAGGGAGTGAGAGTGAGGGGAGTGTGGGTGAGGGGAGTGTGGGTGAGGGGAGTGTGGGTGAGGGAGTGTGAGTGTGGGAAGTGTGGGTGAGGGGAGTGTGAGTGAGGGGAGTGTGGGTGAGGGAGTGAGAGTGAGGGGAGTGTGGGTGAGGGGAGTGTGGGTGAGGGGAGTGTGGGTGAGGAGTGAGAGTGAGGGGAGTGTGGGTGAGGGGAGTGTGGGTGAGGGGAGTGTGGGTGAGGGGAGTGTGGGTGATGGAGTGTGGGTGAGGAAGTGAGAGTGAGGGGAGTGTGGGTGAGCGGAGTGTGAGTGAGGGAGAGGGAGTGAGGATGAGATTGAGTGGGCGCTCCCATTAAAAATGACAAACGGGAATGTGAATCTTGGAAGTACTTGTTTAATAACAATACTTTTTTTATTTTAGAATCAATGCATATGTACATAATGCATCGAAATGTCTTTGCAGATTGTTCTGTGTTTGGAACTATCGTGCACTAATAATCATTATTTGTGGTTGAATCCTTCAATATAATAAGGATGTTTCCCAGGTTCCTTCAGTGTCTGGAGAGGTCAGGAGTGTGGCTGGAACAGGGTGGGAAACCCCAGTCTAATGTCTGCACCCCAAAATATAGCACTGAGGATGGAGATTATTACAGAAAAGGACAATGTCAGCAAGGCTTCCACTTACGTCAATAGAAGTATTATATTAATAGCCCTGTAGCAGATAATGAAACTCTCCTGATGTGAAATATTTGTCCTCTTTTTGTTGCAATTTTTGAGCGCTGTAATTACACAGCTCACTGACTGCTGGTATTAGCAGCTTCTCTTTCTCTCCGATGATCTCATGAGTTCTTAAAAGGCCTGCAGACAAATGCTTGACTTCTTTTTGATGTGACCTGGTGGCACCTTCGGCCTGTCCACCATTCACTTCATACTTTCCCATGCCCTCTCAAACTCCCTCTTTCCTTCAGTTGAGGGTGCTGCCTCTTGTTCAATCCTGGGTTCTACCAGCCCTGATCGGTCCAAATCCTTTGCACGACCTCCCAACTCCAAACGCTCCATCCCCATGCTCCCATCTTGTAAGCACCTCCAACCTTTGGAAATTTGAAGCAAACAGGTTCTGATTGAATGGCGGCTGGGGGTGTTGGGGGCGGGTGGGGGGGGTGGGGGGGGGGCGGTGGGGGTGGGGGGCGCAGGGGTGGGGGGTAGGCATCCTTCTTCTGGGCTCATTCCAATGGGCCATTCTCTGAGACTGGACTGCAAAAGCCTGAGATCCTGCCAATGCCCATTCAAGTCTCCCAACACTAGCCCCAGAGAGACAATGGAAGATTGGACAGCTGAATGTTAATGTTGAAACATTGGCAGAGTGAGTCAGGTAATTGGGATTAACCTTCCGAGCATGGGCCCCAATCTAATGACAATAGATGAGATGCTTCTTGATAGAGTTCCCACCATTTACACCATTCCCATTTACCCCAGACTGCCAGCTCCAACAGAAACATGCCATTAACTATTTACCATTAGCACACATTGGTAATGAAGATATTGCTTAAACTGTATTACGCAAGATGGCTATTTTGAGCCCTCCAGGTAGCTGTGTGCACCTCTCAATGTGCGATTACCTGCCATGAGATTCTGCCAGGTGAAAATGACGGGATCTCTCTCATTTATCTCTTTAGATTATTATAGAAGCGCGGAATGGCTGCATTTCTGGCACCCCTTCCAAAAACATCCATTCCTGCCACCACCAAGACACAGTGGCAACAGTGTACCATTGACAAGATGCATTGCAAGAAATCACCAAGGCTCCTTAAGCAGCACCTTCCAAACTCACGACTGTTATCATCTAGAAGGAGGCCATTTGGCCCACCATATCTGTGCCGGCTCACCATGGTAGCAATTTACCTACGCGACTCCCCACCATCTCCCCATGGCACATTCTTCCCTTTCGGATAATAATCCAATTCCCCCCTCGACTGAACCTGCCTCCACCACCGAGGCATTGAGGTAGAGTTGCAAGTGTAGGGGTGAAGGATGAAGTCTCCTTCCTCACTTGCCAGTGCCTCCTGGTTTACACTAGAATGGGGCAAATCGCGCTGACACCGTTGCACCCATTAAAAGCAATGAAGATTGTATAATGAACCCACAGCATTGGAGCCGGTGAGATTCCTCTCTCCACCAACACCATAATAAGGAAATTAAATTGACAGTGATTTTCTCCACTGTCGATGCGTGCATCCTGACCCAAGATGATAGCAGAGTTTGCTTGCTTAACGCTTCAGAGTAAACAAGCGTGTGTGAAGTGTGTGGGCATGTTTCTGAGCGATTCAGTAAGATGCTCTTACATGTGCAGGATTAATTTACACATGAAATGGTTCTCAAACTGACATTCTGTGTGACGCAGAATTCCTGAATGCTGAATCCTGCCCCTTTAAATATCACTGATGACTTTTTGCCATTCACCAATCATTAGTGACGTCTCGTAAGGCACAGTGACATGAGCTGGACCGGCAGCGAAGAATTCATTGCTGCCAACCCCATAACTCTCCACTCACAGCCAGGCCAAGTGTAGAAATGAGGCCATAACGTGAAATATAATAAAGGGATTAGCACTTTAAAGAATGTAATTTTAATAAGAGACCCAAAGCCAGTCCAGGATGGACGACCCCAGGTCATTTTTCTGTTAGGAATATCAAGGAACAACTTAATTTCAGGATATCAGGTGAACTAAGTTTGAAATTGTCTCATTAAATGTTCCCAGTGGACAAGAACCCGTTGCACAAAACTGTCCAGAGTGAGGAACTAATTGGATAACCTCGCTCGGAAAGGACAAAGGCTGGCTAGTGAGGGAGGTACAATCAGTGTTCTTGGGCAGCTGTGACGAAGCAGCCCGGTCTCACCAGGCTAGCTGCCCGCTGTCAACGCACGCTCATTGGTGTAATCAGTCTGAGAGATGCTGCAACCTTCTTACCAGATCCAGCCTGAGTGGCAGAGAGGATGAGCAAAATCCTGCATTCAGCTCAGAGACCCAAACACAAACTGTAATTAAAAGGTGGCTGCTTCGAAATAGATATCGGACAGCCTCAGAAGTGGCAACCTTCGGGATAAGTCATCAGACACGTCTTTCAGAGCCTGACATCACCTGATCATTTTCCTCTGACTTACCCTGACTCCTGTCCAACTCCTTTCACTGATGATGGGGATCCCTGGATACCTGGATTATAAAATTCTCATCTTTGTTTAACATGGCTTCACAACCAATCTGGATGTGCACTCATCCAGGCAAGTGGAGAGTATTCCATTGCAATCCTGGCATGTGCCCTGTAGATGGTGGGCAGGCTTTAAGGAGTCAGGGGGTGAGGTGCTCACCACAGCAATGCTTGCCTTTGCCCTGTATTTATATGGCTAGTTTCTGGTCAATGGTAACTCTCAGGATGTTGATATTTTCCCTACACTTCTCTGCCTCTTTACCTCACTTTCTTCCTTCAAGGCATTCCTTAAAATCGACATCTATCACCAAGATTTTGGTCAGCTGATCTAACGTCTCCTTACGTGATTCAGCATCATATTATACTGTTCCTGTGAAGCACCTTGGGACATTTTATTACATTATATTCGATATAAATATGTATTTTGTTGTTGTTGAAAGCTTTCCAAACCAGGGAGCAACTCTATGACAGCGAGAGAGGGGTATGGGTGAAGTCTCAATTGGAACACAGGAACAGGATTTCCATTCACGTGAACATAGACATCAGTACGGACCTGATGGGCTGAATGGTCTGTTACTCAGTCATTCATGATGTAGGATTCGGCCATTCAGCTCCTGAATCTGTTTCATAATTCAATCGTCAATCGGATACCTCAATACTTCCACACTGTCAACACTTCCATTCTCCTATCTCTATGGAAGCTGCACCAATCTCCAGTCTCTCGACTTGTCTGGATGGGTGCAGCTCCAACAACAGTCAAGAAGTTCGACACCATCCAGGACAAAGCAGCCCCCTTGATTGGCACCACATCCACAAACATCCACTCCCGCCACCACCAACACACCGTGACAACAGTGTGTACCATCAGCAAGATGCATTGCAAGGGCTCACCAAGGCTCCTTAGGCAGCACCCTCCAAACTCACAACTCTTACCATCTAGAAGGACAAAGGTCAGCAGAAAGTGGGAGTACCACCACCTGTAGGTTCCCCCCAGCTCACTCACCATTCTGAGTTGGAAATATATAGCTGTTCCTTCACTGTCACAGGGTCAAAAACCTGGAATTCCTTCCTCAACAGCAATGTGAGTGTACCTACACCACATGGACTGCAGCGGTTCAAGAAGGGAACTCACCACCACCTTCTCAAGGGAAATTAGGGATGGGCAATAAATGCTGGTCTAGCCAGCGACGCCCACATTCCATAAATTAAAATTTAAAAATCTCAGGCCCATGAACCACTTGCGGTGGCTCCCATTCCTCACAGCAACCCCTGTCTGCTGTGGAAACCGCACAGAAAGTGACAGGCAGCTTTTCCTCAAGATGAGGGGAACAGAAATACAGCATGGACTAAACAATCTGGGAATTCTTAACAACTGGAAACTTTTGGGACTCAAATTCTTGAGGGCAGATGCAAGACAAAACCATCAAAAAACACATTGGTCTCACGAATACCTCTGCATCACCAAGTGAGGCTCTGAGAACAACAGAGGTCCATTTTCTTGGGAGTTTAAGATATGTTCTGTTGTCCGGTTTAGCTTTTAATTTATGGGATGTGGGTGTCGCTGGCGAGGCCAACATTTATTGCCCATCCCTAATTATCATTCAGAAGATGGTGGTGAGCTGCCTTCTTGAAACGCTGCAGTCCCTGAGGTGTAGGTACACCCACAGTGCTGTTAGGGAGGGAGTTCCAGAATTTTGACCCAGCGGCAGTGAAGGAACTGAGATATATTTCCAAGTCAGGATGGTGAGTGACTTGGAGGGGAACCTCCACGTGTTGGTGTTCCCAGGTATCTGCTGCCCTTGTCCTTTGAAATGGTTGTGGGTTTGGAAGGTGCTGCCTAAGGAACCTTGGCGAGTTGCTGCAGTGCATCTTGTAGATGGTACACACGGCTGCCACTGTTCATCGGTGGTGGAAGAAGTTACTGTTGGTGGAAGGGGTAGCAATCAAGTGGACTGTTTCGATGGTGTCGAGCGTTTTGAATGTTTTTGGAGCTGCACTCACCCAGGCCAGTGGGGAGCGTTCCATCACACTCCTGACTTGTGCCTTATATTTCATAGAATCATAGCATGCTACGGTGCAGAAGGAGGCCATTCGCCCCATCGAGTTTGCACCGACCACAATCCCACCCAAGCCCTATCCTCATAACCCCATGCATTTACCCTAGCTAGTGTCCCTGACACCAAGGGGCAACTTAGCATGGCCAATCCACCTAACCCGCACATCTTTGGAGCGTGGGAGGAAACCGGAGGACCCGGAAGAAACCCACGCAGACACAGGGGAGAACGTGCAAACTCCACACTGTCAGTGACCCAAGGCTGGAATCGAATCCGGGTCCCTGGCGCTGTGAGGCAGCAGTGCTAACCCACTGTGCCACCCAGATGGACGGGCTTTGGGGAGTCAGGAGGTGAGTTATTCACCGCAGGACTCCTGGCCTCTGACCTGCTCTGGTAGCCACAGCTTTTATACGGCGAGTCCAGTTCAGTTTCTGGCTGATGATAACCCCCCCCCAAAAAGTAGATTATTTGGTTCGAAAACGGCTTGATGCTTCCACGAGCGGTAACCTGTTGTTGTTGGGTCTCAGCCCCTCCTCAAAACTTTGCTTGTGTGCAACTGCAGGCCAGCACTCACAACCAATCAAGGCAAGGAGCCTCACATTTCTATCATGCCATGTAGACGTGCTCGATCTGTCCCAGTGTGCTGCGGGCAGTGAATTGCTTTTGGAGAGCAGTAATTGTCATTACGCAGGGAAACAAATGAATCTGTCGGACTTCGATTTCCTCGTGGAGACCTATCGCATAAACCATCTGCTGGAGCCTGTGAGCAGAGCTGAGTTCTATTTTGAAATGGATTAATTCAGCTGAGTAAATAAAAGCTTTGTGGAAGTGACAGACACGTTGAACTGGCAGCAAACCACAGGCTGGTGATTTGAAGCCTCTCTCTGATCCATTATGTGCACACACAAAAGTGCCTCTGTCTGCCGTGAAGCTGAGGTTCCACCGTGCCGGCTGTTAGAAGTCAGACAGACTGTTTATTTTTAGGACTGAAGTTAGACTCAGCTGAAAATCAGCTTCAAATACGCTGGCAAACTGTCAGCCACATAATTCATTTCAGCATAACCACAGGA